>NC_091439.1:73200322-73569908 GCF_964237555.1 Oryctolagus cuniculus | reverse complement strand
CCTCCAGCTTTGTTTCTGTTGTACAAGATTGCTTTAGCTATTCGAGGTCTCCTGTGTCTCCATATGAATTTCAGCATCATTTTTTCCAGATCTGAGAAGATGTCTTTGGTATTTTGATTGGTATTGCATTGAATGTATAAATTGCTTTTGGGAGAATGGACATTTTGATAATATTGATTCTTCCAATCCATGAGCATGGAAGATTTTTCCATTTTTTGATATCCTCTTCTATTTCTTTCTTTAAGGTTTTGTAATTTTCATCATAGAGATCTTTTAACGTCTTTGGTTAAGTTTATTCCAAGGTATTTGGTTGTTTTCATAGCTATTGTGAATGGGATTGATCTTAGAAGTTCTTCCTCAGCCATGGCATTGCCTGTGTATACAAAGGCTGTTGATTTTTGTGCATTGATTTTATATCCTGCTACTTTGCCAAACTCTTCTATGAGTTCCAATAGTCTCTTAGTAGAGTTCTTTGGGTCCCCTAAATAAAGAATCATATCATCTGCAAAGAGGGATAGTTTGAGTTCTTCCTTCCCAATTTGTATCCCTTTAATTTCTTTTTCTTGCCTAATAGCTCTGGCTAAGACTTCCAGAACTATATTGAATAGCAGTGGTGAGAGTGCACATCCCTGTCTGGTACCAGATCTCAGTGGAAATGCTTCCACTTTTCCCCATTCAATAGGATGTTGGCTGTGGGTTTTTCATAGATTGCTTTGATTGTATTGAGGAATGTTCCTTCCAAACCCAGTTTGCTTAGAGTTTTCATCATGAACGGGTGTTGTATTTTATCAAATGCTTTCTCGGCATCTATTGAGATAATCATATGGTTTTTCTTCTGCAGTCTGTTAATGTGGTGTATCACATTGATTATTTTGCAAACCTTGAACCATCCCCTGCATACCAGGGATAAATCCCACTTGGTCTGGGTGGATGATCTTTCTGATGTGTTGTTGCATTCTATTGGCGAGAATTTTATTGAGGATTTTTGCATCTATGTTCATCAGGGATATTGGTCTGTAATTCTCTTTCAATGCTGCATCTTTTTCCGGCTTAGGAATTAAGGTGATGCTGGCTTCATAGAAACCAATGAAATCCGGTCATTTGCAACAAAATGGAGGAATCTGGAAAACATCATGCTGAGTGAATTAAGCATGTCCCAAAGGGACAAATATCATATGTTCTCCCTGATCGGCGACAACTAACTCAGCACCAAAGGGGAAACCTGTTGAAGTGAAATGGACACTATGAGAAACAGTGACTTGATCAGCCCTTGTCCTGACTGTTGATGTACAATGTAATACTTTATCCCTTTTAGTATTTTTTTTTGTTCTAGTACTATTGGTTGAACTCTGTAATTAACACACAATTATTCTTAGGTGTTTAAATTTTAACTGAAACGTGATACCTGTTAAATATAAGAGTGGTAATAAGAGAGGGAGGAGATGTACAATTTGGTACATGCTCAATCAGACTTGCCCCAAATGGTGGAGTTTGAAATGTGCCAGGGGATTCCAATACAATCCCATCAAGATGGCGTGTACCAATACCATCTCACTAGACCAAGTGATCAATTTCAGGTCACAGTTGATCACACTGATAGGTCTAAGAGTCAAAGAGATCACACAAACAAGACTAGTGTCTGCTAATACTAACTGATAGAATAAAAAAGGGAGAGAATGATCCATCATGGGAAGTGGGATACACAGCAGACTCATAGAATGGCATATGTCTTAAATAGCACTCTGGCCTCAGAATCAGCCCTTAAGGCATGTGGATCCAGCTGAAAAGCCCATGAGACTATTTCAGGCATGGAAAGCCAAGTCACTCTGGGGGAAAAAAAAAAAAAAAACCCTAAATGAAAGATCTCTGCGAGTGAGATCCCAGTGGAAAGAATGGGTCATCAAAGAAGGAGGTACCTTTCTCTGAAGGGAGGAGAGAACTTCCACTTTGACCATGGCCTTGTCTAAATATGATCAGAGTCAGTGAACTCAGGGGGCTTCCATAGCCTTGGCAGCTCATGACAAGAGCCTAGGGTGATTACTGATGCCATAAACAAGAGTGTCAATTTGTTAAGTCAACAACAGGAGTCACTGTGCACTTACTCCTCATGTAGGATCTTTGTCCTTAGTGTGCTGTACATTGAGATTTAATGCTATAACTAGTACTCAAACAGTATTTTTCACTTTGTGTTACTATGTGGGTGCAAACTGTTGAAATCTTTACTTAATGTGTGCTAAACTGATCTTCTGTATATAAAGAGAATTGAAAATGAATCTTGATGTGAATGGAAGGGGAGAGGGAGTGGGAAAGGGGAGGGTTGCAGGTGGGAGGGACGTTATGGGGGGGAAGCCATTGTAATCCATAAGCTGTACTTTGGAAATTTATATTCATTAAATAAAAGTTTGAAAGCAAAAAAAAAAAAAGAAAAGAAACCGATGTCTTAAAAGTCTTAACACTAAAAATATCAACTAAACATAAATCAATAGAACATTTCATGCAACAGATAAGTTCATGATATAGTGAAGTATGCATGTAATGTTCATTTTGGGATAGAGAAAGTCTTATGTTAAATAATAAAATAATTTCAATAACTTTATAAAGAAAAATTTATTTATTTGAATGGCAGAATTCAGAGAGTTTGAGGCACAAAGAGAGAGGTCTTTCATCTGCTGGTTCACTCCCCAAAAGGCCACAGTGCCAGGAGCTGGGCAGATCCAAAGACAGGAGCCAGGAGCTTCTTCCAGGTCTCCCACATGGATGCAGGAGCCCAAGGACTTGAGCCATTTTCTACTACTTTCCTAGGACATAGCAAAGAGCTGTGTCAGAAATGGAGCAGCTGGCAGTCAACTGGTGGCCATATGGGATGCCGACACTGCAGGCAGCAGCTTTACCCACAATTGCTACAGCACCACCCTTTTCAAGAAGTTTTTTTTTTAAGATTTTATTTATTTATTTGAGAGGTAGAATTATAGACAGTGAAACAGAGTGACAGACAAAAAGGTCTTCCATCTTCTAGTTCACAACAGCCGAAGCTGGGCCAACCAGTGGCTAAGAGTTAGGAGTTTCTTCCAGGTCTACCACTCAGGTGCAGGGACCCAAGCTCTTGGACCATCTTCTACTGCTTTCCCAGGCTTTAGCAGAGAGCTGGATTGGAGAGGAGCAACTGGGACTAGAACCACGCCCATATGGGATGCCGGTGCCGCAGGTGGAGGATTAATCTACCGCCCCTCAATAATTTTTTTAAAAAGATTTTTGTCTTATAAATAACAGTCTCTAACCTCAGTAGGATTAAACCGAAAAAAAATTGAATATTTTGTAAGTAAATAAAAATTAAATAAATACACTCCTATATTTCTAATAGATAGAATAATATCCTAAGAGAAATTAGAAAACACTGACATAAATAAAAGCAGAAAGTGCTAAAACTTTGAATTCACTTAAAACAGTACTTGGCAAGAAATTTTCAACTATAAAGGGAAGGAAAGGGGCAGACATGTAATTTAGCAATTAGGATGTCTATGTCCCACTTCAGAGTGCCTGGGTCTGATTCTCAGCTCAGGCTTCTGACTCCAGCTCTCTGTTAATGCAGATCCGGGGATATAGCAGTGATGGATTGCTTAATTGGGGTGCTCCAACCCACACAGGAGGCCTGCACTGAGTTTCCAATTCTTGGCCTCAATGCCTGGACAGCCCTGACTGCTGCAGATATTTGCAAAGTGACCCACCACTAGGAATTTATTCCTTTCTTCCTTTCTTTCTGTTTTTCTTTCTCTCTCTCTCTCCCTTCCTTCCTTCCTTCCTTCCTTCCTTCCTTCCTTCCTTCCTTCCTTCCATCCTTCCTTCCTTCTTTCCTTCCTTCCTTTCTCCTTCTATCTCTGTATCAATTTTTTTAAATGAGATGGATTAAGAAAGAGGGAAATGCATGAAGTCAAATAGGATAAAAGCTAAAGTTTAAAAAGAGAGAAGAAAAATTGCAGGTCAACATTCTAATTTTGCACTTAAAGAAACTTACTAGAGAAGATATGTAAAGTAAAAGCAAACATAAGGAAATAATAAATTTTAGAGCAGATATAAATAGCATATATAAATAGAAAAAAACTAACACATAAATCCAACAAAAGGAAAAGTTCCCTCTTAAAATATTTCAAGAAATCTGGTAAACTTTCAAAGAGAGTTAAAAGAAAGAAATTATGAAATTTACTAAAAATCACCAAATCACAAGGAAAAATGTTAACTATTTTTGTTTCAGAAATTGAGGATTAGAAAATAATACCTTTAAAATCATAAGGTACCACAAATATGTGTTAACAAATGAATTTAATCTTATAAAATGAAGTAGACCAGGAAGACCCATTTACAGAAAATGATAAAAAGAAGAAAAAAATTAAAATTTTAGATGAAATAAATAATCTTCATAGACATATAGAAAGTACAGCCATTCAATTAGTGATCAAAGAAACACAGGCAGATGCAAACCCAGGTAAATTTGCTGGTATATTCAAATAAATGTTCAAAAAAACTTAACCTCAAACCTTTAAAAAATCTTTTAAAATATATTTTCCAAATAATTCAATAAAACCAGTATTACTCTAATAGCAAAGCCAGTAGATGAATATCTGCTATATATGTAGGCAGAAAACTACTGAAACAAATATTAAAAACTGCAGTGGAGGATGGCCCAAGTGCTTGAGCCCTGCACCCCATGGGAGACCAGGATAAGTACCTGGCTCCTGCCATCGGATCAGTGCAGTGCGCTGGCTGCAGCACGATGGCTGTGGCGGCCATTGGAGGGTGAACCAACGGCAAAGGAAGACCTTTCTCTCTGTCTCTCTCTCTCACTGTCCACTCTGCCTGTCAAAAAAAAAAAAAAAAAAAAAAAAAAAAAAAAAACTGAATCTACCCATAGATTAATAAAAAGTATTATACCCTATGGCCAAGTTGGACATACCTCTGTAAGGCAGGGTTGATTCAAAATACAAAAAATATTTGATATGTACACCATATTATCTATAAGACCAAAAGCATAAGTTCATCTCAATAAAAGCACATGACAAAATTCACCGCTTTTTCATTATAAAATGCCCAGTATGCTAGGGGCCAGAAGACACTTCCACAAACTGGGGAATATTAATTTTTAAAAAAGCCCATGTTAATATTTAATTAGTTATGAGACTACAAAAGATTTTTCACATTAAAGAAGTATGTGCAGGTCAGGCGCTGTGGTGCAGTGGGTGTGGGTTAACATCCTGGCCTGAAGCACCCGGCATCCCATATGGGCACTGGTTCGAGACCTGGCCGTTCCACTTCCAATCCAGCTCTCTGCTACGGCCTGGGAAAGCAGTAGAGGGCAACCCAAGTCCTTGGGTTCCTGTACCCTCACGGGAGATATAGAGGAAGCTCCTTGCTCCTGGCTTCAGATAGACGCAGCTCCAGCCATGGCAGCAAATTGGGGAATGGACCAGCAGATGGAAGACCTCTCTCTCTTTCTCTCTTTCTCTCTCTACCTCTCTACCTCTCCTCTCTCTGTGTAACTCTTTCAAATAAATAAATGAATCTTTTAAAAAAAGAAGTATGTGCACTTCTCACCACTTCTGTTCAATCCTGAAATTTTGACCTAGAATGAGCATTCAGTCAGTAAAAAGCAATAGGAAGAACTCAGAAATGAAATGAAGAAGTAACACTTTTCCTATTAGCAGATCACATGGTATTGTATATAGATATTCCTAAGTCACCTACTTACAAAAATAAACTATCTGATAAAGAGTTCAGCAAAATAGGTGGAAATAAAATTAATATAATGTAAATGTGATTATACATTGGGAAGGAGTAATCTGAAGATAAATGAAACACTATTTACAATTTGTATTAGCATCAACAGAAATGAAATAGGAATAAATTTTGCAAGCTTAAGACATGTATACTTAAAACTATAAAACATGGTCAAAGGAAATTAAAGAAGTCTTAAACAAACAAAATACATTCCATATTTATGGAATGAAGATAGTGTGTTAAGACAGCTTTCCTAAAATTGGTGTAAAGATTCAACATAAATTAAGTTGAGATACCAGATGCCTCATCTACAGAAACCAAGAAGTGTATACTGAAATTCATATGAAAATACAAGTAACACAGAATTACTAAAGCAATCTTGGAATAGGAAGAACACATTTGGAATATTCACATTTACAGATTTCAAAATTAACTATAAACATAATAGTAAATACATGTGATACTGGCGAAATGATAGATAATTCATCAATGGAATGGTACTTAGAGTCCAGAATTCAACTCTTATGTTATGGTCCATCTGTTTTCGTAGAGGATTTCTAAGATAATCATGGAGAATTAATTGCCATTTCAGCAAATGATGCTAAGACCCAAACATCACACCATACACAGAAATAACTCAAAATAGATAATATATGTAAATATAAGGACTAAATGATAATCCCAATGTTCCTAAACTTGTATTTATGAAGTGCATGAAGTTTGTATACCTTAAATAAAAAATTCAATCAGCCATTAAAAAACATAAATGAAATAAAAGGAACTATGTGATAAAACTTTGCAATATAGAAGTAAATGTCTACGAATGTGATTTGTCAGTGATTCACACTAAAACACACGTGATAAAAGAAAATATTGCTTAGAACAAGTGGAAATCATTAAAAAAGTGAAAAACATGTTATCCAAAGGACACCACTCCAATATTTTCATTTATTTGTTGGATGTTTGTATTTCTTCTTTTGAGAGTTGTTTGTTCAGGTCTTTTTATTCCCATTTCTTCACTAATTATCACAGAAATGAAAATAAAAACCACATTCACCCCTGTCAGAATGGCTATTATCCAAAAAAACAGAAAGCCCAAATGCTGGCAAGGATGTGGAAAAGGGACTGTCATACACAGTTGGTGGGAACATAAATTAGTGCAACCACTGTGGAAAACAGGATGGAGATTTCTTTAAAAAACTAGAAACTTGACATATGAATCAGCAATATCGCTTTGGAATGTATACCCAAAAGACATGAACACGTTGTATCACATACCCGCATGCCCAAAATAAAGACTCAATCCAGGTGTCTATCATCATAAGACTGGATAAAGAAAATCTGGTGTATATGTATACATTTGGAATATTATTCAGCTATAAAAAGAATGAAATTACTTTATTTGCATCAAAATGTATGGAACTAGAGGACATCACGTTGAGTGAAGTAAGCCAGGCACAGAAAGACAAATAACCACATGTTCTCCCTTAGATGTGTGAGCTAAATTTTTTTTAAATAAAAAAGTAAATAAAAAGAAAGAAATGACAGCAAATATCAGTTTTGCTGCAAATACAGTGTTTTGTCAGTTTGTTTTAAATCTTTGCCACAAAATTGTTGCTTGTACTATTATGTGTTTAATTATTTTGTGACTACTTTAAAATTTATTTTGTATGAGTGAAGTTGAACTTCTTTATATTTGGTTATTAATAGTTCTTGCCTATTTCCCTGCTATTTATTTTGAACTCCTTATTTAATGTAGCATTAAATCTTTGACTACAATTTAAACTAAAATGTTATCTCAAAATTAAATTAAAATATTTTTAAAAATAAAACATAAAAAAGGAAACCATTGCCATCATTTTCAATAAAGAAATTATGTGTAGGCCATGTAAAGAAATCTTATAACTCAAATAAAAATAAGCAAAATATTTGAACACAAATTTCTCCGAAGAAAGCATATAAATGGACTAAGAAGTGCATAAAATATTATATATCATAAGTTTTAGGGAGATGTTAAACAAATCACAGTTTGATACCATAAAACACCCATAGGGATGGCTAAAAATAAGAGAGACAACAAGTGATGGCATGGAGTGGAAATATTGCTACACCCAAAAATTGTAGTGGAGCAGTGAAAATGTAAAGCCAACATTTGAGATAATTTAAAAGTTCTTCAAAAAGTTAAACACAGAGTGACCATATGATTAAGCAAGTCTACTCTTAGATTTGAATATATATGTCCACACTGAAACTTTTACACAAAGGTCCACAGTAGAATTGCTCCTAATAACCAAAAACCGGACAACACGATACAATCCAACAACTGATAAGCAAATGAGCAAAAGTAATATATCTGGGCCGGCACTACGGCATAGCAGGTAAAGCTGCTGCCTGCAGTGCCGGCATCCCGTATGGGCACTGGTTCTAGTCTTGGCTGCTCCACTTCCGATCCAGCTCTCTGCTATGGCCTGGCAAAGCAGTGGAGGATGGTCACGAACTTGGTTCACGTGGTAGACCGAGAAGAATCTCCTGGCTCTTGGCTTCGGATTGGCGCATCTTCGGCCGTTGTGGTTATCTGGGGAGTGAATCAGCAGATAGAAGACCTCTCTCTCTCCCTCTTTCTGACTCTCATCCTCTTTCTGTGTAACTCTGACTACCAAATAAATATATAAATATTTTTAAAAGTAATATACTCACACAATAAAATATTATTTAGCCATAAAAGGAACAATATTCTGATACATAGTACAACATGGAAGAACCTTAAAAATATTATGTTCAGTAAAAAAAAAACTAATTACAAAAAAATACTCATATGCATGATACCATTCATGTGACGTATCTAGAATAAGGCAAACTCATGTAAATAGAAAGTAGCTGAGTGGTTTCCAAAGCTGAGGAAAGGAGAATTATAGAGTGACTACTCAGTGGGTAGGATCTTTGCTTTTGATTGCACAACTCTGCAAGTATTCCAAAAGCCACCAAATTGTACATTTTAAAGTGGTACATTTTATGTTGTGTAAATTATGTCTTAATAAATAACCATTATTAAGATTAAAACATATTTGTGAAAATTGACTCTTTAAAATTATTTATTTTAAAGATTGAAATGTGTATAGAAGTGGAGATCAGAGTCAGAAGAAGGAGGCCGGTACTATGGTGTAGCAGGTAATGCCGCCGCCTGCAGAGCCTACATCCCATATGGATGCTGGTTCCAGTCCCTGTTGCTCCACTTCTGATCCAGCTCTGCTATGGCCTAGGAAAGCAGTAGAAGATGTACCAAGTCCTTGGGCTCTTGCACCTGCCTGGGAAGACCCAGAAGAAGTTCTGGCTTCGGATTGGCTCAGCTCCGGCCATTGCGGCCAATTGGGGAATGAACCAGCGGACGGAAGACTTCTCGTTCTCTCTCTCTCTCTCTCTCTCTCTGCCTCTCCTTCTCTCTCTGTGTAACTCTGACTTTCAAATAAATAAATAAATACTAAAAAAAAAAAAAAAAAAAACGAAACTGATCCTTGACATCAAAGTAAGGATGTGTGCAAATGTTCTTCAACAAGATTGTGAAAATGCAACAGGGGAAAACAGGCATTCTTCCAGAAAAATAAAAAAAAAAAAAGCTTTCCAAATAATTCACCTGGCTCCTACTCCACATCATTGCCTTTAGAGACATCAATACCCTCATAATTCCTGGCTACATGTGGCCAAGCTGGCAGCCATGAAGACAGTGTAAATGCATGAAAGGCCCTATAGAGCTCGGTGAGCCCTTTCCATCGTATAAGACAAATTAAAAATTCTGTTTTTGACTACATTTGTTTAGAGACAAAAATAAAACATTTTCATCCAATTAAAAATTTCTTTTTTTTTCTTTTATTTTCCTTCTGACTTTAAAAGAAATTACAATTTCTAGTGGCCTCTAAAAAGCAGGACGTGCTCAGGCACTGTGCCCACTGAAGAAGTCAGTCCTGAAGACGCACAGTCTGGGAGTTTCAGCACAAGGTGAGCCTAAGTCTGCACAGAGCTGAGGAATGAAGAGATGTGATACTGGGGCACCAGAGGCATCTGCTACAGTCAGTCAGATGGATAAATACTTTAGCTAAAGTTTAGTGCTGCACTTTCTAATACCATCTTCCACAGAAAATCATTTCTAAAATATCTGGTTACTACTGTAAGTTCACCAAATATTTTACAAAGTGATGCCTGATATTATTTTTTGACAGAATTGTTTATCCACTAGTCCTTGGAAATTACATAGGAAGAAATTTTTTCCATCGGGCAACATGAATCAGTGAAGTAAATAGAGTGCTATTAATAACGCTGATGTCAGAAGATCAGATAACACCTACCTTGTAGCCTCTTTTCATGTTATATTAAAAGAGACGTACAATGTACGCAGTGGTCATGATTTGACCCAAGGTATAATCAAATCTGTGAAATAGTGAAGTGCTTTGTAATAGAGGTTCACTGTAATTGCTTTGTCAGGTTATCAGTCTTGAAGTTCTGCCCTAAACAGAAAAAGTTTATCCTGATGCTTGCAGGAATAGTGAATTTTGAAAGACAGAATGTATGCCAGCTAAGGTGGCATTGACCCAAAACAGGTTGGAGCTCTGAGCAGATGAGGGAAGAATACTTCTGATTACCATGTAGTGCAGGCAGAATAAGAAAAAGTAAGGGGAACAGTGTTGGTGCAGTAGGGATGGAAGTTTTGGATAGATGAGAAATGAACTAAAAATGCTTTTGCTAAATTTTCCACCAGTTGCTATAAAGTCATGAGAAGCATCTGAAAGAAAGGGAGGTAAGACCCAGAAAGTATTTATAGACTTAGAAAAGAGAATAAGGTGAAGTTTCCTTGGAGACATAGTTGTTTCAGGCCAGATCTAATGTGATCTGAAGTAACTTGAATATTCAAAGACTTTAACTGAATGTTGCCTGCCTTCATTCTAAACTGACCAAAATAATTAATATTTAATGAATTTTAGAAAATAAATGACTGAGAATGAGCCCTGCCTCCACAGTCTAGACATTATGTGTACTGCAACAACCATTTTTGAGCCAATTATATGATGAATATGATTTACATTATTAGTAAGACAGGAAGTGAACATGTAATTTTTTAAATTTTTACTTTTTTAAAGATTGTATTTATTTATCTGAAAGGTAGAGTTATAGACAGTGTGAGAGAGAGACAGAGAGAAAGGTTTTCCTTCCGTTGGTTCACTGTTCAAATGGCTGCAACAGCCGGAGCTGCGCCGATCCAAAGCCAGGAGCCAGGTGCTTCCCCCTGGTCTCCCATTCAGGTCCCGGGGCCCAAGCACTTGGTCCATCCTCCACTGCTTTCCCAGGCCACAGCAGAGAGCTGGACTGGAAGAGGAGCAACCGGGATGAGAACCGGTGCCCATATGGAATACCAATGCTACAGGCGAAGGATTAACCTAGTGCACCACCTTGCTGGCCCCTGAGCATGTTATTTAAGCTTCTTTAAATAAAACAGTTTTGGGGTCAGCATTTTGGCCCAACAGGTTAAGCTGCTGCTTGCAGTGCTGCCTGCCCATATTGGAGCACCTTGCTGCTCATTTCCAATCCAGCACCCTGCTAATGAGCCTGGGCAGCAGTAGATAACAACCAAAGTGCTTGGGTCCCCGTCTCCCATGTTGGAGACCAGGATGGAGTACCTGGCTCCCAGCTTCAGCCAGGCCAAGCTCAAGCTGTTGGGGTCATTTAGGGAGTGGAGATGGAAGATTTTCTCCCTCTCTTTCTCTTTCTCACTCTCACTTTCTCACTGTCTTACAAATAAATAAATCTTTTAAAATTAAATAAGGATTGGTTTTTAAATTTGTAGCAATCCCCACTTCATTTAAAACATCAAGAGCTGATCTCTGCTGTGGCCAGGGAGTGCAGTGGAGGACGGCCCAAGTACTTTGGCCCTGCACCCCATGGGAGACCAGGATAAGTACCTGGCTCCTGCCATCGGATCAGCGCGGCCGCGGCGGCCATTGGAGGGTGAACCAATGGCAAAAGGAAGACCTTTCTCTCTGTCTCTCTCTCTCACTGTCCACTCTGCCTGTCAAAAAAAAAAAAAAAAAAAAAAAAAAAGCAGAAATTTGTAATTCCTCCTTTACTATAAAAACATGAATCACGACATCTATGAATAAACTAAAAAATCACTGTTATCAAATTATCATTTTGCATTTTATGCTAGAAACTTGTTTAATTTTCTTTCACATTCTATTTTATTTTTTTTATTTTTTATTTTTTGACAGGCAGAGTAGACAGTGAGAGAGACAGAGAGAAAGGTCTTTCTTTGCCATTGGTTCACCCTCCAATGGTCGCTGCGGCCTGCGCACCGCGCTGATCTGAAGGCAGGAGCCAGGTACTTCTCCTAGTCTCCCATGGGGTGCAGGGCCCAAGCACTTGGGCCATCCTCCACTGCACTCCCTGGCCACAGCAGAGAGCTGGCCTGGAAGAGGGGCAACCAGGACAGAATCTGGAGCCCCGACCAGGACTAGAACCCGGTGTGCCGGCACCGCAAGGCAGAGGATTGGCCTAGTGAGCTGCGCCACCGGCCTTCTTTCACATTTTAAAAAGATTTATTTATTTATTTTTTAACTTTTACTTAATGAATATAGATTTCCAAAGTACAGCTTATAGATTACAATGGCTTTCCCCCCCATAACTTCCCTCCCACCCACAACCCTCCCCTTTTCCTCTCCCTCTCCCCTTCCATTCACATCAAGATTAATTTTCAATTCTCTTTACATACAGATCAGTTTAGCATACATTAAGTAAAGATTTCAACAGTTTGCACCCACATAGTAACACAAAGTGAAAAATACTGTTTTGAGTACTAGTTATAGCATTAAATCACAATGTACAGCACATTAAGGACAGAGATCCTACATGGGGAGTAAGTGCACCATGACTCCTGTTGTTGACTTAACAAATTGACACTCTTGTTTATGGCATCAGTAATCAACCTAGGCTCTTGTCATGAGTTGCCAAGGCTATGGAAGCCTTTTGAGTTCACCAACTCTGATCATATTTAGACAAGCTCGTAGTCAGAGTGGAAGTTCTTTCCTCCCTTCAGAGAAAGGTACCTCCTTCTTTGATGACCCATTCTTTTTTTTTTTTTTTTTTTGACAGGCAGAGTGGACAGTGAGAGAGAGAGACAGAGAGAAAGGTCTTCCTTTGCCGTTGGTTCACCCTCCAATGGCTGCCGCGGCCGGCGCGCTGCGGCCGGCGCACCGCGCTGATCCGATGGCAGGAGCCAGGAGCCAGGTGCTTTTCCTGGTCTCCCATGGGGTGCAGGGCCCAAGCACCTGGGCCATCCTCCACTGCACTCCCTGGCCACAGCAGAGGGCTGGCCTGGAAGAGGGGCAACCGGGACAGAATCCGGCGCCCCGACTGGGACTAGAACCCGGTGTGCTGGCGCCGCTAGGCGGAGGATTAGCCTAGTGAGCCGCGGCGCCGGCCAAATGATGACCCATTCTTTCCACTGGGATCTCACTCGCAGAGATCTTTCATGTAGGGTGTTTTTTTTTGTTTGTTTGTTTGTTTGTTTTTGCCAGAGTGGTGTGGCTTTCCATGCCTGTAATACTCTCATGGGCTCTTCAGGCAGATCTGAATGCCTTAAGGGCTGATTCTGAAGCCAGAGTGTTGTTTAGGACATCTGCCATTCTATGGGTCTGCCGTGTATCTCACTTCCCATGTTGAATCGTTCTCTCCCTTTTTCATTCTATCAGCTAGTATTTGCAGGCACTAGTCTTGTTTATGTGATCCCTTTGGTTCTTAGTCCTATCATTATGATCTATTGTGAACAGAAATTGATCACTGGGACTAGTGAGATGGCATTGGTACATGCCACCTTGATGGGATTGAATTGGAATCCCCTGGTATGTTTCTAACTCTACCGTTTGAGGTAAGTCAGCTTGAGCATGTCCCAAATTGCACATCTCTTCCCTCTCTTATTCCCACTCTTATAGTTAACAGCGATCACTTTTCAGTTAAGTTTCAACATTTAAGAATAACTGTGTATTGATTACAGTATTCAACCAAAAGTATTAAGTAGAACAAACAAAAAAGTTACTAAGAGGGATAACGTATTAAGTTGTTCATCAACAGTCAGGGCAAATTTACTGAAGCCAGAAGCCAAGAGCCAGGATTTCTTCTGGGTCCCCCATGGGTGACAGGAGCCCAGACACTCAGATGATCTTTTTCTCTAGGCCATTAGCAAGGAGCTAGATTAGAAGTGGAGCAGCTGGGATTTGAACCATGCCCATATGGGATGCCAGCATCGTAGGCAGCAGCCTAACCCACTACACCACAAAGACAGCACCTCTTTCATACATTTTTAAGATCTCTACTTATTTGTCTAGATCCTCTATTGCTGTATCTAATAGCTCTATTCAGTGACATCAAATATTCAAGCTTATGTTTATGTATATGTGTAGATATATGACTAGGCTCTAATTTTCAGACTCTAATACACACTGAGTTTCCATTCAGAAACTATAGGGTCTGAACTCCCTAAGAGTAGTCATTCTTAAATTTTAGCAGGCATGAAGATTACTTTTAAGGGGCTGTGAGTGCAGATTCTGGAGCCCCAACCTTTACAATCTTTGTTTCTAGGTTAAAAATAACAGGACTCTGTGTTCTAGCAATCACTCAGTTCTCTTTAAACTAGGAGAAGGAAAGGAGAATATCACAGACTGTCTCAGTGTAGGCAATAAGACAATGCTTCCTGGCACTTGGCGATGAATCCAACTCTAAGTTGTCTGCATTCTCTGTCTCTTATCATTAGGACTAGAATCCAAAAAGTAAACAAATAAGAAACACTTTCTCGCAGCTCACGACAAGAGCCTCGGGTGATTACTGACGCCATAAACAAGAGTATCAATTGTTAAATCAACAACAGGAGTCACTGTGCACTTACTCCCCATATGTAGGATCTCTGCCCTTAATATGCTGTACTATGTGAATTAAGGGTAAAACTAGTACTCAAACAGTACTTTATACTTTGTGTTTCTGTGTGGGTGCAAACTGTTGAAATCTTTACTTAGTATATACTAAATTGATCTTCTGTATATAAAGAGAATTGAAAATGAATCTTGATGAAGAATGGGATGGGAGAGGGAGTGGGAGATGTGATAGTTGCAGGTGGGAGGGTGGTTATAGGGGGAAAAAGCCGCTATAATCCAAAAGTTGTACTTTGGAAATTTATATTTATTAAATAAAAGTTAAAAAAAAGCTAGCAAATCTGAAAAAAAGTATGCATTATTTCAGCATTTTTCTGCACCCAAATAAATGTATCGGTTTGTGTCATTTTCCATGGGAAAAAAAAAAAAAGAAACGCTTTCTTTAGACTAATTCCTTAGTTTAGTTCTTGTTAAGATTCTGTCAAGGAGAGACACTTTCACAAGATTTTGGACATAGAAGTAGAACTGATTTTTGTGGGCTGACACATTGACTTTAGCTAAAAATCAAGGGTATGCTAGGTTCCAGATTAGGAGATACAAATATCTAAAATTAACACTGCTGATTTCCTATAATTTCTGAAGCTTAGGAATTCCTGATATCATCATGCACTTTCTCTTAAATGTGTTTCCCATTCTTAACAGGACATAATTAAACTCTATACTAATTAAACTCTATCATGTCTGAAGTATTTTCCTTGAAAGATTTTGACAAAGATAGCCTGTACATAAAATAAAAGTTGATTATATGCCTAAATTCTGATGACTCTTAATCTACCAGCATGTATGCAAGATCCATTCTCATTTTAATTTTTCTGCCTTTACTTGTGGCTTCCCAGGGATATTAACATACTGTTTTTCAAGAGTATCTACCCAACATCTGCTGCATAGAACCTTTATTCTCAAGTACAGAAGTTGCTCTTATCACTTCAGAAATTGCATAGCCACAATTTAATCCTAGGCAATCTAATTCTAAAGCTCATGCACTTAGTAACTATAATGGATTGACATTAGTGGTAGAATCATCATAGAAAGCACACAAAAGTAGGGGGCAAAAATGTCCAAAGAGAAAGATTATGCTAAGCAAAAGCAATGTGTCATTCTCAGGAATATTTCAAAATTGATAAAATATCATCAGTACTATTGAGTACGGATGAAATTTTCAGACAACTGTAGGTTGTACAAAATGAGTCAAATACAGGTAATTAAATCAACAAAATTTACAGTTAGCATAAGATAATCTCATAATTTGAACAGGATTCAATGCCATGTAACACTATTGAGGAAATACCCAGGGGGTGGGGGATAATAAGCGAAACTTAAAGGAGACAGGGGAGGGATAATATATTAACTGTCCAAAGGATAAAAGTAAATGATTAAAGTGAAGCAAATTATTTTTCAGTGGAAGTGTGTTAAGTATGTAAAATAACAAGAAGAAAAAGATTTACATTCACATAAATTATTGCCAGAGAAATTTATCCAGCCAATCTCTTAGAGTAAGTTTTAAGGCATGTTATTATAAAACACTATCTTTCATTCTTTTAAAAATGATTTATATTTGTTTATTTTTATGTATCTGAAAAGGAGAGAGAGAGAGAGAGAGAGAGAAAGAGAGAGAAAGAGAAATCATCCATCTTCTGGTTCACTCTGAAAATGCACAGCAGCCTAGGATGGGACAGGTTGAAGTCAAGAGCAGGAACGCAATAGGAGTCTTTTCCATGGATGGCTGGGTTCCAACTATTTTGGTCACCCCTGCTGCCTCTGAGGGTACAGATTAGCAGAATCAAAGTGGAGCTGAGATTTGAACCTAGGCACTCCAACAGCAGCATCCTAACTACTGAGCCAAATACATGCCCCTCTCAATATTTCCCCATTACAGTAGCTACCATGTGGTTGATGATCCTAAGCAAGATGCAGCATAAGATCTCTGGGTTGCAGAATCCTTTTGATAAATAGCATAGATAAAAATACTGGAGAACAAATCTCTACAATATGCTACCATCCCTTTGTTTATTGAAACAAATTTCCATATTATTTAGCTAAAATTTGTGAACCACTGACAATTCATATGGCTTTATGTAATCTCTGTAGTGGTCACATAAAATACATATCCACTTATGTTGGTTCAGAATTTACAGTGGAAGAAAGATCACAGTTCCAAATGTTAGCACAAGTGTTCCGAATGATTCAGAGCATCATTAACATACACAGTAGGATGAAGATATATAATGTTAATTTGCTGGATATTTCCTTACATAAAAAACAAGACGATGGTATTTTAGATGTTTGCATTATAAAGAAATGTTAAATACTTGAAAGAAACATGTTTATTGGCTAAGACATTACACATTGGATAGATGTAACAAAACATCACAAAATTCTCTGTAAATAAGTATAATTTTATATGTCTGTTACAAAACAAAACAAAAAACTCCCATAAATAATTCCTAAAGATTGGTTTCAATTCATAGAGCTAGAGGCGCTCTATATATTTTTGTTAGAGATATCATACGATTTTCAGACTCAGCTGCTTCTTTGAGTGATTTTGACCAGGATTCAGGATGGAAATAAAGAATGCACTGCAACATATATATGGCATTTTATCTTTCACCTCTTGCACTATCAAAACAGAACTTGTAGTTAAAATGGAAATTAACAACAGCAACAAGAAGCACTGTTGACTGGCAATGGTCTGAGCAGTAAGGCTGAAGACCTTGAGCACTCCAGTCCTTTCTTCTCCAGAGTATAATATTTCATTGCTGGATGACAGCATTGATTAATATGGCATGCTTTAGATGAAAAAAAAAAGAGGATCCAAAAGACAATGAAACAAAAAATCAAATTCTAGAGACAATTTCTGAAGAACAAACAGATTCAAATCAATCACCGGTGAAACATCAATGAACTGAGGACACACTGTTAAATCACACTCCGACCATTTCAGAATGTCCCCAACTATACTTGGAATCACTACCCGTTATTGTCATCAGTCTAAGGCATCTCTCTTTCTCCCCACTAACTTGGAGCTAGGAAACAGTATTTTAAAGTCCCTGAAGATCTGCAAAAGTTTTACTGTTAGCATTTCTACATTAGACTTGGTAATACTCCAGAACACTTCCAATATATTCCAGCACTCCTTCTTTTTACCAAAAATGAAAAAAATCACAAATTCGCTCACATATAACATTTGACTTTCTATTACCCCAGTATTCAGTCCTAAACCATTCTCAGATGCAAGCAGAAAACTTTCGCTGCTAAACTTAACCCAAACTATAACCAAATATTTTTTTTTTTGACAGGCAGAGTTAGACAGTGAGAGAGAGAGAGACAGAGAGAAAGGTCTTCTTTCTGTTGGTTCACCCCCCAAATGGCCGCTACAACTCCATGCTGCGCCAATCCGAAGCCAGGAGCCAGGTGCTTCCTCCTGGTCTCCCATGTGGGTGCAGGACTCAAGCACCTGGGCCATCCTCCACTGCACTCCCAGGCCACAGCAGAGAGCTGACTTGGAAGAGGGACAACCGGGACAGAATCTGGCGCCCCAACCAGGACTGGAACCCCAGGGTGCTGGCGCTGTAGGCGGAGGACTAGCCTAGTGTATCATAGTGTATCATAGAACATGTAGCAGTCTTTGGATGGTTTGGGGCTTCTTTCTCAATATTTAAATGAACAAAGTGCATGGAATTGAATATAAACCAATTATGGTTAAATATAGAATTAAAACGTGTTAAATGTTTCTTAATTAGATCTGTTTCAGAAATATGCCTAAAATTATAATAATTTTGAAGTATTAATAATATTGAACAATTTCCTGAAATTATCTGTAGTAAATGTTTGTTATATATAATATCTATAATTTCTATTAGCAACAAAGCCACATGTACACTGATTTACTATAGTTTGTAGTTATGTTTGTAATTGAAAAAAAATGTTAAATTACTTAGAGTTTGGGGGAGAAATACATATTGTGTGTGTATTTTAAATTTTTAATTATTTGCCTCTTATAATGTGTGAACTTCAGCATATGGACCCCAATCTTATGTTCTGGGTATATATTAATGTCAAAGCCTATTAATGATACCTTTGAAAAAGTCCTAGAAGGGAGTTTATCGCTGCTGGGTTCCTATTCTACCTTGTTTGGAACATGGCCTATTATAATTGTTTTATGTGTTCAAGGTATGCCTTCAGTAGAAATGATGTGTTTGTTCATTGTCATTCTGCCCTTCACAAGTCACATATATGGAATTTGATTGGCATCATGCTATTTGTAACAAGAAGGAGACTAATAGTTTTTATGACCCATGGCTTATACTGATTATATAAGAGCATTATTATAATTGACTCTGGAAATTTGCTCTTCTCTCTGCATTCTATAAATGTCTCTGACAAAAAAAGAATTACTTAAAATATTTAAATTTGTGGCATAGAGATGCTATACAAAATATAATTTTCTCACAGTAGCCAGACAACTACTAGGAGTATGATAATAACTGAAATATGTGCATATGTAAACACATCAATGCACAACCTTATTATTCATGTAGTCACTTCTTTTTTTCAAAGTGCTAAAGAAAATTTAATTATTGGAAATATCAATGTGAAGAGTTAAGCGTGGACATATTATAGGACATTGGCTGCATCAGAAACAAAATGTATGCTGTCAAGAAAGGCATTGTTACTTACTCTGTGAATTTTTCATAGATGATCAGTGAGTGATCACTTGATTATTGAAAACAAAACAGAAGATTGCTTTTATGACATTGTTAGAGTGAAACTGCCATAACTAAACTCGCAGGTTTGGCCTTTTATTGGCTTCAGGATTCCTCACTGAATCATGAAAGTGATCAGAAGCCCTTCCCAATCATTCCTTCTCTGCTCGCTTCTCCATCCTCTTGTAAGTGACAAGGAAATGAACTTGATATTTTGCTAGTGTTGTTTTATAATATATTCTACTTTTAGTTAAATTAAGATGCATCAGGAGTCTCAGAATTAAAAGGTTTTATCATTCAAATATAAAACTCACAGTAGTTGTATGTCACATTCTTCCTTCACTGTCCTTAGCCATCAATCTCAGGAAACAATGTGTAACTGTTTTAGAAAAAAAATTCACTTAATGATTTGACAGGCAGAAAGAGAGGGATGGGAGGGAGATATCTTTCATTCCCTGATTCACTCCCCCAAATTCCTGCAACAGCTAAGGCTGGGCCAAGCCAAAGCCCAGAGTGAAGAATTCTATTAGGGTTTCCTATGTGGATGGCAATCACCCAGGTACTTGGGCCAGCATCTGTTTCTTTGCAGGTACATTAGTCCGAAGTTGGATTGAGAAGTAGAAGCAGAATAGCTGGTACTTGAACCAGGCACTTCTATGTGGGATGCAGGCATACCAAGCAGTGGCCTAACCATCTGTGCCACAACATCTGTCCCAACACTTTGTAACTCTTTAAGCCACTTCTCCATAATGGCTTCTGCATTTGTAACCAATATACATCCACTGGCATTTCCTGATGTTTAACTGCTGAATATAATGTTTCTGCAATTGAAAAATGCAGATTTAGATTCACCATACATATTTTGTCCGATATCTACACTCCCTTTTTCATTCTCTTGAATGTAGTGCAGTTGCGTAAACATGAATGGTAATCAGGGCACAAAATATTGTGATTCACCACAATTGAGAATTTAATGTTCACTTAATACATTTCTATGGCTATAAAGCATTCAACTATATTGGAACAATTTACCTTTTCTTATAGTGGTGGTCTTGGTTTCCCATTTTTTTTTCTACTCATCACCAACAGAAACACAAAACCCCTCTAGATTTTGATATGTTGGTGTATGTATGTGTATGCATGAATTCATTTACTGGTATAATTTTCATGAGAAAATTCCTCCTAGGCTAATTTTTCTCTTATTCTAATCTTCCAGTCTGGCTGGTTGTGCAATCAGTGGGCTGCTTAGCAGTCATCCTGGGATTTTAATACATGTTTACCCAGAGTAGCTAACACCTAAAAAACCCTTTTTTTATCTTCTGTTTTCTGAATTCTGTGTTATCCTATTTCTTAGTTTAGTTGTCATTTTGTGGAGCTTGTTCTCTACTAGTGTCTGGAAAAACGGTGAGCTCAGGTGAATTTTAAAGATACCTCATGTTCAAAAATAGCATTATTCTTTCCTTCATAATCATATTTTGGCTGAGTCTAGAATTTTATGTTAGAAGTTTTAGGACAGAAACATTGGCAATGAGATACTAATGTTTAGTGCTATCTGGTAAGTAATTCCAGTCATTTATTCAGTGAGACACTGATTCTCTAGTGGTAATCTAGGTAAGTAATTCTGTTTTTCTTTCCCAATAACTTTAAAGAATTCTTTTTCACCACTTCCCTGAAATTTCAGGATGAATCCAAATTCATATAATGTTTTTTTCATTAACTGCACTGATAGTTCATGAAACTTTAATTCTGGAATTTTTTTTGCATTATTTATTTGACACACTATATCTTTATTCATTATTTCCTTTGTATAACTACTTTTACAGGATTTCTTGGACAGATTCCCAAATTTCCTATCTCTTTGTCTTTTGTTCTACATTTTGAGATGTTTTTCAAAATAGTTCCTCTGATCCTTCTGATGATTTTAATCAATTTCATATATTAGAATTTCAAAGGAAATTTGTTATTCTCTAAAGTACTTAGATTTATACATTTTATTACTTTAAATAAGCTATTATTTCATGAAGTTTTAATGCTCACCAATTTAATTAGAATATAATATACATATATGTAATTTTTATGTTCTCTTACTATAAATGTTCATATTTAGTGCTTGTCCATGCATGCCATACATATATACTACACCAAGACACTTTTCTCATAAATACATTTTATAACTGTGTTACTTTTACTTGTAGAAGACACTTGTCACTTAATGATAAGATCATCATTTTATCAGAAGTGATCAATCTACATACAGGATCTGAAGACCATAGAATTTTTACACATTAATTAATCACAGTTTCCATATTTGGAAAGACTGCTTTTCTTCTGTCCTAACTCTAATATCTTGCCCATTAAACTTTAAAAAAATGCACACACAATCGGATATACACACGTGTAAATGTTTATGCAGGATTTTTTCCCACATAAATACAAAAAACTTTACGTATTTGTTTTTATTTTTACAGCTTAATATGGTGAGAGAAGCACTTCTGAGATGGTAAAGCCAGTATCCACCAAAATGTGTAACACGGCTTGAGTATAAAGAGGCATGAAATGCAGATACACAAGATAGCATGCATTACCCTTGAGAACCTTGTAAGTGAAAGAAACACATCACTGGGGCTGCCGCAGTGGGCTAAAGCCCTGTCCTGGAGCACCAGCATCCCATATGGGCGCCGGTTTTAGTCCCAGCCGCTCCACTTCAGATCCAGCTCTCTGCTATGGCCTGGGAAAGCAGTAGAAGATGGCCCAAGTCCCCTGAGCCCCCGTGGGAGACCTGAAGGAAGCTCCTGGCTCCTGGCTTTGGATCGGCGCAGCTCCGGCTGTTGCATTCAATTGGGGAGTGAATCAGCGAATGGAAGACCTCTCTCTCTGTCTCTACCTCTCTCTGTAATTCTTTCAAATAAATAAAATGAATCTTAAAAAAAAAGAAACACATCACAATAAAATACATACTGTATTATTTTATTTATTTAAAATTTTCAGAAGGGGCTCGCACTGCGGCCTAGTAGGTTGCCTAGGTAATAGTAGATGCCGCCTGCAGTGTTGGCATCCCATGTGGGTGCTGCCTCAAGTCCTGGTTGCTCCACTTCTGATCCAAGTCCCTGCTAATTGCCTGGGAAGGCAGTGGAAGATGACCCAATTGCTTGGGCCCCTGCAGCCAAGTGGGAGACCTGGAAGATGCCCCTGCTTCGATCTGGTCCAGCCCTGGATACTGTGGCTATTAGGGGAGTGAACCAGTGGATGGAAGACCTTCCTCTCTCTCCCTTCTTCTCTCCCTCTCTCTGTCTGTAATTCTGTTTCTCAAAAAAATAAAATAAAATAAACCTTTAAAATGTGCAGAAAAACAAATATGAAGAGACAGAGGATCGATTATTGCCTGGGTTTAGCTGTGATGTGAAGGGATGGTGAGTGACTACTAAGGAGTACAGGGTATGTATGGGGATGGTGAAAATACTTTAGAATTAGATTATAAAGTTATTTGCACAGTTCTGAATGTAATAAGAAGGTTGAATTATAAACTGTAAATAAATGAATGATATGGTATGATACGTGAATTATTCCTCAACACAGGTTTTTTTTTTAACTACAGTAAACTGAAAAATCACACAGTAAATGAAAAAGTAGAGGATATCTTAAGATATTCCCTTGCACAACTGAAGCATTGTTAGCAGATTTGGATATTTATCTTTCTTTTTATTCATATTTTATTTATGATCATGTTCAGTCTGCATTTTAATTTTACATTAGATTATATACAGCATTTTTCTGCTGAGGAAAGTTTGTTAATATAATCTATTGGTTTAAAACTGCATGGATTGGGACTGGCACAGTGTTGTAGCCAGTAAAGCCACCACCTGCAGCACTGGCATCGCTTATGGGTGCCAGTTCGAATCCCAGCTACTCCAATTCCCATCTCTCTCCCTCCTAATGCACCTCAAAAAGCAGCTGAAGGTGGCCCAAGTCTTTAGGTCCCTGCCCCGATGTGGGTGACCCATATGAAGCTCCTGACTCCGGGCTTCAGCCTAACCCAGCCCCAGCCATTCCAACCATCTGGGGAGTGAACCAGCAAATGGAAGATTTCCGTTTCTCTCAGTCTCTGTCTCTCCCTCTCTCTCTTTATAACTCTGCCTTTCAAGTAAATAAATAAATCTCAAAAAATAAAGCATGGATTGTACATTTGGCAATTTGCATAATCAATTCATTGATTTTGGGCTTTTATTGCTGCACTGATGTTGGTCTTGCATTGATGTTGGTCTTTTTTTTTTTTTTTTTTTTGGACAGGCAGAGTGGACAGTGAGAGAGAGACAGAGAGAAAGGTCTTCCTTTTTCCGTTGGTTCACCCCACAATGGCCGCTGCGGCCGGCACGCCAAGGCTGGCGCACCGTGCTGATCTGAAGCCAGGAGCAAGGTACTTCTCCTGGTCTCCCATGGGGTGCAGGGCCCAAGCACTTGGGCCATCCTCCACTGCACTCCCAGGCCACAGCAGAGAGCTGGCCTGGAAGAGGGGCAACTGGGACAGAATCTGGCACCCCGACCGGGACTAGAACCCGGTGTGCCAGCACCGCAAGGCGTAGGATTAGCCTAGTGAGCCGCGGTGCCGGCCCTGATGTTGGTCTTTTATTGCTTGGTTGGTCGCATTGATTATACTAAAACTCTAGAACTTCAGAGTTTCTAGGATATTCATGTATTAGTTTTCTTTGTAAATTCAATATGAAAATTCAAGAATTATCTGACATTCAAGTTGACTTTGAATGGAAAAGATTCTGCTAAACAGTTGTCTTGGTCTAGTTTCGGTTTTTACAGAGTCCATCTATTACAGCTATTTCTGAAAGAAAATTTGTTTTCATTCTGCACTTCACAAATGCCAAACAAGTTTACACAAACCTCTTCGGTCACATACATATTATTTTTAGTTCTCTGGGCAAACTTCCTTTTAGTTCAAAAAAGTTAATATTCAATACTTCTCATCTGTTTTTCAGTATTTGAGGAGTGTTATCCTATTTTCCAAATCAAATAGGATAATATAGCATATTAATTCAACAAATATCTCAGCAATTTTGAATTTTACCTGAATCCCGTGTTCCTAGAAGAAACAACCAACTGTTCTGCCATTTACCCATGGTCCAATAAGCAACTAACCATAAAGGACCATTCTCCTTCCACATATGCCTAGAAAACACCTTTCACAATGTTGCCTCAGGACCTGACTCATAATTGCTTACCTGCTTTTGTGAAATCCCAGACCACCTTTCTTTCTGTGAGACATTCTTCATTAATGAAAATGCATCTCTTACAATGGAAAGAATAAAATCCTTTCCTGAATTGTTAGTGTACTTTGCATTTCAAAGACTTCATGCAATGACTTGAGGAGGATTGACCCTCACCCTGGACCCACATTCTCTTCACCAAGGTAATGAAGCCTCTTGTAGGCCTGTGCACTGTAACTCACAGGCACTCTGTGCACTCAATGGTGAGTCTGATCACCGATTGTGGATCCAAACTCTGGCCCAGCAGCTGGCGCTGTGGTGTAACAGGTAAAGCCACCACCTGCCTTGCCGGCATCCCATATGGACGACAGTTTGAGTCTTGGTAGAAAATGGCCCACGTCCTTGGGCCCCTGCACCCGCGTGGGACGCCTAGAGGAAGATCCTGTCTCCTGGCATCAGATCGGCGCAGCTCCAGCCATTGTGGCCATTTGGGGAGTGAATCAATGGAAGGAAGACCTTTCTGTCTCTCCCTCTCACTGTCTGTAATTCTCTCTCTCAAGTAAATAAATAAAATTTTTTTAGAAAAAGAAAGAAAATTGGTACTATAAAGAACATGTATGATACACACTGTAGAAATTTTGTAGAATTGTACAAAATTTGTGTATGAGTAAAGCTGGCTAAAGTTTACTGCTATATTTATTTATATGATTTTTTAACTTTTATTTAATGAATATAAATTTCCAAAGTACAGCTTATGGATTACAATGGCTCCCCCCCATAACTTCCCTCCCACCTGCAACCTTCCCCTTTCCTGCTCTCTCTCCCCTTTTATAAAAAGAGCTTAGTATCAAAATAATAATGATGTGAAGCTAGAAATAGGTTTTCTATGTTAAAATGACAAAAATTCTTGGATCATTTATGTCTCTAATAATAGATTGTAAAATGTTATTCTTGATTTTGTATGTAATTTTCCTAGCCATCATAGATAAACTGCCTTACCATAAAACATTATATCATTTATGATGGATTTACTAAGCTCATGATTTTTTAACAGAAGAAAATCTCAATTTTGAAAGGATACAATCAGATAATCTCCTATATTTCCATTCCAAATCTTTGTATTTTTGTTAGATAGGAAACTAATTTTGTGACTTAATCGAGAATTCCAATTTTCTGACATATTTTGATATTTTTCCTTCTGTGAATAAAATCACATCAAAACACACCAAATTAAGTAGACACTCCACTTCCACGGATTCTGTCCTCAAGGATTGTGCTGAATATGAATCAAAAATATTCTGAAAAAAGAGAGTGCATCTGTAATGAACAGGAACAGACTATTTTCTTGTCATTAGTCTCTAAATCATGCAGTATAAAACCTGTTTACATAGCATACAAATTGTATTTTATATTATAAATGATTGAGATGTGACGTAAAGTATAGGGTAGGTTATATGCACATACCATGGAATTTATAGAAGCGAGCTGAGCACCCAGAGGCTGGCAGCTCTCAATGTTGAATCCTTATGCCAGTCCTCTGTGGATATGGAAAGATAAATGTAGACGGAAAGAAAAGGCATGTTCTTGAATAGATGCAATCTTGTTAAGATGTCAGTTTTTCCCTGACCTATAATTTCAATGTAATCCCAATTAATATCCCAGAAAGTTTTTTAACAATATAAACAAACAGATTACAACCTTTTTACAGAGTTGAAATTGAGATAGAAGTATCAACTCAGATGAGGCTCAACAATACCTGACATCATATACTATAATAATGTTGCAGTAATCAAGACAGTTTGGGGTTGTAATAAGAATTAAATAGATTGGGGCCACGCTGTGGCATAGTGGATAAAGCTGCCACCTGCAGTGCCGGAAGCCCATGTGGGCACTGGTTCAAGTCCTGGCTGCTCCACTTCTGATCCAGCTCTCTGCTATGGCCTGGGGAAGCAGTGGAAGTTGACCCAAGTCCTTGGGCCCCTGCACCTGCGTGGGAGACATGAAAGAAGCTCCTGACTTCTGGCTTCAGATTAGCACAGCTCCGACCCTTGCAGCCAGTTGGGGAGTGAATAGCAGATACAAAACCTCTCTCTCTGTCTCTCCCTGCCTCTCCTTCTCTCTCTGTATAAGTCTGACTTTCAAATAAATAAATCTTAAACAAAGAATAAATATATCAATGGAATAGAGTACAGAACCCTAAAATAGAATAAACAAATATACTTAATTGATTTTTGCCAAATAAACAAACACAAACAATTAAATGACAATCTTTAGGCAAATAGTGATAAAACTACTGAGCGACTAGTTTAAAATAAAGGTATCTAGATCCTGACTTTACAATTTTTCAGAAATCAACCAAACTTAGATTAAGCATAAAGTATAAGACTATAAAATTCCTAGAAGATAATAAGAGGAAAAAAATCTAAGTAACTTTGGATTTGGAAATGAGTTTTTGAAACAACACCAAAAGCATGACCCATGAAAGACAAAAATAATATGTTGAAATTAATTACAGTTAAAAAAAAAAACTCTAAAATATATTAGTAAGACAACAAAAGAAAAACCATAAACTCAGAGAAATTATTAACAGAAAATGTATTTGTTAAAAATTGTATCTAGAATATGCAGAGAAATCTTAAAACAGTAACAATGAATCAAATAATCCAGCAAAAAAATCAACAGATGACCTGAACAGACACTCAACCAAAAAGTTATACAATTGATAAACAAGCTCAAAAAGCAATGTTCTGCATTATTAACCATTATAATGGAAATTTGGGGATATCCAAAACACAGACAAAAGCAAACACTGAAAGGGATGTGGAATAAGAAGACATTTCATCATTGCTGTGTAGAGTGCAAAACAGTATAGTCCTTTGAAAGATAGACTGCAAGTTTCCTACAAAATTAAGCATACCCTTATCATGTGGCCTAGAAATTGAACTCCTTGATATTTACCAGAGCTGAAATTTATGTTTCCACAAAAACATGCACATTGATGTTTATGAAAGCTTTTTTCCATAATTTCCAGAAAAATGGAAGCAACCAAAATGTGTTTCAGGTGAACTGATTTTTTTTAAATTAACTGAAACATCTATCTAGTGAAACCTTATACAGCAATAAAAAGAAATGAGAAATCAAGCCAATAACAGACATGGAAAAAGTATAAATGTTTTAAATTCAAAGAGCCCAATCTTAAAAGGCTTTATACTATGTGATAACAATTATGTGACATTCTGGAAAAGCAAAACAATAGAAACAATAACAACAGCAACAAAAATCTGTGGTTTCCATAGCCTCAGAGGTGGGAAGGAGGGATGATTAGCCAGAGAACAGTATTTTGAAGGTACCAAAATTATTCTACAAGACACTGTAATAGTTAATACATGATATGCATTTAGCAAAAGTTATAGAACTGTACAATACAAAGAATAAACTGCACAACCCTAATGTAAACTGTGGATGTTCATGAATATGTGTTCATCAGTTATAACAAATGCACCATAAAACAAAGCTGTTAATAATTGAGGAAAGACAGAGTGTATAGTAATTCTCTCTAATTCAATTTTCATTTTTATTTTTTATTTTTTTATATAACCCTAAAACTGGTAAAATAAGAAAATCTGTTCATTGTAAAAAAATGAATTATAATGATATGTTTTGTGCTTAAAGCTATCTTTGTGAAGTGGGCATTTGGAGAAGTGATTAAGGCATCACTTAGAATACCACATCCTACATAACAGTGCTAGAGTTCAAGTTGTGTGCCTGAGTTCATTTTCCTGCTAATACATACCCTGGGAGGCTGCAGGTGATGGCTCCCATGAATGGTTTCTGCCATCAATATGGGAGACCAAGATTCGATTACTAGCTCCTGGCTCCAACCTGGCCATGCCTTGGCCATTGCAAGCATTTGAATAGTGAAGTAGTGGATGGGAGATTTTTGTCTCTGTCCCTTTCTTTGCCTCTATCTCTGTCTTTCTGTCCTGCAAATAAATAACATAAAAGCTTAAACAACTTTTAATGACCTGCCTTAGTGATGTACCTGAGAGCTCCTAAAAAATTACAAAGGATTTATTATTTCATTTACTAAAAGATGAATAAAAGGAATTAGTCTTTTTTTTAACTTTTATTTAATGAATATAAATTTCCAAAGTACAGCTTATGGATTACAATGGCTTCCCCCGCATAATGTCCCTCCCACACGCAACCCTTCCCTTTCCCACTCCCTCTCCCCTTCCATTCACATCAAGATTCATTTTTGTTTCTCTTTATATACAGAAGATCAGTTTAGCATACATTAAGTAAAGATTTCAACAGTTTGCTCCCACACAGAAATGTAAAGTGAAAAATACTGTTTGAGTGCTAGTTATAGAATTAAATCTCAATGTACAGCGCACTAAGGACAAAGATCCTACATGAGGAGTAAGTGCACAGTGACTCCTGTTGTTGACTTAACAAATTGACACTCTTGTTTATGGCCTCAGTAATCACCCTAGGCTCTTGTCATGAGCTGCCAAGGCTATGGAAGCCCCCTGAGTTCACTGACTCTGATCATATTTAGACAAGGCCATGGTCAAAGTGGAAGTTCTTTCCTCCCTTCAGAGAAAGGTACCTCCTTCTTTGATGACCCGTTCTTTCCACTGGGATCTCACTCGTGGAGATCTTTCATTTAGGTTTTTTTTTTCCCCCCAGAGTGTCTTGGCTTTCCATGCCTGAAATACTCTCATGGTCTTTTCAGCCGGATCTGCATGCCTTAAGGGCTGACTCTGAGGCCAGAGTGCTGTTTAGGACATCTGTCATTCTATGGGTCTGCTGTGTATTTCACTTCCCATATTGGATCGTTCTCTCCCTTTTTTATTCTATCAGCTAGTATTTGCAGACATTATTCTTGTGAAAAGAAATTAGTTTTATATAACATAGTTCTGTTGATGAGTTTCACAGGAAGAGATAGATGCAATTCCTTGTATTCTATGTGTACATACAAGATGTCATGATGCAAGTGGAATTAAAAATTCAGTTTGTTTTGGTCTAAAAATTCTGAAATTCATGTACGTTTTTTCATAATACCCTTTCCCATGAAATTTTTAAGAGCCTTTAGATAGGAAATGTATAGAAAATGTATGCTAAGTGGGAGGTTTCTAGACATCTGTCATTCTACTTTCAGTCCATGACAGCTTCTATGTATCAGAGCCATATGGCTGCTTTTTCTGATATTAAACAACATTAGTAGAGTACATGTAGGTATAATTTCAGTTGTTTCCAAAGCATTACTTTAGTTGTCATTTTACTTCTTTAAATAGAGCATCCTCTGGACCATTGGTGAGTCAACTGGAAGTCATACACTCAACTACAGAATTTCAAAAATATACAGATATTTAGGACCAATTGCTGACTTACATAAACATTTTCTTTATATTACATAAATATTTTCATACTTACCTAAATATTTTCTAACCATAAGCTTGGTATACACATGCTATATTATGTCAGAATATTTATATATCTAAATGTTATCCTCTGTAAATATTATGTTTCATCATTTTTATAAAATAAATGTGTTGTCCAGTTTTTTGAAAATGAGCTTTATTACTATATTAATAAATATTTGTCTAAAATATTTTGTCCAAAATATTTTCAGACTGACTTGTATCTTTCATTGTATATGACATAACAATCAAATTTTTCACTTGCATGGTTCTTATAAAGCAATTTCACCAGATTACAGCTTTCAAATTTATCAGCATTGTTAGCCACCAACTTTGAAAATCTTTCATCATCTACAGAGAGCTAATATTTATTCTGAAACTGTCCTGAAACTGTTACAATCATCTATAACCCAGAATTCATCTTTAATGAAGGAATCTGTCAGTGATCCTTGGAAAAGAATTATGCATGGTACTTTGGGCACAAGCTTTTGATGGCATTGGTTAACAAACTTTAAGATATTTCCACTGGATTTCTAGACTCAAAGTAACAGGCAGGTGAGTTCATGAAATGCTAATCTAACAAATACAGAACAAAATGATAATGAATTACAAAGAATAAGTGAAAGTGGAGGGGTTATTATTCTAGATTTTATTTCAAATATATTTGATTTTTTATAGTTCCAATTTTCTGGACATACAAGAAATATTATGTATTATCATTTTTCCTAAACCTTAAACCCATGATGGTTTAGTAAACTCTGCTTTTGTAAAATGAAATTAAGCACTTGTGAATAACATATTTTTCTCCTAGCCCGGATGTTCCAGAATTCAGAGAATCTTACTGAATATTCTTATTTTTGAGGGAATAAAAGTATTTTAAACTATCCAATAAAAAACCATATTTCTTGTCTGTAGTACATAACCTGAAACCTTTGCAAAAAAAGCCTTGTGTGGGATATCATATTTGAGGACAATGCTAATTTAATCCGATATGAACAAACAATTTTAAGGAACAAAGTTTGACTTTATGGCACCAGTGCTCAAAAAGCCATCTTGGGAAAACTGTTTTCTTTTTTTTTTTTTTAATTTATTTTATTTATTTGAAAGAGTTACTTAGAGAGGTAGAGGCAGAGAGAGAGAGGTCTTCCATATGCTGGTTCACTCCCCAGATGGCTGCAATGGCCGTAGCTGTGCCAATCTGAAGCCAGAAGCCAGGAGCTTCTTTTGGGCCTCCCACGTGGATGCAAGGGCCCAAGGACTTGGGCCATCTTCTGCTTTTCCAGGCCATAGCAGAGAGCTGAATTGGAAGAAAAGCAGCCGGAACTAGAACCAGCACCCATATGGGATGCTGACGCTTCAGGACAGGGCTTTAACCCACTGCGACACAGCTGTATGGTTGAGCAAGGAGGGTCACTGCCTGACAAGAGTAGGAAATTATTATATTTGGGGGACCTTCAGGAAAGAAGTATCTCACAGACTTTAACTGATTCTGAGGACGACAAGTTTGTCAATTTTCTATTGTTTCAGAAAAACAATTTTACCTAATATGAACCCTTAAAACTAATATTTTCTAATAGCTGCATTTTCAGAACATTATGATGGGTTTTACTATGGTAAAATCAACATATTAGGATGTTTACATGTCATTCCAAAAGTTCTAGGGCAAAAATAATTTACTTATTTGTCCCTGCTTGTTGAAACTATCCACATTCCCTGATTCCTGGGTTTCCTACCAACTTTCTTTAGCTTCAAAGCATATGAGTACAGGTTGGCTTCTTCTCACATCACGGGATCCAACCTCTTCTACTGCCCCCTTCTTTTCAGTTAGGAAGACTTGGGATTGTATTGGGAATCACTGATGATGCAGGATAATCTCCTATGCACATTTTATGATCAGTTAAGTAACTAATTCCATTCAATGTTGTCATTACCTTTCTCATGTAAACTGGCATATCTACAGGCGAAGATTAGCATATAGACATCTTTGTGGAGGACATTGTTCGGCCACTATACAAGTTCCTAGTTTGACCTCCAGCCTTGTTAGGCTTTAAAAAGTCCTATATTGGTTTTTGCTATGAAAACTTCCAGCAAAGCAAACTTTAGAAGGCCTGTGTGATCAGTTCCTATTCTGGCTGTCCCAGTGCAAAGAATCAAGCCAACACTGCAGAGAACAGTCTTACTGTGTGATCAAGAATAATATTTCTTTGACATTACCTTTATCAACAGGTACTACTCTAGAGAGAAAAGTTGTATTTCAATGGCAAATAATGCATCACGTGGAGTATTACAATTCTGGGATATTTGATTCTAGCCCTGTTCATTCTGAGCTCTTTTGAGCTCATCTTTTTTTTTTTTTTTTTGAGCCTTTTTTTAACCTTTCTGTAAATGACAATTGTTGAGGAATATTCAAACTCTTTCTTGCTTTTAGAGATTCAGTTGACTTCTTACCTCACTGTGTAACATCAGTTTGGGAAATTGAAATATTATGGTAAATTAAATTTTGCCAAAATTTCCATTCCTAACAAAATTATAATTCTCCCAGTTTCCTGTAATATCTCTCTACAATCCCCTAAGCTAATTTATTCAATATTTGTCCCAAGAGGTAAAATTTTACTTCCCTTTTTCTATCTTAACTATGAATTGCCTTGTGGCTGGCCCTCTTCCACAGAAACTAAGAAGTTCTACATTCTGAACCACAAACTCTTTCTATAATTATTTTAGGACTCACTACCACAGAAGACCAGGAATGACACAGTGCTTTCTGGACAAGCCGCTATCCTAACACAATAAAGGAAATCTGAGGATAGATTCATATCATGCATTTAAGCAGTAAACTAGTTAGTTTGTGGTTAACATCACCAAGCATATTGACTGCCTAGCTTAGGAGCTTCAGAAATAAACTAGCAATCCTGCATAACTTCTAACAACTTCCAGCCACTCAACAGTCTGGTTAATCTCAGTGGATAACCCCAGGCTCTACTTTACTATAGTCTTTTAAATTCATATTTCTCTTTGCCACTTTAGGCATCCCTTTTTTAAGATTCTTTACATCCAGGACAACAAACATTTGTGACTACAAAGGTTCTTAACTCATCAACTTAATAGATGGCTCAATAGTTTTATAGGTGAAAAAAAAGTAAGAACCTCCAGAAACTATTTGTTACCTACTTCTCACCTTAAACAGGATGTTACTGACCAACTCAAGTCATTCAGAGATGAATATTTGTCTTGAACAAAAAGGGAGACTACCAATATTGAATTTTATCATGATCCGCCTAAGACTTATGGGCAACTCACTTGTTAACTTGCCTTTAAAACCCTACGTTTCCTTTATTTCTTTGAGACATCCTCATTCATGAATATTCTCCATATCGCTATATCCAGAATCAAATAGCCACCTTAACTTTCTGCTGCATGTTTGTCTTTCAAAATCTAAACTCTTTATATGCATTAGATAATCATTATAATGAATATAACAATCATCATGAAGATTATATCTAACTTCTGTAATTATATGTATTATGTTCTCAGCATGTTATATAGGAATGGTTTGATCATTACAAATCTATGAGGTTCAACAACTCCAGTGAATGTTTTGGGTAACTCAAGGACAAAGATGTTAAGTACCTACTCCAAGTTCAGAAAGTTTGAAAACTGTGATATCCCCTACCTCTATCTTTCCCTCCCTCCTCATCTCACCCTCCCACCCTTCTTCCAATTCTTATCTAGCAATACAAGGTTAGTATTGCAACATCTAAAATACTTATGTTGACTGAATGTATAAAAAAAAATCAAGATCTCATTAAATGCTACCTACAAGAAACTCACTTTACCAACAAAGATACACATAGACCGAAAGTAAAGGGCTGGAAAAGATATACCAGGCAAATGAAAATAAAAAAAAAATGAGCAGGAGTACAAATCTAAATACTGATGGAGTTTGTGGATTCTAAAGCTTCCATAGCCTAGGCAGCTCATGTCAAGAGCCTCGGGTGGTCACTGATGTCATCCATAAGAGTATTAATTGTTAAATTAACAACAGGAGTCACTGTGCACTAACTCTCCATGCAGGACCTCTGTCCTCAACGAGTTGTATTAGGAGAGTTAACTGTGATACGTGTTCTTAAACAGTTTGTGTGCGTGTGTGCATGCGTGTGTGTGTAAACTGATGAAACTTTTACTTAGTATTGATTTGGTCTTCTGTGTATAAAGTTAAATAGAATATGGCCAGCGTCACAGCTCAGTAGGCTAATCCTCCACCTTGTGGCGCTGGCACACAGGTTCTAGTCCTGGGCAGGGCACCGGATTCTGTCCCGGTTGCCCCTCTTTCAGGCCAGCTCTCTGCTATGTCCCGGGAGTGCAGTGGAGGATGACCCAAGTCCTTGGGCCCTGCACCCCATTGGAGACCAGGATAAGTACCTGGTTCCTGCCTTCGGATAGGTGTGGTGCGCTGGCCGCAGCACGCCGGCCGCGGTGGCCATTGGAGAGTGAACCAATGGCAAAAGGGAGACCTTTCTCTCTGTCTCTCTCTCTCACTGTCCACTCTGCCTGTCAAAAAAAAAAAAAAAAGTTAAATAGATTATAAATCTTAATGGAAAATGGTACTGAGAAGGGGAGAGGGAGGAGGAAGGGGTGGGAGTGTGGGCGGTAGGGCAGGTATGGGGGGGGAGAATAACTATATTCCTAAAGTTGTGCATATGAATTTTGTATTCCTTAAAAAATAAATTAATTTAAAAAAAAACACAGAAAAATGAGAAGTAGTTATCTTCATATCAGATAAAACAGGCTTTAAATTTAAAACTTTAAAATGAGACAAAGAAGGACACTATTTTGATAAAGGATTCAATTCAGCAAGAAGATAATAACAATCATAAATATATATTAAGCAAATGCTACTAGAACTAAAAGGAGACGGAGACTCCAATACAATAATAGTGGGTGGCTTCAACAGCTCACTCTCATCAATGGACAGATCATTCAAACAGAAAGCCAACAAAGTTGAAGCATACTATTAAGCAAATGGAGCTAACAGACATTTGCAGGACATTTCACCAACAGCTATGTATTCTTCTTATCAGCACATGGAACATTTTGTAGGATAGCCAATATCTTGGCCACAAATGAAGTTTCAGTACATTTTAAAACATTGAAATCATACTAAATATCTTCTAAGACCACAAAGGAATAAAACTAGAAGGAACAATAGAACACTCATAAGTACATAGAAATTCAAAAACATGCTACTGAATAATCAATGAGTCATTGAAGAAATTAACATAAAATTAAAACAAAAAATTTCTTAGAATAATTGCAAATGGAACAATCTATCAAAACCTGTGGGGTGCTGCATAAGCTGTATTAAGAGAGAAGTTTATGGCATTTAGTGTTTACATTAAAAAATCAGAAGTGTCTCAAATAAATGATCTATTGATGCATCTTGATGACTTAGAAAAACAAGAATAAACCAAACTCATCATCAGCAAGACTCAAAAATAAAAGGGTCAGAGCAGAAACAAATGACATTGAAACGAAAAAAAATCAAAATATCAATAAAAACTTGCTTTTTGGAAAGATAAATAAAAGACTAATTTTGTTAAAATAAAAGACAAAAAAGAGAAAAAAAATCAAATAAAATTAGAGATGAAAAAGGAGACATTATAAAAACACCACTGAAATACAAAGGATTATAAAAAAAAACATTATGAAAGCTACATGTTAATAAACTGGAAAACCTAGAACAAATTGATAAATACCTGGATACATGTAATCTACCAAGATTAAATCAAAAAGATGTAGAAAATCTAAACAGATCCATACTAAACAATGAGAATGAAGCAGTAATTAATTAATCCATCACACACATTCCCACTCTTAATTTTTACAAAGATTTATTTTCAGTGTAAACAACCATCGAATCTCAAAATGTCTATTTCACTCCAATACATTACTTTTCAGGTACTCTATTAGTTATCTCCACTCAGGGAAAACCTGATACCTGTCTTTTTGGGACTGGCTTATTTCATTAAATATTTAGGGAGTGAACTCGTGGATAGAAAATCTCTCTGTGTTTCTCTCCTTCTCTCTGTGTAACTCTGGCTTTCAAATAAATAAATAAATCTTTAAAAATAAATTAAATTTAAAAAATTTTATGACAGTTGCAGAGTGTTATCATTATATTTCTTAATTTCTGCTATTCCTCAGAATTAAAAATTTTCTTTCCCCTTAATAGTCTATGTGACTAAAATGAACTCTTCTGAAGTCCTATTATTGAATTCTTTTTGAAAGATAGTTAAAGACAGTGAGAAAGAGACAGAAAGGTCTTCCTTCTGTTGGTTCACTCCCCAAATGGCCGCTTCAGTCAGCGTTGCACCCATCTGAAGCCGGGAGCCAGGTGCCTCTCCCTGGTCTCCCATGCGGGAGCAGGGGCCCAAGCACTTGTGCCACCCTCTACTGCCCTCCCAGGCCACAGCAGAGAGCTGGACTGGAAAAGAAGCAACTGGGACTAGAACTGGCACCTGTATGGAATGCCAGCACCACAGGCTCACTTAACCAAGTGAGCCAACAGCACTGACCCCATTATTGAATTCTGACAAAACAATTAACCATGAAACCAATATATCAAGGTTTGTTCCTGTTCGAATATTGTGCCTGAAACCATCTATCATGAGACTCCAAGCTAGACTGGTTGTTCTGTAGGATTGGTACAATAGATTTATTTTTAATTTTCTTTTATATTTATCCTGAAAATCACCTTTATTTTGCCTAAGCTTTATTTTAATTTTTTTTTTAACTTTAAAACTCAAATCAAAGCAAATGACATCTTGGGGGCACATGCATGGTGTTGACAAATATCAGTTGTTAGATTCTGGGAGTTGAGACAGATTTCCAAAATAAGTAATGAGAATCATTATATACTTAAGATGTCAGCACCCATCTGTGTTAACAGTGGTCTTTCCTCATCCACTTGTGTGTTCAGTGTGAGACCCCTGTGGAGTTTCTGGCTCTTGACTTCTGCTTGGGTCAGATGTGCTATGGTAGGAATTTGGGGGTGAATCAGCAGATAGAAGACTGAGTGTCTCCTCATTATTCTGCCTTCAATTGAGTAAGTAAATAGATAAATAATAAATTAGCCAACATATTCAATGCAAAGTTTCAATCAACTTTTTAAAAAATAGTAAATGACGAGCTCCCTGACACCTATACAGATATTTTAATCAAATCAAACACACAAAATAATTTTGAAAAAAAAACATGACTTATATTCCCAATATCAATTTTTATTACAACATTACCTTAAACAAATAGTATGTTAGTATATACATTATTTTTCTGGTAAATTGATTTGGTCAAATATGCCAAGAAATTTCAATAGGTAAAGAAAAACTCTGTTCAACTAACAATGATGATTAAAATCAGAAATAGCCATGAAAAACAATGAACTTGTTTCTTTGCTCAAATCACACACATAGACAAATCATACACAACCACTCAAATCATGCACACACATTCAGATCACACACACACTCAAATCACACACAGATACATCAAATACACTCACACAGGCAGATACTCAAATTACACACAGAGACACTCAAATAACACACGTACAAACACTCAAATCATACTTAAAGGCTTAAGTGTAGAGCTTAAACTACAACATTCTTTGGCGAAGCACTAGAATAAATTTTTGTGATCTTGGATTAAGTAATGATTTCTCAGTATTACACTAGAAACACAATCAAGAAGAAAAGAAATGATGTATTGTTCTTCAGAAAACTGACAGTCTTTTGTTTGAAAAATACCATGAAGAATATAATACAAGATGCTTTCTTAATAGGCTCAATTATGTATCTGATATTGTCTTGTATCAAGGTTATATAAAGAACTTCTGCAAGTCAACAATAAAATCATATATCTGACTATTGTCTTGTATCAAGGTTATATAAAAAACTTCTACAAGTCAATAATAAAACATTGGACACATCAGAGATTGACAAAGGGTTGGAATAGAACTTTTTCCAAAGATGGATGAATTGGCAATTAGCTGCATAAAAAGACTCAAAACAATCTAATTGGGGAAAAGAAAGCACAATGAGTTGACAATTAACATTCACCACAATGGTTATGACAATAGATAACAAAAGTGTTAGAAAAGGTATGGAGAATGTGGAACCCACATATTCTGCTAATGCAGTTGTAAAATATTGTAGCCACTTTGAAAATAATCAAACTGAATATTCTTCAAAAATAGTGCCTATAAAATCAACACAGGACCCAGATATTCCACTTCATGGTACGTATGCAAAAAATAAAAGGAATGTAGACATACAAATACCACTATGTGAATTCTCACAACAATATTTGTAATAGCTTAAAGTTAATAAACCAAAATAGTCATCAAATAGAGAAAGACAAATATGATTATATTATTGGGATATATAATAACTGGCACTATGGTCTCTCTTTTTTTCTCAAAGCAACCTTTTATTTAATGAGTACAAAATTTCATAAGTACCACTTTATTGATTCTTCCCACCATACCCACCCTCCCACTGCCACTCCTACCTCACCTCCTCCCCCCTCTCCCATTTCCAGTCCTACTCTCCATTAAGGAAAAAAAAATGGTTCTTGACAGCCAAGACAAGGGCTGCTCAAGTCATTGTTTCTCAAAGTGTCGATTTCATGTCTATAGATTTTATTTTAGGTGCTCTATTAGTTATTATAGATTAGAGAGAATATATAGTATTTTTCCCTTTGGGACTGGCTTACTTTATTAAATAAGATGTTTTCCAGATTCATCCATTTTGTTGCAAATGACTAGATTTCATATTGTTTTTACTGCTGTGTGGTATTCTACAGAGTACATATCCTATAATTTCTTTATCCAGTCTTCAGCTGATGGACATTTAGGTTGATTCCATGTCTTGGCTATTGTGAATTGAGCTGCAATAAACATGGGGGTGCAGATAACTCTTTTATTTGCTGATTTCATTTCCCTTGGATAAATTCCGAGGAGTGGGATGGCTGGGTCATATGGTAGGTCGATATTCAGATTTCTGAGTATCTCCAAACTGACTTCCATAGTGGTTTTACCAGTTTACATTCCTACCAACAGTGGATTAGGGTAACGTTTTCCCCACATCCTCGCCAGCCAGAACTTGTTGTTTGTTGATTTCTGTACGTAAGCCATTCCAACCATTGTGGTTCTGATTTGCATTTCCCTGATGGCTAGTGCTTCTGAACATTTTTTCATGTGTCTGTTGGCCATCGTATTTCCTCTTTTTAAAAGTGTCTGTTTAAGTCCTTTGCCCATTTCTTCACTGGGTTGTTTTGTTTTTGTGGAGTTTCTTGATCTCCTTATATATTCTGGTTATTGGGGCCAGCGCTGTGGTGTAGCAGTAAAGCCACCACCTGCAGTGCCATGGGCACCAGTTCGAGTCCTGGTTGCTTCACTTCCAATCCAGCTCTCTGCTCTGGCCTGGGAAAGCAGTAGAAGATGGCCCAAGTCCTTGGGCCCCTGCATCCATGTGGGAGACCTGGAGGAAGCTCCTGGCTCCTGGCTTCGGATCGGCACAGCTCTGGCTGTTGTGGCCATCTGGGGAGTGAACCAGTGGATGGAAGACCTATGCCCCTCTTTCTCTCTCTGTGTAACTATGACTTCCAAATAAATAAATAAATATTTTTAAAAAGATATATATTCTGGTTATTAATCCTTTATCAGTTGCATTGTTTGCAAATAATTTCTCCCATTCTGTAAGTTGTCTCACTTTCTTTTTGCAGTATTGAAGCTTCTGAATTAGATGTAATCCCATTTGTTAATTTTGGCTTTGATTGCCTGTGCCTCTGGGGTCTCTTCTAGAAGTCCTTGCCTGTGCCAATGTCTTTCAGGGTTTCCTCAATGTTCTCTAATAATTTTGTGGTATCAGATCATAGATTTAGGCCTCTAATCCATTTTGAATGGAATTTTGTATGAAGTGTAAAGTAGGTGTCCTGCTTCATACTTCTGCCTTGTGGAAATACAGTTTTCCCAGCACCGTTTGTTGAAGAGATTGTTCTTTCTCAAGGGATTGCCTAAGCTTTAGAACCATAGTTTCCTGAACTGCATGTTTTACATTGTTTTGTGTTATTTACTCATATAATATTCTAGAAGTTTCCAAAATACAGGTTTCTATTTGAGGAATTTAGGTGATCTGAATGGATGAATGTGAATTTATTTTATCCTTACATTGGATGATTGATTTAAGCTGGTAAAGCAATCTGGTTCCAGCCAGGGGATAGAAATTTCACACAGGTTAAATAAAAGTAAGATGTTTAGAATGCCTAACTATGATAAGAAAGTAACTTAAGATATAAGAGAATGCTATATGATACCGAAAGAGTACCCTTTCTGGATACTCTTCCCGTGAAGGGTTTGGGAAAGTATGATTCAGTCCAGCAGATAGTAAGAAAATTTGTGAATCTTCCCAGCCTGGTTCTGGCCTACAATCACTAGACATGTAACAGTTAGCCTGAGAGAAGGCAGGTGGGAACAGGTGCTCAACCACAGAAATATGGGAATGCAGTGAGGAACAGAGGTGGTGGGAACACTTCATTAAAGGTGGAATATTCAGGGGCCTGTGAAGAGTCAGGGCACCAGTTTCCATGTTAAGAATACCATAGAGATGTTACCAGCAGGTTGATGGTGCAAGGTGCAAAATATCCACATTCTGAGAAGAGCTCTGCAAACACATGCACACTTTCACACACACACACACACTCACACAAATGCACAATTTTTCCAAATCCCTATCACAATCAGAATTAGCAGGAAAGTTTCTTCTTGCAATATTCCTACACTGCCCTCAACTAGGAAGCCTCACATTCTACTCACTAAAAAGTAGAAATGCTTAAAACAATTTCATCATGTATTTGAGGAAATATATGAAGGTGTTTCCAAAAGGTTATGGAAAAAGGGAATAAATATAAGTATATTTTTGATGCAGAAGATTTTTGATTCCATACATGGCTCTTGAGAACTTGATGTTAGGGCTAAGCTGCAATAAGTTGATAACTGACGCAGCAGCATAGATAATCTCCACATATTAAGATTTTTAAGACATTTCTCAGTGTTTTCTAGATGTGTGCTGCTGCTCAAAGTTTGAAGACATTCTGAATTTCAAACCTTTTGTGTGGACCAAACACCCTATCCAGATTTCAGTCTTTCATTTCCACTCAAGAAATACTTGCCAAGGAGTCTCTTCTTCCCTCCTTAGCCTTCTGACACTTTATCAAAGTGGGAATCTTTCTTATCCACTGTACTCAAAAATCAGTGACTTTCATAACTAGAAATACATTTGGTTTAATTCTAAAAAGATTTCCTGTCTTATTTTTTGAATGTTCTTGCCATTAAATAGTCTGCTTGTTTTCACAGTTTCTATCTGATAGATACTGAAACATTTTGACAGATTCACTCATTTTCTTATCACTTCTCTGCCATATTCTCACAGATTTTGTTGTTGTAATTATATTTTCTAGGATATTTACTTCAATGTATTTTTATGCTTTGACTTCCCTTGCCAAAATTTAAGGTTTTTGAAGTTAGATTTTCATTTGTTTTATTTTATTTTACTAGTATACCCCAATTTCTGATAATAATAATAATAGGAGTTCAATATATATGTTTTGAATAGTTGCTGAATAAATATTTTATCTTTTATTGCTTTATTCTTCCATTTTCTATTCCTAATATTTCTTCGTTTTTAACTCTGGATTTTTCTTTTACAGTATACTTTCCTTATTAATTTAACACACTGTGCTCCATCTCTTTGGGCAAATTAAACAAATATTTTAAATCCTTTACTGTCCTCTACATTACTTTTTCCTCCAAATGCATTCCTTTTGGGACATTTTTATTTTCAATCACTTGTTATTTTTATTTTCAATCACAAGTTATTTTCAATAACTTGTGAACTCTGGCTGGCAGATGAAGTTGGCTGGAAGCTCTGTGGTTACAGAGCATTGGTTGAGCTTGTGGGCAGGGCAGGTAGAACTCATTCTAAATTGATAAGGTAAGAAGCCTTAGGGAAAAGAAACAGTGCTGATATCTGCTCTGTAAGTCCTATTGCCTAATTGAGCTTCTATAATGCAGACTATATGTCTTGCTCTTACTAATAACATGGGCTTTAATTCAAATTCTGCTTGTGTTCTTTGTAATTTCCTAGGCAGGAGAAACTGGTAGGATTAATTTCTGGAAACATGCTCAGCTCTGATTACATCATCCTAAAATTATTAAAACATTTCATGCTAACATCCGCCAAAATGCACTATAAACCAGAAAGAAAGTTATGTGGATTTAATGGCTATGTTACAGAAGGTGAGTGGTCTGGCCATCAAAGGGTGCTATTTAGAAAATGGATAATATGTCTCTGAAACTGAGATAAATAAATTCTGATTTAGGATGCTGATTTTGGAGTCATAAACATAGATGGCTCATCTTGCTCTGGAAGCCAACTGTCATTTCCAGCCTCAATTCCTGGGAGAAAGGGTGAATGTGGTTGCCAACTAGGAAGAGAGTGCAGTCAAAAAAGCAGGATTCTTTTGACAGAGAATTACACAATGTGAATTTGAGGCCCCTTTGGAATACTCAAGTGTGTATTCTAAAACTTAGGAAAAAGTAGGGGGGAAATATGCAGTTAAAGACTCCCAACTGAGCCTCAACAAGACAGTGCTAACACTTGAACTTCCTCCAGGAAAACATTATGGGCCTTTTTAAGAAGACGTAAACATGTTCTCTTCCCGTATCCAAGTTAGTTATTTTACACATCTATCAATGAAGATATGACATGGTATGATTTATTTACACATCATTACATTTGGGATTTCTCATGAAAATGGGTTTTATTTGTAGCTAAATTTTATTTTTTTCTAAAACTCCATCTGAATTTTTCATATAACATTGAATTGAATGAAATATTTAAATGAAAGCAATCTAATTTTTCATTTGCTGCTTCACAGATACTTTCCAAACAGCATAAACACTATTTCCTTAAGAAATATTTATGACTTTTCATTATTGCAGGGATCCAAAATTATAATTTAGCTTAGTTTTACCTTAAAGATTGATATTTCTTCCATTATATAAAGATAATAATTATGAAATTTCCCAAATATTGGTACCCTTTCAGTAAATAACAGTGCCACCTCTCAAACTTCAGGTTATTGAACAGGAACTATGTTAAGCACGTAGGACTAGTATCGCAGGTTATTTAGGTATTAGTTTCCTAGTCCTGTTATAACAAATTACCACAGATTTATTGGCTTAAAACAAGTCATGCATTTTCTTACAGTTCTTGAGATCATACATCCAAAACTCAATCTTAGGAGACTAACACACAAGTTTCAGAAGAACTACATTCTGTTTGGAGACTCCAGGGAAGAAAAACGCCATTGTTTTACCAGTTTCTAGACTCCCTTGACTTGAAGTCTATTCCAACTTCTTCCAAGTGCATCACTGGAAACTCTGCTTCCCTGTGTTTAAAGTTTCTCCTCCTACAAGAATCTTTGTTATTTTGTTTAGCCCCCCCAGGGTTATTAAAGATAGTCTTCCCCTTTCAATAAATTAATCAAACCAGCGAAGTTTGTTTTGCTGTGTAAGGCAACATATTTACAAGCTAATATTATGATGCAGACATCTTTTAACCACTATTGCTCAGCCTTCCAAAAGTTTTAAGCCATATTTAAATCAGCTAATTCAGGCAAATTTCTGTTTAAGCCAAATTTTCTAGAAACTCTTCTATGTTATCCTTTTTCAAAATTTATCCGTTTGTTTTCATCTACTTCAAAGGCAAAGCAACAGACAAAGAGAGACAGACAGAGAAAAATTGCGAGATCATGCACCTGCTTGTTCATTCCCCATATGTTTGCAATAGCCAGGGCTGAGTGACACCAAAACTGGGAACCTGGAACTCTTCCAAATCTCACACATGGCAGGCACTGGCTCAAGCACTTGAGCTGTCATCTGCTGCCTTCAAACATGCATCAGCAGGACTGTTGGATCAGAAGCAGAGTAGCTGAGATTCAAACCTGCACTCCCAAAGGGGACATCAAGTGATGGCTTAGTCAGTTGCACTGCCATGTCTTCCATTGCTAATCTAAAATTCTTAGAGGGTGCTAGGTAGAAACCAAGCCTTAATGAAGGAGAGGTGCAATGGTGCAATTTTTCATTGTCCCTCATTCTTACTACTTTGAACAAACAAATAAATAAATAAATAAAAGTTCTTTTAAAGAAATAAAGTACAAAAGCAAGAGTGAGTTGACTAACTTTTATTTAGTTTGTTAATCATTTTTTGGCTCCTTACAAATATGCTGTGAAGTTACTGTTAGTACTAGATACTAAAGATATAAATACGAAAGATATATTACTGCATTCTAGACACATATGATCAAATGAAGAAAGTAGTCGTAATGACAAAAGTTTTGCTGTACTGGAATTCATACCATAAATATTAACTGGATAAATACTCAACCACTCATATATGTACATATTTCTTTTCATTTGGATTTTTTTTTGTTTTTAGTAAGCTGTAGATTCTTTTATCTTAATGTTTACATGCTGCCTAGAGTACTTATCTTGTTTATATGAAAATAATGTGTAAAAAATAATAGGAACTATTTATTTGTCCTCTAGTAAAACTTACCTCTGTTTCCTGTTTAAATATTCACTAGCTCCTAGCTTGAGCTATCGCAACCAGCTTCCAATATGTCACCAATGCTACCTTGGAGATAACGGGGGCTCATAGAGTCAAATATCTAGGACATATTAAGAAAGTAGGAGAACTCCTACAGGGAAAGTGAACAGCTTATGTGTTCCTAACTCTCACAATCAACTCAGATGACTGCTGTGTTCCAACCAACTGTACATTTGGCTGAACTGCTGAACACCTGTCCCAGTTTCAGTCACCCCTGCTGAGTGTGCCCATGCTTGAATCACTTCACAAATTAATTATTGTAATTTCTTCATGTTGAGTCTCCTAAAACAAGCTTTAAAGACCATGCAAATTTTTGAAGATTCAAATGTTATAAGTTAAACAAAATATATAAAATGCATGCATTGGAAAACTAAATTTATACTTATAATCAAATAAGCCAGAGAGCAGCATTTTCTGGGATGAGTACCAGAATTATTTGACTGTAAGCAGCAGAAATTCATTCTATCAAAATCAAGCAAAATGGATACTATGGGGAGAATATTTGAAACATAGATTCCATCTTATGATAGAAAATCAGATCTAAATTTATGAAAACTAAGATATCTCTGAGGTCCAATAAATGCACAAAAAATAACACTCTTCTAGGAGAATGATCACGATCACTATTATTCACTGGAAATGACTGTAAAGCCAAACATTTTCAGCTCACTGTCTTTCTGTTCACTATCCAATTTTCAGAAGTAACAACATGTTAGTGTACCTTGGGAAACATTCCACTGGTTAGCAGACATAGTGGAAAAACAGAAATTTTTCTTATTGATATTAGATGTATTAACCAGTTTTGCACTACAACAACAAAAATACTCAAGGCAGCTGACCTTAGAAAGAGAAGAGGGTTGTTTAACTCATAGTTTTGGAGTTCCAAGGGCTTGGCACCTGTACTGGCGCAGTTCTTGTGAAAAGCTTACGGTAAATGGCAGGTGGCACTTGGCAATGGCAGGAGCACCTATCTGAGAAAGTTCTCACATCTTCATACAGGGCGCAGAGGCAGGAATGGGTTGGGGTGGGAGACAGACTTGCTCACGAAAACTACCAGGGGAATGTGTGGGAAATACCTCACACTCTCCATAACCTAAGCACCTTCTCCTAACCCTAGCTCGTAAAGTTTCCAGCATATCCTGGAGACCAAGACTTCAACCACGTGAACCCTAGAGAACAACCAAAACATAGCACTGTGGTAACTAAGATGTATGCTCTATACATTTAAAAGGTTAAATGTTCATTGTATAAAATTTATATTACTATTTTCAGTGTTACACTCCACTTAGATAAAAAATAGTTTCTATGAAAGTAAGCAATGCTTCACTACTTACATAATATTTATCAAGGTCTAAAATGTCCTAGTGTGACTTCCTGTTTACTCTTATAAATGTAATGAATTAAAACATAAAACATCCTCATAACAATAAAAACTTCATGTGATGAAAATTAGTAAGTCTGTGAAATTATCAAATAATAAATAGTATGAGGCAAATGGCCATCCCCACCAGAGACACCTACGGAGAGAGGCATGAGCCAAGTGTTTGTTTATCTGAGGAAGAAAACATTGGGAATTGTATCATCTGGAAGGAACATCACACTAGAAATGTTGAAAAATTTAGACATTGGGTGTATACTAGTTTGTGAGTGGGGATTTCTTGGGGCATAGAATCAAAAAGGGACTCGTATACTTTTACAAATGTTTCCTCCAGGAATACTACCATGCTCTCAGAGGAGACGAGGACAAGGACAAGGAAAGCTCAGCTTAGAGGATGCCCACTCATAACCTCCTCCCTTCCCAAGCAAAGTTTCTATCATCAGGGAGATGGAAAGCCTAAGGAAATATGCTAAGTTCCATTTAGGTGGTAACAAGAGACTTTGAGTACACCCACTCTCCCTGTATGTATTGGCTTATAGAGATACCATAACAAAAATCACAGACAGGGTGGCATAAGCAACATAAACTTATTTTCTCAAATTGCTGTAGGATAGATGTCCAAGGTCAAGGTGTCTGGAGGCTAGATTTCTCAGGAGGGATCTTTCCTTGCCTTGTAGGTGGCTGCTTCATACTGAGTCCTCACTGGGCATTTTCTCTGTGCATGAGCATCCTTAGCGTCCCTTTGTGTGTTTAAATTTCCTCTGCTTTTAAGAACATCCAGGGGCCGGTGCTGTGGTGTGGCAGATAGAGCCTCCATCTGCAGTGTCGGTATCCCACATGAATGCCAATTTGAGTCCCGGCTGCTCCACTTCCGACCCAGCTCTCTGCTATGGCCTGGGAAAGCAGTGGGGAAGGCTCAAGTCCTGGGGCCTACTGCACCCATGTGGGAGACCTGGAAGAAGCTCCTGGCTCCTGGATTCGGATCAGCTCAGCTCTGGCTGTTGCAGCCATCTGGGGAGTGATGGAAGACTTTCTCTCCACCCCCTCCACCTCTACCTCTGCCTCTCTGTAACTTTCCCTTTCAAATAAATAAATAATTAAATCTTTAAATAAATTTTTAAAAGAACAGAGCCAAATAATCTTGTTTTAGATTAATCATCTCCTTAAAGTCTGTGTCTCAAAATACAGTCACGAATTCTTGGATACTGGGGTCCAAGACTTCAACATATGAAATTTGAAAGGACACAATTCAGCCCACAGCACTGTGGCACCTGACAGAGAAAACAGAGCCTTCCCCTGCAGATAAGGCACCTCAAACAGAGTGTTAGGTCACTGGAGGAAGCAAATGGAAACAGAATAGAGTTTGCTGTGAGCTGGAAATGCCTCCCCCTCCCAGTTTCCATGTGGAGGAATTTAATCCCCTTGTGAGGTTTTAAGAAGGTGGAAACTGAAATCTCACCGTCATGTTTACAGATGGTGTCTTAGGGAGGTGATCATGATCAGATCAAGTAATCAAGGTGAAATCCTCATGCCCGAATTAATGGTAGTCCATAAGAATGAGAGAAATGAGAAGGTTCAAAAATACAAAAGAGGTATTTACCTCACAGTTTTGGAGGCTGAAAGTCCAAGTGATATGGCACAGGCTGTTGTGAGAACCCCATGGCAAAAGACAGGAGAGCAGGTAGGGGAAAGAGAAATTCAGAGAAAGGCTGGGTGGGACCCCTGCACAGATACTGTGACAAAATCCTCTCACAAGAATTAATCAATGTTCAATGAGAAACACCTTAATCCCCTTCAAAAGCATGATTCCAAGTAACCTAAGAACCTCAACCTAGGGACCAGGCTCCTAACAAGTGACAATGCTCCTAACAAGTGACAATTTAGGAGAGCTGACAATATCCAAACCACGGCAAAAATTAAGGCCAAAAATAAGAATGGGGATTGACACAAGGACAATAGTGGAATCTGAGGTCTACAGCACTCACGATAACAAACTATTTCCAACATAGCATAAATTCTGATACAATTAATATAAATTCCCACTTTAGAGACCTATTATCTCAGTGTCTACTGCACTATTCATATCAGCTTTCCACAAAATTATAACGATGACAAAGGAAGGAAAATAATCACTCTGAAAAGACAAAGAATTATCAGATTCAGACACAGATATGACACAAATATTGATATTAGCAGAAGAGACTTGAAAATAACTATTATTAACATGTTAAATCTTTAATGAGAAAATAGTCAAACATGCTAGATAAGACAGAGATTTTCAGCATAAATATGAAATCTAAGAAAAAATTAAATAGAAATAAAAAATGCAGTAATGTGAATGTACATTTGTAATAGCTGTTAAGATGCCACTTGTAAGGTTGAATCCCATTTAGGAGTAACTGAGTTCAAGTTCTGGTTCTGCTCCAGATTCCAGATTCCTGCAAATGTACACACTGGGAGGGAGCCAGCAATAGTCAAATAGTTGGAAATTTGTCACTCATGTGGGAGACACAGATCGAATTACAGGTTCCTGGGTTTGGTTTGCCCAATCAAAGTTGTTGTAGATAGTTGGGGATAGAACCAGTGGATGGGAGAACTCTGTCTGTCTCCCTCTTTGCCTTCCAGAAGAATAACGTGAAAGAAAAGTTTTAAATATCATAAAAAGATTTTTAAAAATTCTTTTCATAAACACATGGGTAGATATATACAGCCAAGAAAAGAGAAAAATGAACTTGGAATTAGAACAACAGAAATTATAAAAAATAAGATATAAGCTGGAAAAGAAAAACTGAAACAGAGTATAAATGAACTATGGTATAATATCAAATGGAATAATATACATACTTGGAACACAAGAAAAGAGAAAAGTTGTTTTAAGGAGTAATGGCTTTAAGAAAAGGTATTTGGTGGAGAAGTTCAGAATACCACTTGGGATGCACACATCCCGTATCAGGGTGCCTGGTGTTTGAGTCACTGCTCCTCTTCCTATCTAAATTCCTGCTAATGAACATCTTCAGAGGCAACCACTTGAGCCATGGCCACTCTCATGGAATACCCAGATGGAGTTCCAAGACCTGGTTTTGGACTGATACACACTCAGCATTTGCACACATTTGGGGAGTGAACAATGGAAGGAAGTGATTTCTTTCTTTCTTTCTTTCTCTCTTTATCTCTCTTTCTCTCTTTCCTTCTTTCTTTCCTTCTTCATTTTTTCTTTCTTTCCTTCCTTCTTTCCTTCCTTCCTTCCTTCCTTCCTTCCTTCCTTCCTTCCTTTCTCTCTTTCTTTCTTTCTTTCTTTTTTCTTTCTTTCTTTTTTCTTTCCTCCCTCCTTCCCTCCCTCCCTTCCTTTCTCATTGTCTCACTTTCTGTTTTTCTCTGTCACTCTTTCAAATAAATAACAATGAATAATTTTTTAAATGGAGCAGACAATATTAAAAAAAAAGAAAAAATGTCTTTAACATTTCCAAAATTGGTGACAAATACCCAGCCACAGATCAAAGGAGAATAATACCATCATAATGAGAAAAAAGCTAGGCATATCCTTTTAAAAATGAAAAAAAAAATCTTAAAAAGCAACTGAGTGGTTGATTAAGATGAGTGTGATGTTCTTGTTACATACAAAGAATTATAAAAGTTATAGCACACTTCTCATTAGAAACAGTGTAGGCAAGAAGGCAATGTAGAGAAAACTGTAGGAGGCAAAAACAAATCAAAACAAAACAATAAAAAAAAAAGTCAGGCTGGTGTTCTGGCACAATAGGTTAAGCCTTTGCCTGAAGTGCCAACTTCCGGTATTAATACCCATTTGATGTTCAGTCAGTTGTGACAACTGACTGAACACCAAAAAGGAAACCTCCTGAAGTGAAACGGACACTATGGGAAACGGTGACTTGATCAGCATAGCCCTGACTGTTAATGAACAACTTAATACATTATCCCTCTTAGTAGTTTTTTTTGTCTGTTCTACTTAATATGATTGGTTTAATTCTGTAATTAATACACAGTTATTCTTAAGTGTTAAAAATTAACTGAAATGTGATCCCTGTTAAACATAAGAGTGGGAATAAGAGAGGGAAGAGATGTATAATTTGGGACATGCTCAAGCTGACTTGCCCCAAATGGTAGAGTTAAAAACATACCAGGGGATTCCAATTCAATCCCATCAAGGTGGCATGTACCAATGCCATCTCACTATTCCAAGTGATCAATTTCAGTTCACAATTGATCATAATGAAAGGACTAAGAGTCAAAGGGAGCACATAAACAAGTCTAGTACCTGCTAACACTAACCGATGGAATAAATAAAGGGGAGAGTGATCCAACATGGGAAGTGAGATACTCAGCAGACTCATAGAATGGCAGATGTCCTAAATAGCACTCTGGCCTCAGAATCAGCCCTAAAGGCATTCGGAGCTGGCTGAAAAGCCCATGAGAGTATTTCAGGCATGGAAAGCCAAGACACTCTGGCAAAAGATCTCTGCGAGTGAGATCCCAGTGGAAAGAACAGGTCTTCAAAGAAGGAGGTACCTTTCTCTGAAGGGAGGAGAGAACCTCCACTTTGACTATGACCTTGTCTAAACAAGATAAGAGTTGGAGAACTCAGAGGGCTTCCATAGCCTTGGAAACTCATGACTGGAGCATAGGGAGATTACTGATGCCATAGACAGGAGTGTCAATTGGTAAAGTCAACAACAGGAGTCACTGTGCACTTACTCCTCATGTAGGATCTCTGTCCTTAATGTGCTGTGTATTGAGATTTAATGCTATAACGAGTACTCAAACAATATATTTCACTTTGTTTTTTTATGGGGGTGCAAACTGTTGAAATCTTTACCTAATGTATACTAAACTGATCCTCTGTAAAAAAAAAAAAAAAATTGTCAACTCCCAACTTGACTCTCACTGGGATTAAACATGACAATAGGTCTGATCTGATTTCATCATCATTTAAAAAAAATCATCTATTATTTTTCACTTTTTGTTTTTGTGTGAGCGAACTGTTGAAATCCTTACTTAATGTATACTAAGCTGATCTTCTGTATATTAAGATAATCGAAAATGAATCTTGATGTGAATGGAAGGGGAGAGGGAGTGGGAAAGGGGAGGGTAGTGGGTGGGAGGGACGGTATGTGGGGGAAGCCATTGTAATCCATAAATCGTACTTTGGAAATTTATATTCATTAAATAAAAGTTAAAAAAAAAAACCCATTTGAGTCCCAGTTGCTCTGTTTCTGACCCTGCTGATGTACTTGGTAACTCAGAGGAGGATGGCCCAAGAGCTTGGGGCCCTGCCAACCGCAAGGGAGACCTAGCTGGAACTTAGGTCTCCTGGCTTCAGCCTGGTTCTGCCTTGTCTATTGCGACCATTTTTGGAGGGAGTAAACCACCAGATGGAAAGCATCTGTCTCTCTGTCTCTCCTTCTCTCTCTGTATGTCTGAGACAAAGATGCAGAGAAAGGGGAACTCTTACATGCTGTTGGTAGGAATCCAAATCAGTGCGGTCACTGTTGAAAAAATTGGAGATTTCTTAAAATACTAAAAATAGACTTGCCATATGATCCAGCCATCCCAATACCAGTATAAATCCAAAAAACATGAACATCTTGAATCCAGGAGATATTTGCACCACAATGTTTAAGGCAGCACTGTTCACAATAGCTAAAATATGTGATTAACCAAGGTGACCATTATCAGATAAATGGTTAAAGAAAATGTAAGATATATATCTATATAATATATATAATGAAATATTTTCAGCTCTAAGAAGAATAAAATTCTATTCTTTGCATCAAAATGGTTGGAACAGAAGGACATCATGTTGTGTAAAATAAGCCGGGCACACAAAAAAATACTGTGTGTTCCTACTTATATGTGCTAAAATAAAAAAAAAAAGTATTTCTGCAAATATAGTTTTGTCAAACTTTTATATGTCAAATTGTTAAGAATTATATATTACTATAGTTTTAATCGCCTGTGATTATTTTCGCCTTTATTGTACATGCTGAAATTGATGTCCATTAATTTGATTACTGTTTAGAGCCCTTGTATATATTCCTGTTGTACTATGGTCTTTTACTTTTTGCTTGTTGAACTCTTATTTACTGGATCATTAAGCTTATAACTGTAATATAAGTTAAAATATGTGGCATCAAAATTTTAAAAAGAAGCTGAATCCAGACTTTTTATTAGAAAAGACTGTTTTAGGCAAATAAAATCTGGTTACATTGACAGAAAAACCATACTACAACTAAAATACTAAAACTATTTTATTTTGGAGGTATCTTGAGGTGTTCAAAATGTTGTCAGCAAGATGAAACAATAGAAAGTCCCTATCACATGTGCCACTACCACAATTATCTTACACCCAGTAAAAATTCTGTTCTGCTCTCACAAGGATCTGACAGGTTACTCACCTATCTGTTTCCTGGCGATGGGCCCATTAGCCATCAACCTGACTCTAAATCCTAAAAAGACACTGTGACATGGATCCAGCCCAATTCTATCTCTGACCCATGGTGAGTTCTGCCCTAGCAGGAGACACGCTTGTCCATGCCACTGTTTCCAGGCCTGTTGACCTCAGTCCCAAGTATGGATTTTGATGTGGCCCTGTTACTCAGCACAAGCCATGCTGTCACCCAGGGACCAAACAAAGTCCATCTATATCCCTAGTAATAGGTTTGATGAACTCAGTGCTTGTTGGTGGTGATCCTGAAGTCAATACCAACAATAGACTGAATCAAATCTGAAACTCAGTTATAGTCTCATTTGGCCCTGATTTAGGGCAGTCTTACCCAACAGGGGAAACAATGGGTGACATACCCTTCTGCACCTCTTCAGCAGATCCAATGATGCAGGTGCTTATTGAAGCTCCCGAAGCAGTTCTGTGGAACATAACTAGTCCTGCTCCACTGTTGGTCCATAGTCAGCTGTGTTGGTTGAGACTCAGCAGAAATCACAATCACACTTACAAAGGTCAGTTAGTTGTATGTGGACTCTGCAGAAATGAGAAGCCAAGGGGCATATTTCCAGCCCTATTTAACCACAATCTCAGAGGTAGTCTTTTCCACTAGCAAATCTAGGAGTTACCATTTCTGCCCATGTCCCCAAAAGCTGACCTGTCACATGCAGACCAACTGTGAAGCCAGCAACAGTCACACAAACTTACTTCTAACCTTGTATGTAGCTTCAGAAACCCCTATTTGATTAGAGACAAGGAAAAGGACTGCCTTTTCCTGCCAAAACCAGTACATAAAGAGAAAAGGCATTTGCACCTTCAATGCATAGACACAGAGGCAGAGTGAAATAGATCATGAAGAATCAAGCTAACTTGGAATACCAAAGGAAATAAAGCTCTAATAAGCAACTCCAGTGAAAGAGATCAAAATCTTATTTCCTGAAAAACAAATCAAAACAATTGTCTTAGAATTGCTTACAAACCACTAGACAACACAGATAGATAATAAATACAATTCATAAAGAAGTGGGCATTTAGTTGAGTGGTTAAGATGTGCATCACCCAAAGCAATGTACCTAGTTTGATTTCCAAATCTGGATCCTGACTTCAGCTTCAAAGACCCTGGGAAGCAGTGGTGGTGGCTCAAGTAATTGGGTTCCTGCTACTCACATGAGAGACATAGATTGAGTTCCCAGCGTCTAGGTCTGGATCTGGTTTGTCCCAGCTATTGCAGGATTTAAGGAGAGAGCTAGCTATTAAAGGCTTTCTCTCTCCCTCTCCCCCATCTCTCTCTCTTGAATTATTTTTTAAAGTTTTAATGTTAAAAACAAAATAATTCATTAACATAATAGAAGTTCAATGATAGATATTATTAAAAAAAAGCTCTTCTAGAGCTAAAGAATATGATGAATGAATTGAAAAATCTAATCAAGATCACCAACTGCAGACTTTATCAAAAAGAAAGAATTTATGAGTTTGAAGACATATAATTTGAAATTATTCAGTTAGAGAGTAAAATTATGAAAAGTAAGAAAGTAAGTCAATGAAATATATGAGACATCATCAAGACAATAATGTAGTCATTGTGGAATATAAAATTTTGATAAGAAAAATGAGAAAATATTTAAAGAAATAATATCTGAAAAAATTATATATGGGAGGAATCAGAAAACCAAGTTCATAAAATCAAAAATACATAAAGACATGGACTCTAAAGATAATTTTACCAGAAATTTTGGAGGCAAATTTTCAAAAATAAAAAAGATTTTTTGAAAAATCAAGAAAAAAAAATCACATACAAGGAAAATCCCATAAAAATCATCAGAAGAATTCTCAGAAAAAAGTGGAGATAAACGGGTGACAAGCTGACAGATAACTCCATACTCAGTGACAAAAAGACAAAAATTCCTCTATTATCAGAAATTAAGCAAAGATGCCTGATCTGAAAACTTTCAATCAATATGATATAGAAACTGTTAACCAGAGCATTATACAAAATAAAGGAATGGAATCCAAATATGGAAAGAATAAGATTATCTGTGTATATGCTCTAATGTTATATATAGAAAAACTTAAACACTTCAAGACAAACAAAATTAATAAGGAAACAAAAGAGCTCAAACAAATAAAGAATATTAAAGATACATACAAAACTCAATTGTGTTTCTGTACACTAACAACAACCTATTCCATAAACAAAATAGAAAAGCAATCATGTTTGCAATAACATTGAAAAAGTGAAGTATGTAGAAATATGGTTAGCTGGCGCCGCGGCTCACTAGGCTAATCCTCTGCCTGCGGCACTGGCACCCCAGGTTCTAGTCCCGGTCGGGGCGCCGGATTCTGTCCCAGTTGCTCCTCTTCCAGGCCAGCTCTCTGCTGTGGCCCGGGAGTGCAGTGGAGGATGGCCCAAGTGCTTGGGCCCTGCACCCCATGGGAGACCAGGAGAAGCACCTGGCTCTGGCTTTGGATCAGCGTGGTATGCCAGCTGCAGTGCGCTGGCCGCAGTGGCCACTGAGGGGTGAACCAAAAGAAAAGAAAGACCTTTATCTCTGTCTCTCTCTCTATCACTGTCCACTCTGCCTGTCAATAAATAAATAAATAAATAAATAAATAGAAATATAGTTAACCACATGAGTAGAGACCTTTACCTTGAAAACTATTAAAAACTTGATAAAAGAAATTGAAGACACAAATAAATGAAATAGCATTCCTTTTTAATTGATTATATAAATACTTTTTCAATGTCCATACTCCCAAAAGCCATCTATAAATGCAATGTAATACCTACCAAAGTTCCAATGAGTTTTCATAGAGATAGGAAGAGATATCCTAAAACTTATATGGAACCATAATGAAAATTAAGCCTTCATATCCAAAATACTGTTGAGAAAACAGAAGAAAGCTGGAGGCATTATAATACTTGATTTCAAAATACATTTCAATGCTATTATAATAAAAATAGCATAGTACTTCTGAAAGCAGACATGTAGACCAATGGAACAGAACAAAGAACCCAGAATAAAATCCCTTCATTTACTGTCAATTGATTTTTTTTTTTACAGAGGTGGCCATATCAGATTGAAAAAAGGTCAATATCTATTATTCTTGTATAAAAATGAAATTAAATTCTTATCTCTGATTATATGTAAAAACAAACTAAAATGAGTTAAAGATTTACATTTAAGAATAAAAACTGTGAAGCTACTACTAAGAAATAATTTTTGAAATGCTAAATAAAATTTGTCTGGTCAAGGATTTTTTTTCTAAAACCTCAAAAGCCCAGTAAGCAAAAGCAAAAATAGAAAAATTGGATAATGTCAAACTAAAATTTATGCATAGAAAAGAATATAAATAAGAGTGAAGCTAGAATTTACAAAATCTAAGAATGTGATGGCACTGAAAAAATCAGTTAAAAGAAATTTTATTCTGGTGCAAAAACTGTAATCCGCACATAGTTTGTTAATAAGTATTTTCATTGAAGTTTTAAAAAATTTAATTCAATTAATTTACTTTTGGAAACTTAAAGTGAAAGGAAGGGAGATATAGACAAAGAGAGTTATCTACTTATTCACTCCCAAATGCTAACATGACTGGGGCTGTGCTGAGCTAGAGTCAGGAACTCCAACTATGTCTTCCAAGTTGGTGACAGGGACTCAGTTACTTGAGCCATCACCTGCTGCTTCCAACAGTCCACACTGGCAGGAAACTGGAACCCTGATAGCAAGCGAGAAATCAAACCAGGAACTTCAATGTGGGACACCAGCACCATAACCACCCGGCCAAAGCTGCACATCCATGAACCTTTAAAAGAGCCTCAGATGTATGGATTACTTTTTTCAACAAAATATATTTGTTTTGATTTCATTTTCATACAAAGTTTTTGAAGTAGCCATGTAGTTTTCAATCTATGCATGGACAATGAATTAATAGCCAAAATATATAAGGAACCAGAACAACATAAAGAGTGAAAATAAAACCAAACAACTCAATTAAAAATCCTTAAGGAAATAAATAGATATTACTCATAGAAGACAAAAAATGGCCAATAAGTATATGAAATATTTAGCATCAATAAGTATGAGGAAAATATAAATTAAACAAAATATTACAACATATCTGCTCTAATGGCTATTATGAAAAAGATACAAGGCAAATGTTGATGAGGATTTGGAGAAAAAAATCTATTCATTATGAGTTAGGATGTAAATGAATGTAGCAATTATGGAAAAGGATAGAAGTCCCTCCAACAATAAAATTAGAACTACCTCATAACTTAGCAATCCCGCTTCTAGTTATATATTCAAGGGAAATAAAATCACTACCTCCATATGCACACTACCATATCATTGAAGCATTCATCACAGTAACCAATATATAGATGCAACAGAGGTGGTATCCATTGACCAAAAAATACCTGAAAGCTATGTGATATATAGATAAAAATACATAAAGGAGTATTATTCAGCCTTCATAAAGAAGGTGATTCTGCCATTTGCAACCACATGGATTAAATTTGAGGAAATTGTACATGTGAAATAAGCCAGATGTTGGAAAATACTATATGCTATTACTTTTCTGTAGAAAATAAAATATTTGAACTCATAGAAACAGAGTAGAAAAGTGATAATCAGAACCTTAAGGTAGAGGAAGAGATTAGATGTTGGTCAAAGGGTACAAAATCCCAGTTACAAGATGAATAAACCCTGAAGATCTAACGTAATAGCATGGTGAATATAGTTAATAATGTACTGTATACTTGAAAAATGCTGTGCTCTCACCACAAAGAAGAATTGATGGTAAATATATGTTCAATATATTAGTTAGCCTCATTGTGTTAGTTGTTTAACAATGTGTGCATTTATCAAAATATTGCCTTGTACACATTAATTATACCCATAAGTATGCCTGTCACACCACATTAAAACTAGATATAAAGACATTGTTGGGGCCAGCGCTGTGGGATAGCGGGTAAAGCCGCTGCCTACAGGGCCAGTATCCCGTATGGGTGCCAGTTTGAGACCCAGCTGCTCCACTTCCAATCCAGCTCTCTGCTATGGCCAGGGAAAGGAGTAGAAGATGGCCCAAGTCCTTGGGCCCTGCACCTGTGTGGAAAACCCTGAAGAAACTCCTGGCTCCTGGCTTCAGATCAGCGCAGCTCCAGCTGATGCAGCCATCTGGGGAGTGAACCAGTGGATGAAAGATCTCTCTCTCTCTCTCTCTGTCTCTCCTTCTCTGTGTAACTCCGACTTTCAAGTAAATAAATAAATCTTAAAAAAAAAAAAGACATTGTTAAGTAGATGTAACAAGATAAGGCCTGAAACTTAGATTACACAAGGATATTAAGAAAATCAAATATTGATCAAATGAGTATAAGCATAATATGCTTCTCTTAGTAGTTTTAAAATGTAGATGACTATTTGAGGCAAAACAGTAACACTATATTGGTTTTTATAGCATATATAAGAATGACTTTGACAAAGACTTTTTCACCATGACATGTATCATGATACTGTAACTACCTAACAATTTCTCTAAATACCAACAATGGAAATTTATGTCCTTTACCTGGTTAATTAAGATATGGTTATAATTTTCCTTGATTTCATTTTGAAAAACTTGCTCCACTGATTCTTTCCCATAGCATGCCCTCGTTCTAATTGAGTCTTTTATAATGCCCTTGTACAAGCTAACTATCTTCTCAAAGCAACACATTCCCCCTTGCCCATGGTGAACACTATTTCAGACACCACAATTAATAGATGATTTCTTAAGATTTATTAACTTACTTGAAAGGCAGAGTCACAGAGCAAGAGAAAAAGAGAGAGGCTGGGGTGGGAGTGGAGAGAGAAAGTTAATTTCCATCCACTGGTTCACTCTCCAAATGGCCTCAATGAAACCAACAGCCAGGAGCTCCACCCAGGTCCCCTAAGTGGCACAGGGGCCCAGGTATTTGGACCACCCTCCACTGCCCTCTCAGGTATCCCTGCAGGGAGCTGGACTAGAAGCAGAGCAGATAGGACTTGAACCGGTCCCCATCTGGGATGCCTGAGCTGCAGGAGATGCCTTTACCCACAAGCCACAGCACAGATTTCTGAAGAAGCAACTAGCTGAATCTCCATATCATGCCTAGTAAGAGCAACTTATCCATCTCTTCAAATCAAATAAATAGAGCACTCTTTGAATAAAATGTAAAAATATCTTGTTAAATAAAATTGTTAAAAGATTTGAAACATAGTTTATTTATTATATTGAGCATATTAAAATGGTTGCACTCCTTCTTTTCTATCCAGTTAGCATATATCTTGATTAATTTGTACTTTGTGGAGAACCTAATTATAAAGTAATTATAAAAACTTAAAATGTCATTAACTTTGTCCTCCATGGATTTAGCTGCCTAATAGGATTCATCTAAATTTTTGGGTTTCCCATTAAAATCAGTAACATAGAAAAGAACGTAAAACTTGTATGTGTCATCAGTGGCATTCATTCCTTCCTGAGATCATTTCTAACAACTACCTAGTTTGTTTTGTCACCTTTTTTTTCTCTAATCTGAAAGTTCATTAGACTTATGACCTAACTTTTTCTTTACGTTCCTCTAAGTGTGCATTGGTATTTATTGCTACATGCCCATGCTTACCGTGTATGCACATACACACATACCATAAATTGCTCAGGTACTGAAGGAAATATAACATATTTAAGATCCGTGATAGAAAAACCAGGTCATTGATTGAAAAATGTAAAATATGCATAGTTTTCATGGGTAATATTATTGGATATCAGTTTTGTGTTTTCTTACTATTTTTTTAGAATTTTCATTTTTCCTTCTTTACCTATTTTAAAAGGAAAGACAACACTGAATGAAATTACCAATGCAATTTCAAGGAAAAAATGGAAGCCTTCTTTGTTCTTTTTTTTAGCAAGATTAACAATATCAGATTTCAACTTAATGATGGATATTAAATGTTTTTTACTTTGCTTTAGTTCTTCAAAAATCACCCCAAAACTAACCAACAATATTTTTAAAAGGAGAAAAATTATCTTCATTGAAATATACAAGTTTCATATCACACAAATGAAAGAATATAGTATTTCCCACCAAATAATTCAAATCTAGACAAAAGCAAGCAAACTTCATACAATTGTAGAAAATGGATATTTCTTTTGTTTCAGTTTTTTTTTTTTACTTTTTATATGTGTCATGGTTTTTTTAAAAACCTAGAATGACAATATTGACATATGGGAACATACTAGGTCCTTGCATACACATATCACACAACAAAACCTATCTACAGCGATAGTATCTGTGTGCTATGATTGTATGCTTGTCGCAAAGTTTACTGAATGTATGAAGAAGGAGATGACATTTACTTTTGTCAAAAGATAGATGATAGATTATTGATAGGTAGGTAGGTAGATAGATGCAGAGATAGATTATTCCAGGATAGAACATCCTTTATAAACTTTCAAAGTTTTGTGCTTCCTCTATTCATTACCCTGGTTTCATTAACTTATTTTTGTCTAAATGAAATTTAGCACTAATTCTTGCCCTACCCCTTCTTATATACAAAGACTCACATAATTGTATGTTCATCCAAATATGGGCAATTAAATTCAGGTCACTATCTTTTCACCCTGTTTGAGTGCGGCTGCATTAATCTCAGTAACTTGTAGGAGCATCATACATATACTGTGTCATGCTGTTGCTAACATTTTTGAATATCTACTTTGTGCTAGAATTCTTCACAAATCTTAAAGTCTTAATCCCCAGAGTGATACTACACAATATATATCTTGCTGCTATTTATGGAAATAGTGAGAGGTCATAGTAATAAATTCAAACTTTGTGACTGAAGGAGCCTGTTTTCATTTTTTCAATTTGCTATTTTTTAGAAAGATTTACCTATCTATTTGTAGGAGAGAGAGAGAGCAAGAAAGAGAAGAGATTCCATCTGCTGGCTCACTCCCCACATGGCCATACCACTGGTGCTGGCCAGGCCAAAACCAGGAAGTTGAAGCTTCCTCTGGGTGACCCATGGGGGTCCGAGTGGCCCCTATACTGGCTATTCTTGCTGCTTTCCAAGGCACATTAGCAGGGAGCTGGATGAGAAGAGCAGCTGGAACTCTAAATGACAATCTGATATGAGATGATGGCATTTCAGGAGGCTGCTTAGCTCCATGCACCAGAAAGACAGCCCAGAGGAGCTTGCCTTCATACTCATGGGACATCAAGCCCTCACTTTCCAGTACATTCCTCTGTTGGACCCCAAGTCACTCAAGAACACTTATACTATATCTAATGCTCCTTGTTTTATAAGGCATACATGTGTACGATTCACTTTATAATTGTATCCATAAAATGCTTTAAAAAGAAAATAATTATGCCACATAAAGGGATAAATGCTGATCATTTGCATACTTATAAGGTGGAAGAAATTTTCTTCTCACAATGCCAGATAAATGAGGGTCCTGTACATATTATGGTCTAATTTTCTTCTGCTGCTGTACGTGTTTTTGATCCTTAACTGGCACTCTATTATTTGATTCATTTTTAGTCACTAATAAAGCTTTTAATCCATGATGGAAATTTAAGCATTTAGGAATTCTGAGTAATTTTACTTCATGCTAACGTTTCTCCAAATTTCCACTTCAAAGTGGCATCATTAAAATTTCTAGAGCATAGTTTCTGCCTGGACTGCCATTAATTTAGGCATAGGTTCAGAACTGTTTCATTCTGATCTAGCTTAAAAGTACGTGGGTTTAGGCTGCATGGAATCTCTTCTGAAAAACCTTTTGTCTTCCTGATAACATTGATCTCAAGCAGGCTTTCAAGGTATTTCAATCATTCTTGGCAGTTTGTACTAAGCCTCTTTTTTTCAATTTCATTTAATTTTTTTTTTAAACTTAGAGATATTTTACAGAATTGTATAAAAGATGTTTTTTCCTTCAAGATCATCATTTTCTGCCAGTATTTGAAATAGTTAATTTTTATCACAGGGATTAAACTATATATAATGGTTTTTATTTGTCTAGATTTTTACTTAAAATTAGCAGACATAAAATTGTACATATTTATGAGCTACTAAAGGATATTTAGTTATCTGCATACATTGTGCAAAGTCCAATCAGCTAAATATGTTCTATTCTTTCAAGCACTTAGCATTTCTATATAGCCAAAACATCCCAAAATCCTACCTTCTAGTTTTTTAATAAAAACAATAAATTAACATTATCCACCTGCACCACACTGTGCAATAGAAACCCAGGACCTGTTACTCTTACCTAGCTATAAGATAATATCTTTCAGTCAACTTTTCCTAATCCTTCCCTCTCCTCTTCTTTCCCCAAATACTGATAAACACATTTTATTTTGAACTCCTAAGAGATCACCTACTTGTTTACACACCACATAAACGTGAGATCATGTAATGCTTGTCTGTCTGCACTTGGTTTATTTCACTTAATATAAGGACTTGCAGTTCCATCTCTGTTGTCACAAGTGATAGGATTTCACTCTTTTTATGATTAGGTAACAATCCATTGTGTATATGTACCACATTTGCTTTATCCATCCATCACTTGATGGACACTAAGGTTGCTTCCATTTACTGGCTATTGTGAGTGGTGGTGAAACAAACATCAGAGTGCAGATGTCTCTTCAACAGATGGATTTTATTTCCCATGGATAATACACATAAATTGAAGTGCTGAATCATATGGTAGTTCTATCTTTAGTTTAGTTAGGAAGCTGCATACTATTTTACAGAATGTTTGTTCTAATTTACATTCCGACCAATAGTGTGCAAGGATTCCTTTTTCTCCACATCCTTGTCATCTATTGTGACTTATCAATCTTACTTCAGTGAGGTGATAGCTCATTGTAGTTTTGATTTCCATTTTCCTTGTGATTAATGATGTTAATTTTCTAGTGCACCTGATGGCCATTGATATGTATATCTTTCTTTGAGAAATATGTTTAGTTGTATTGTCCATTTTTAATTGGGTTACTTGTTTTTGTTTTGCTGTTGTTTAAGGTTTTTGTTTGTTTGTTTGTTTGTTTTCTGTATATTAACTCCTTTTCAGATGCATAGCTTTGAAATATTTTCTCCATTCAATAGGTTGTCTCTTTGCCCTAGCAATTTTGCCTTTGCTGTACAAAAGTTATTTAGTTTGATGAAATCCCCTTAGTCTATTTTTGCTTTTATTCCCTGTGCTTTCTAGGTGTTGAATCAAAAAATCCTTGTCTACCACAACATCCATTAGTATTTTCCTAGTCTTTTCCCCTAAATTTGCTCCTAATTGTCTCAAAGCTCCAGGTCTTCCATTTACGTCTTTAATCCATTTTGAGCTTATTTTTGCAAATGATGAGAGATAGAAATATAATTTCATTCTTGTGTATATCCAGATTTTCCAGCACCATTTATTAAAAACACTCTTCTCCAATTGCTGTTCTAAGCACCTTTGTCAAAGGTCAGTTGGTTATAGGGCTTGAATTTACTTCCAGGGTCTTTATTCTGTTCCATAGGCCTAAGGAGCTGTTTTTGTGGCAATCCCATGTTATTTCAACTTCTGTAGCTTTGTGATGCATTTTAAAGTCAGCCTGTATATGACTCTTCTTTTTTCTTCCTCAAGATAATTTGGGTTTTTGGAATTTTTTTGATACCATACAAGTTTTAGTAGTGTTTATTTCTACTTCCAATGAAAATATCATTGGTGTTTGATGTGGATTTCACTGAGTACGTAAATTGCTTTGGACACTATGAAAATTTTAATGATATTTATTTTTCCAATCCGTGAACACAGGATGCCTTTCCATTTTGTGTGTGTGTGTCTTCATAAATGGCTTATAGTTATCTATGTAGAGATCTTCCAAAAATTTGATTAAATTTATTTGTAAGTATTTTTTGTGGCTGTTGGAAAAGAGATGGTTTTATTGACTTTTTTCGGATAATGCACTATTAGTGTATAAGAATGTTATTATTTTTGAACATTGACTTTGTATCCTGTAACATTGCTGAATTTGTTCATTAGCTCTAATATGTTTATGGTGGAGTATTTGTTGTTTTCTATATATATGGTCATGTCTTCTGTAAACAGTGATAGTTTGACTTCCTCCTTTCCAGTCTGGATGCCCTTTTTTTCTTTCTTTTGTCTAATAGCTCTGTTTAGGTCCTCAAGTACTATGTACTTTGTTGTATAAAAGCAGAACAGGAGGGCATCCTTGTCTTATTTCATATCTTAGGGAGAAAACCTTCAACTTTTCCACACTTAGTATATTTTAACTTTTGGCTTAAAATATTTGGCCTTATTATGTTGGTGTATGTTCCTTATATATTTAATTTGGTTAGTTTTTTATCATGAAGTGATGAGCTAGTATCAAATGTATTTTCTCTGTCTATTGATATGATCATGGTTTTTGTCCTTCATTCTTTTGATGTGCTATAGCACATTTATTGATTTGTAGATGTTGAATCATCCTTGCATCTCTATAATGAATCCTACTTGTTCATGACAAATGATCTTTTCAATGTACTACTGGATTCAGTTTGTAATAATTGGTTGAGAATTTTTGCATCTGTGTTCTAAGGATACTGACCTGTAGCTCTCTTTGTTGTTGTTGTTATTGTGTCCTTGTCTGGTTTGGTATAAAGGTAATGCTGATACCATAGAAAGAATTCCCTCCTTTTCTATTTTTTTAGTAAATTAAGAAAGGTAGGTGTTAATTCTTTTTTAAATGTTTAGTGTAGGGGCTGGCACTGTGGCGCAGTGGGTTGATCCTCCGCCTGCAGTGCCGGCATCCCATATGGGTGCCGGTTCTAGTCCCGGCTGCTCCTCTTCCGATCCAGCTCTCTGCTATGGCCTGGGAAAGCAATGGAGGATGGTCCAGGTCCTTGGGCCCCTGCACCCATGTGAGAGAACTGGAGGAGGCTCCTTGCTTCAGATTGGTGCAGCTCTGGTCGTTGTGGCCATCTGAACCAGCAGATGGAGGATCTCTCTCTCTATCTCTCTATATCTCTATCTCTCTCTCTCTCTCTCCATCTCTGCATAACCCTACCTTTCAAATAATAAATAAATAAATCTTAAAAAAGAATGTTTTTTGTAATTCAAGAATGAAGCCATCTGCCCCTGAGCTTTTAGTTGTGTTTTTTTTTTCTTTTTTTTTATTGTTGATTCAATCTTACTACTCATTATTGCTCTGTTTAGGTATTCTTTCCCCTCATGGTTCAATCTAATTAAGTTGCAATTAGTTGCCTAAGAAGTTGTTCATTTTTTCTAGGTTATTTAACTTGTTGCCATATAGTTAATCATGGTAATTTCTAAAAGTCCTTTGTTTATCTGTGTTGTTGGTAGTGGTGTCTCCATTTTTATTTCTTAAGCTATGTACTTGAAACTTCTCTTTTCCTTGGCTACCCTATCTAAGGGTTTATTAATTTTGTTTATATTTTCAAAGAACCAGCTCTTCATTTTATTAATATTTTGTATATTTTAGGTTCTATGATATTTGGTCTCATTCTCTTCTTTTACTCAGCAAAAATATTGTTAATATAATAATGCTATTAATATTTATGTGTAGATTCTATATCCTGCAATTTAGCCAAATTCTTTTAGCAATTCTAATACTATCTTTTGAAAGTTTGATTATAATGTGTCAAGGTGACAATCTTTTCTGATCATGCCTATTTGGAGTTCTATGTGATTCCTGTATTTGGATGATGCCCATATCTTTCTCCAGATTGGGGAAACTTTCTGCAAATATTTCATTGTATACATTTTTTGTAAGCCATTCTTTGTTTTTTCATTCCATTGGGTATTACAAAGACTCATATACCTGGTCATTTGTTGATATCGTGTAGATCCTTAATACCGTTTTTATTTTTCCTAATTATTTCTTTTGTTTTTTATCTGATTGAGATATTTCAAAAATTCTGTCTTCTAGGTCAAATATTCTTTCTTCTGTTTCATGCAATCTGTATTTCCATAGTATTTTTATTTTTATTTAACTTATATGCCTTTATATCTAATATTTCTATTTGGTTCTGTTTCTATACCTCTACCTCTTTGCTGAATTTCTTATCCATGTCATGTACCAATTTCCTAATATCATTTAAGCTTAAAATCATTCTTTTGAATTCTTTTTCAAGTGTTTCATCTACCTCTCTGTTTTCACAATCCCATTTTAATGTAATATTGTGTTCTTTTGGGGGAATTCACATTGCCATTCTCGTCCATATTTCTTGGGTTTCTATGTGGACTTTTGTGCATTTAGGGATCTTGATTCTGTCACTTCTGGAAGATCGTTTATGTTAATTGAAGACTGTACTTCTGGAGATGTACCTCTGGATGTTGGTTTGATAGAGTTTTTTAACTTTAGTGCCACTTAGATTTTGTAATATACTCTTCCCTTTCTATATTTGTTGATAGCTGTAGTATGGCTCTGGGCTCTTCCTGTAGTTCATAGCAGTCGCCGAGGTTCCTGTTATTCAGGTCTCCAGCTATCTCTTGAGGGAGGGACTGATCTGATGAGCTTCTCAGGTATTGGAATAAGCCTTGTTGGTGTTTTGGGTGTGACTGGTGCAAAGATTCCCAGCCAGTATACATGTCAGGCACTGGAGATGTGACATCAGAGCTGTCTGTAAGAGCTAGGTTGACTTAGAGATTCCTAGCTGCTGTCCATATCCAGGGCTCCAGGAGTTGCATTAATGATGAGTTTATGGGTGGGTAAAAGAGGACTCATAGATGCTGCCTAAGACAGTAGCTGGATACATGAGACTGATTTTTGGCTCTGCAACAGCAGGACAAACTGTCTTGTGCTTTTCAGTTGTTTGGGGTGTGTGCAGGTACTTCAAGCTTGAACATTGAGTGAGGAGCACTACCCAAACTCTGGCAGCTTCCATGGTAAGAGCTGGAGCCTAAACCCTTGAGCTCTATGCAGGGTCTAGATCAAGCACAAATCTGGTGTGCCAGAAATCCCAGCAAGCCATAATGTCATATTGTGCTATACTCAGCACAAAAATCCCAGTGAATGAGTAGTGTTGCTGGGCATGTGGAGCCCTAAGGATTTCACAAGAGTTCCACAGGAGTGTACTTGGTAGGACCCAAGAAGCATTGGTCACAGTTCATTTGTGGAGCAAGATTCAACAGTGATACATGATATGAGCATAGTGGAGTGCCTGTGGCTACTGTCAGTAGCAAAGTGGAGATGTTAGAAATGATTGGTGTATTTGGAGTCCCTTCATCTGCTCAGATGTGTGCATTGTCCAGATTACAAACTCATTCATTATTGCACCCTCTGATCCCACTGTGAAATCCATCCTGCTGCTCAGGGAGTGCTGAGCTTCTGTTATCAGGGTGGGGTATACAAAGGAATCTGGCAGCAATCTCCAGTTTCTCAAGTGATTGGGGCACAAACACCATGTGGAAGAATGTCCTCCCCAATTCTAATGGGATGGGCTTCCTTTCCAGAGCCGTAGGGGCTGCCTATCCCAACCTCCCTATCCCCACTCTCTGCTGGTGAAGATAGTTTAGTGTCTGAACAGTTGTTCACATCGGTGGCTTTTGGGAGATGATCATTGGAGCTTCTTACTCAGTTGCAATCCTGCCCCCTATGCCACTGATTAGTTTCTTGGAGGAATTTAGGAATTTTCAACTGATTCTGTCTTTGATTTAGAGACAAGACTTTCCTTTTACGCCAACATAACCAAGATGTTCAAATTGTGTCTTCTGTTAGAAGGCCTAACTATGTCTAGTTGCTGTTTAATGATGAGTTACCCATAGAATAGATGTTAAAAGGAAGGTTGTGCTCAAGATGGTCTTAATGTTTACTCCAGCTTGCCTGAATTTAGTTGGATTTTTTTCCTAACTATATTTGTCTTAGAAAAATTTTAATTGTAAATTCTTCCCTGGTCCTTTGTGATATAAAGCTTCTTCCAGCCCTTGCCTGTTTTGAAACACAGGAATGTCTTTCTCAAGGAAAGCCAGTTTTCCCTTTGAAAATGGGAAAGATAGAGCCCATGCTTCCAGTCTCTGTGACAGAACAGGACCCTAACTTAGATAAGCACCACTCAGCAAACACAGATCAGCTAACAACATTGACCACCCTCCTGCTGACACCATCCGGGACCTTTCCATTGGTTCTCCTAGTGCTTTCACTCTCTTTGCCTTTGTTTTAGCAGCGCTCAAGCTCCTTCACCAGTGTGATAACATTAAATAAAATCTTCTGATCTGTTTAACTTGTTCACTGATATTTTTCTTTGACAGGCTACACAGTTTCTAGGTCACTTATAGCCCATACCACAAACTCTGTGGTTTGTAAATGTGATATTTGGTAGCTGATGAATTCTGGACTATTCTGCGAGGTAGAACTGAAAGTTGGGGCATTCTCCTTACAGCAGTAACTTTTAACTAAGGATCTTTCATTCAAACTATCTCCATCCCAAGCAGTCACTTAACCTTTTCCTCTTTAGCTTCGGAATATTAATTATGTAATATATTCAGATATGCAACCCAATCGTTTCTCTAACCCTTGATAAGTAACCTCTTCTATTGAGCTGCTGCTTTCCAAGAATTTTAAACATCTCTATTAAAAATTAAAATGGAGACACACCACTATGTGTGGGGTATAAGTGAAAAAAATGGGAGACCCAAATGCAAAAACACCTTGAGAAATAACCCTATCACAAAAAAGGGGGAAATAGTTGTAGGACAATGAATAGCTTGCTGTTTATAAAAATAATTTAAAAGAAAATATTAAACAATTGTATAAAATTCCATCCTTGGCAATAATAATAATTTTCAATAATTAATAATGATAATTTTATTAGTTTGCTACATTAGTAATCCAACTCCAGCAGTACTTGAACCCCTAGGGACTGGGAGCAACAGTGACTTGAGTTCCCTATCACTGTTCCTCATGACCCTGTTCTCATTTCCTTCTTTCCCTACCTAAAAACCTGGTCTTCATAGTAATCATCCCACTGACATTACCATAAGCTCTCTTATTTATCACTCTCTCCTCTTCTAAAAATATTCACCTCTAGTTAAAGCAACTCTATGCTTTTCTCCTAGCTGAACACATGCAGGTGAACTGTTTGGATAAAAACTCATAAATATGCTAATTGATATCTTCTTAAAGTCATCATCATTAACCTCAAGCAGGCCCTTAGTCAGCTATTGTGCGATGATTCCCAAGTCCTTTAACATGGCCACTCACTCTTGTTTCTAGACAAATGTTTCTCAAACTTGAGTCAGCATATGAATCACCTAAGGGTCACAGATTCTGACACAGTAGGTCTAGGGTGTGAGCTCAGATCCTGCACATTAAATAAACTCCCAGATGAGAGCCATGTTGGTGATCTGGGGTCTTACCCTACATGGCCTACCTTCTTGTCACTTCACCGGGATGACCTTGTTCATCTCTTGGTGCTTCTACCACCTTATTTCTATACCACTACCAAGTACTTGCAAGTGGACTCACATGCTTTATCCTCCCTCCTTTCGGAATGACTCTTCATGCTTTGACTTTTAAGGCCTAATCCACCACTGGATCCAATGCCTCACTTACCCAAGACCACTGTTTCAGTAATTTATGCCTTCCATTCATGTAAAAGGACTTTTCATTCTATATGCAATATCATTCTCACATGCATAATAAAGATGAGGTAGTTTATCCTACTTGAAAAAGAATACCATTATTAATGTTATAGCCTCAACAGTTACTTTCTCATTCCTCTGCTCTTTAGTGAAAAACCCCTTGCAATTGTTGTTTACATAATCTTTTTTTCTCACTCATCTCCCTCTCTTCTCTTGAATCTACTATATCATCTTTAATGAATTAATAAGAGATAGCCACATTGTTAATCCAATGGCCAAGACTAAGTAGTTATTTCACTTGATCAGTGGCCTTTGATATGACTGGACACTCTCACAATTTTCAGTCAGTCATTTCATGACTCTGGGGGCAATCCCTCTTTCTCTCTCACCCTCTCTCTCTCTCTCTCTCTCTCCTCTCTCTCTCTCTCTCTCTCTCTCGCTTTTCTCAGTCTTCCTTTTCCAAATACAGGTATATATGCTAGAATTACCTAAAGACTTTTGCTTGAAAGATGCATATTTCTTACCTCCAAGGAATCTAATATAATTAGATTGGCATTAGATTGGCAAATTACCTGGGTAATGTGATTTTTAAAAATTTGGTTCAGGTGTTTCTAACATACATCTAGGATTGGCTAGTACCCAGTCTCAATTTGCCCCTCCTTTGTCTCTAATTTAATTCCTACATGATATTATTTTTTTGAGAGAGATGGAGAGAGAGAGAGAGAGAGAAAGCAAGATCTATTTAAGTCAAAGACCCACTAGTCTAGTAGCTTAGGAAGGGTGGGGGGGACTTTACTAGAGAAGCAAAACCTGAAGGGACTCCTGGAAGTGGGGTTTTAAAGTATAATTTTGGAGGAAAAAAAAACTGACAGTCATTAGTTACAAGTTGGGGACAAACCCAACAAAATATGTGGTTTGTAATTTTATTTGCCTTGTCTGTCTTGCTCATAGTAAAGCAAAAAACCATCTGAAGGGTGAGATAGGTAACTTGTTTTCACAATAAACTGTGAGCCTAGAAGGGTAGAATCATCACTCCTTTGCTATTCTCATGATAAGATTGGAAGCTCCCAAGGAGTAGGGCAGACACTTTTCACCTTGCTAAATATAACTCCTGGGGAAAGTAAAAATTCCACAGCCCCAATTTCCACTGGTACCAACCTGTCTATAAACCCATCTGAGTCCTCACATTCCCTCCCCCAGAAGAATGAACCCTAACTTCTGTTAGGGGGTATGGGACAATGACCGCTCTGGCTTCTTCAAGCTGAGTAGGGGCAGAGTACAGAATGGCAGTCAAGGTAGGGTTCCAGCAGGAGGTGGCCTCTCAAGGGGGATGCAGTGCCAGCTTGCAGAAACTGCTTCTGTCTGAGGTTTAATGTGCATGGTCATCTAGAATTTCGTTGTTTCAAATCTGGAGAAAATGAATCTAACAAGCAGATTATATAAGCAGGATCTAAAATAAAGGACAGAGTCATTATTAGAAGACCTAAGAAAGTTTTCCCATTGACAGAAAAATAGAAACTGACAGGAGTGGCTTGATAATAATCAGGTGGGTGTTAAGGCATGGGCAGGTATATATGGGGTCCAGACATAACATGATATCATTTTCAAACAAGAAATACATATCTTACCAAATGTACAAAGTAGGCAGACATCAGGAATTCTGACCTATGAAGTAGAAAGTAGTACATACTTGAAAGAGGGAACCCACAAAATTATCAAGGTTACCACATTTATCTTAGTCTGATAGTTTCTCTTAGTTTTCTTAGTAGAGAAACTATCAAATTTCTCAAAGCAATATCATATTCAGAAAGATCATGATACACTGTGCATTTATAGATTATTTCTTCTTATTACGAAGTCGATAGTTATGAGCAATATTAAAAGTTTATTGTTTTGAGGACAAGAAATAGTTAAGTCAATTCTGTTACTTTTCTTTTGATCTCAGAGTATGCAGGCTTTTGTTTATTTTTGTTTTGCTTGCATATTTTCAACTACCATATGTGAAGTGCTTCAAGGTAACCAGAGCAGAGAAATTCATCAGGCTGTGCTTCCTTAACAAATACAGCTTTAAATATTTCTGTGTGTAAGGTGCTCAATGTGTACATCCATCATAGACAGTTCTAATAACTTCTAGACTTTGTGCAGTCTTACTCCCTCTTCAGTATTTACTACTGAATGTTTAATTTTCATTTCAAATTTCAAGCATTCCAAACAATTTTCTGTTTGTACCTCTAATGTATTTTCTTAAATCAATGAACACAAAGCTATCTTTCCAGATGCTCAAACTCGGGCTATAAGTGTAGGTGTTGTCCTTAACTTCTCTCCTTTCCTCATGCCCCACATTAAATCCATCAGAAAATCAATCTTTCATATATGAAAAAAATCATATCTCATAATTTTCAATGCTAGCACCTCATTCAGCACTATATCAATGTTCATTTGATTTAATGATCCATTTGCCTCCTTCCTCTGTAACCTACAAATGATTTTCAAAAAGATAACACAAAAAGTCCTTTTTAAAAATATTTTGAGAGACAAAGAAAAACAGAGATAGAGATTGTATGCATCCCCTGGATTACTCCCCTCAAATGCTTGCAATAGCTGAGATTAGGCTGGGACAGAAGCCAAGAACCCAATCCATGTCTCCCTAACAGGTGGCGGGGACCCAACCGTTTGAGCCTCCCAAGGTATGAATTAGAAGGAACCTGGAATCAGAAGCAGAACCAGGACTCTAGTCTAGGCCTTCCCAATGGTGTGTGGGGGTTTCAATCAGGCTGTTAACCACTGTCCCATACAACTTCCCTCAATAACACTTTGAAAATATATCAGACATATTTTCATTGGGCTCATCATTATGTTTGTCTTGACTCATCTTCTTAATTTGCTCACTCCAACAATGCCTCTTTCCTGGTATTCATATACCTGGATCACAACGCATCCTTCCAGCATAATAATTATGTATTAGCTGTTCTCTCCACCTGAGTACAAAAGATATATACATAACTTGTTTTCTCAACTCCAAGTCTTTGTTCAGACATCACCTTCTCCATAAGGTCTTTTGCTCAACTCATTTCCTATGCCTCTTCTCACCCTCTCCTTCTTCAATTGCCTTATTTGACAGACCAGTCTTAAACTTTATTTTCTGTCTTGTTCCCCTGAAACCAACACTGGAATGTAAAGCTGTTTGAAGGCAAGAGCTTTGATTTGTTGAAGTCATAATAGAACCTAGATTAGTACCTGGCACACTATAAGGTCTCAATAAATATTTCTTAAATGCGTGGACACCTTAGTTTGTGAAGAGATCAGCTCTGAGATTCTATGAGCCTTGTAATAATTCACAAGAAACCCAGAGGAGAATCTCACTATGTGTTTTGATTTGTTTATTTTACTGAATTTAAGTACCATATGCAAAGGAATTGGAGGAACACTTAAATCAGTGATCTCTTCCCCCATGTTTCAAACACAGCTTTAATACTAAAGACATTTTATTTATATTTTGCAAATTAGACAAACATGCAAGCCTTCTCCTTCCTGCCATATCCCTGACACAAAGACACACTCATACAAACCCAGAGCTCTCAATATTTGTGGCAGAGACCTACAATCATCAGGTAGAGAGATAATACTACAAAGAGCAGACATCAATTTCTGGACTTTCATTCCCTTTATGGTTCTTTCATTCACTAACTTCAAACAGGCTATTTTAAAGTACATCATATTCCAGCTCCTTAACATTTTCCTAAAAGCTTTTTCATTAATTATGCATTGGAAGTTGTTCCTGAAGGATAAAATCACTGAAAAATACCTACGGTACACCCTGTCTGGTTCTCTCTAGCATTGCCTGGAACTTGGGACTCCAGTTTTAGAGGTATGCTGCTGCTGACGTCGCCTCTGAGCTGGAATTAAATTGCAAGTCACCCTTTTGGTGGAACACTTGCCTGATAATATAGCTAAGGAGGACAGAATTCTGCCATCAAAGGGGCAAAGACAAAACTATGGAGAAATACCGTGGTCTATGTTGAAGTCAAAGATCTGCATATAGTCTTCCCAACAGACATGAACTTATGGCAACAGACCCAGCGGCAGCACTAACAACCCTCATACATGCGAGGTGTGTATGGTGACTTAAGAAGGAATTTGTTTTGCTTGACAAAAAAGTTCTTTCCAGACAATGAGATAGCAGTTGGCTCCACTGGGGTGGAATTTTCAACTGTGAAGCTAAGGATGGGCATAGGCAGAATTTACCCTTACTTTGTGCCCAGAAGTGGGAGAAAAGGGGGCAAAGCTGGACCACTTTCGCTTTAAGAAAGTCATTAGTACCAGTAAATAACAGCCTGCTCTGTTTCCCTAAAATGAGGAAAATCAAGCTCGTTGATATTACGCCTGCCCTCGGTGACTGTTGTTGTGTTCATGTAGTTAACTGGTATCAAACTGCCTACTAGAGAAAACAAAAGGCTAGTATGGTTATTCTGTTAAAACTACCTGTTTTGTTCTCTATTGAGCTTGTTAGGCTCTTTATTTTATCCTTGCTTCTCAGGTATGTACATGTATTTCTATTTGTCTAAGGGAGATTTCAAGGTTACTAAAGCTCATCTCTTGAACCTTCTGAACCTTCATTTCTGCCATTATGGAGGAATTTCCCTTTCAACCTTCCTAAAGTATATTCCATAAAATCTATAATGGCTTATAGTAGGGAAATGCTTTATTCAGCTATATCTTGACAACCAATAATCTCTCTTAACATTGTAGATATCACATCCAGGATTTTTTTTTTCTAACAGGTACTGATTCTCTCCGTGTTCAGAGTGCTGGCAATGATTAGGAAAATGCAGTGCAGTATTTTACAAAATATTGGTGTTTTGTTACAATCACACAATCTAAGTGTACATTTAACAAAGAATGGGTTAAGGGTGAAGGATAAAATCATTCTCAGAAGTGGATCCATTAAATTTTCACATGTATTTTAATGCAGAAATAATTATACATATGTGTACCAAAAGCAAATGGAACTGAACACAGAGCATCATTCTGGCTGATGAAAAAGCTAGACGCATGTACTATTGAAGTTAGAAAATTAGATTTTAACCTCTAATGTATTTTTAAACATGGCTCACACATGAGAAACCAGCTAGGCTTATTATAGGTCCAGAACCTTCCGAATTAAGCAGTGTGTTCTAAAAAAAGAATTTAATCATGCAGAGACAGGTTTTTTTTTTTTTCTTTAACCTTATTCAGTAATATTTAATTTCCAACAAATACAGATTGCCAGCTGTTAACATCTTCTCACTGCAAAATGAGGATAAGAAATTTAATGCTTGTAGTTCTGTGTTTATGACTGTTGCCCATAAATTACACACTGGTTATGGCTGAATATTTCTTAGCATTTTTCTTCCACTTGAAAATCTATTTCTAATATGACAAACTGCTTAATTCCCCTGTGAAATAGCATCAGTTGTTACCTTGAGAAACTACTTAGCTTCCTCAAACACCCTCTGGAATCTCTATAAGCAACAAAGTAAAACTAGAATCGGAGCACTAAGATCTACAACTCTAAATTTGCTCATACTCCATTCCTGCAGGAAATTTTAAGACAAGAATAGGGTTTTAAAATTAATTAGGCAGGCTGTGATATGTTTTATACAACCTAGATAAATAAAAAAAATGCCATCATAATTTCTTTTACATGGCAGCTATGTTTGTTTATTTGTATTTCTACTTGAGAAGCAAGGAGGACTAGAAAGAAGAAGACAGAGGAAAGAGAGATCTTCCATCTGTTGGTAACTCCATAAATGCCCACAATAGCCAGGGCTGAGCCAAGCCTAAAGGTAGGAGCCCAGAACTCCTTCCAGGTTTTTCACATAGCTGGCAGGGGCCAGAGTACTGGAACCATCACCTCCTGCCTCCCCGGGTACTTGTTAGCAGGAAACCTGATTGGAAGTGAGGTATCCAGAGTTGGAAGCAGGCACTGCAGTACAGGACGCAAGCACCCCAAGCAGCTTCCTACCTGCTGCACCAAATTCCTACTAGGAAATGGCAGTTTAAACCTGAATGTCAATTTCATTCATTTGCGCATCTTAAATGGCAGACATTTTTATGCTCTATGTGGAATTTCATCATGGATATTTTAAATTATAATCTCATACAATACTAAAATCACCACCTTAATTAACATAAACAACTGAACCAGTAGTGATAATGGCCTGTTTCTCTGAGTGGACCTTAAAAATGAGAAAGTGGATATGAGGTACTGTGGATGTCTCATTTTATCATGGTAGACGGAGCAATGGGGAAATGAGTAAATCTGAAAAAGTAGGGAGAGGACCATTGGGTGGTGAAGAAAACTGAGTCCCCTCATTAAATAAACCGTTTGTCTTGTTTCCGGCATAGAATATATAAATCTTGTACAACATTCATCCTAATAAGGAAATGTTAGCAATATGGGGTAAAATATAGAATAATAGTTTAATACAATGTATCAACATATAGTAGCATCAGAAATATAAGAAAGTTTTATTTAAAAAAAAAAAAAAAACAGCCAGAATGCTTTCAGAGCTACCAGGAAGTTATACAGAAAATAAGATTTACAGTGACACAAACTTACTTGATTGTCAGAGCTGGTAGCACAGTCTCAGTTTGCGTATTTCTTCTTCATCCCTGGGAGAATGGGCTACATGCGGTCACCCAACAGGCAGCCGGAAGGAAAAGCAGAGAGAGCATGCACAAATGGAGGACCCTGAGAATATGTTGAGATAGGTATGTATTCACGGAAACCCACAGTTGTCTCCCGTGGTGCTCTTGCTCCATGCGCACAGGATTTGGTAAAATTCAAAGAAGAAATCTCAAGGGAGTGGGCTACAGAGCCAGCTATTTCCCAAATCAACAAGGTGAGCCAGCAGACATGCAGGATCTACATCCTCAACTTCAACCTTCCAAGAATAAACATGTCCACTGTTTCACTATTACTGTCCAAACCATTGCTTGTCTTTTGGCCAGTCTGAAGCAGAAACTTCAAGGGAGGAGATTCCGAGAAACGCAGTTTAGCTTACTGAAACTGACACATTAAAAGGCCGCTACACTGTCAAAGCAGAAATCCCCTCGGGGTTGCCACTACTAAATAAATTTCTGCATTAAATGTCCGAATGTCCTACCCTTATTCCTTTCTTATAGAATCAGAGCCTACCATGAATAATGGTCATATTTTAGGTTCAGTTGTCTTACAGGTCACTAGTGTTTTAATTAGAAAAGAGTTGAGGCCGGCACCGCAGCTCACTAGGCTAATCCTCCGCCTTGCAGCACCGGCACATCGGGTTCTAGTCCCGGTCGGGGTGCCGGATTCTGTCCCGGTTGCCCCTCTTCCAGGCCAGCTCTCTGCTGTGGCCAGGGAGTGCAATGGAGGATGGCCCAAGTGCTTGGGTCCTGCACCCCATTGGAGACCAGGGTAAGTACCTGGTTCCTGCCTTCGGATCAGCGCTGTGCGCCGGCTGCAGTGGCCATTGGAGGGTGAAGCAACGGCAAAGGAAGACCTTTCTCTCTGTCTCTCTCTCTCACTGTCCACTCTGCCTGTCAAAAAAAGAAAAAAAAAAGAGTTGAAATGTTTTTTATTGATTTTGAGAGGTTCAGAATCTCAGGTGAGAAGATTTGATATGTCTAATTTGGGCTATGGTTTTTACTAAAAAGCCCTTTGTTATCTGTCCCTTTCTCGAAGATCATTTCAAATTTACAGTTTTTGCTGCTACCCTTATCAGAATATTTTAATAAGGAGAGGAGCCAATTTATTAGAGGGCAACTATATCAACCTTCGCTGTTTGTTTTTTCTTTGAATATTTTTCCCATGTCCACTACTTTCTTTTTGTTGTTTTACTGTTGAAACACATTTTTGTTTATTTTCTTCCACAAGACAGTAGAAAAAAAATGAAAGGATAAGAAAAACCCAGTCTTTCTACCATACAATCTTCATTATTTTAATCTAACAGCATCGCACTTTTGTCACATAAGGATCCAAATTTATCTCCATTCCTAAGGAGATCAGCAACTTCTAGCCAACGCAGTCTCATCTCTTCTCAATTCCTAGTAAGGACTCCACCGCAGGTTGGTTATTTTTCCAAAACTCTAATTGAGATTGCCTCACTGATTGAGCTTTATCCTGTATAGACTTCTAAACAAACGAAACTAAGACAGATTTGCCACGGAGGGAATCAGTATAGGGAGTGGGAATGATTTCCACTTTTCCTCTCTCCTCCTGGCAGCCAACACACAGAGCTATAGTGATTGCTCAGCTGAGCAGCATGTGCCCACGACAACAGGACAGTGCCAAATGGGCAGGATGAGCTGACCCATGCTTCCATTAGGGCCAAATGGCTTTGTACCAAGACACTGTTAAGGACAAGCCAAGATTCTTTCCAAGGTCACTTCATGCTGTTGACATACTTGGAAAAGAGTTTGGAATACTTACATCGATTCAATCATATTCCCTCATTTAAAGAAAACAAGGCAGTTAAGGTGAATTCACATCACAGTTAGAAATTAAGCTTTCCTCCTGAGGCATGACAATCCACTTCCTCCTCCCATAAGACATTGATATCCAGAGAACTTTTGAGGTAACATTAAGTGATAATATATACGATAAATCCACAAAAAGTTTTCCAAGGGACTAAACTTTAGCCTCTGCCTCAGGAAAACATTGCTAATACTATCCTTGATAATTCCTCACAGGTTGCATCAGATTAAACTAACAGGGAATTCTCTAATTATTTTTGTTTGGAATGAGTAGAAAAATCTGTGATAGTGTGCGATTCAGAAATTAATTTATCTCCTGTACTAATATTTATTTCTGGTATAATAAATAAGATTTATGGTAACTTTTTTAAATAAAAAGAAATAATTATTTAGTAACTTTATAAGCATATATTTCTGGAAACTGATTTTATGCCTCCACTTATGTGTCTTACACGGTTTTTCTAGGATCTAATCTATTTTTTCTTTCATCTTCCTTGGACATTTTTCTTATTCTCAGTTCTTTCTTCCTTTATAATCATCTTTTCTCTTTTATGTATCAACATTTCTTTATCCCATTTTGATATCACTGTGGATGAATTTTACCTACTAGAATATATTTTTTTCTTCCTCTTGCCAATACAGAAGCCATTCTCTATTTTAGTACACTTCAAGGTCTGCTATTATGTGACAATTTCCTTTCCCTCTTGTTCCCTTTTTCCAACATACAAGACAGCCATTCTGGCACAGATATAAAATTAGTTTTGCTCAATGGATTTCTTGTCATGCATGTACACAAAGCTTCATTTCCCTTCCATTTAGATTTTTGTTTTCCTCTGGTGAATCATTTTGCTGCATCTGTGTTTATTCTAGAACCTGTGGATAAGGCATATTTCTCCGGCAGGGAGCTGGCTGAGCATTTGCTACTGGCCGCCCTGTACTAGCAATTCTTGAAAGTGGTTCAGGCGTATTGTGTCCCCTCTATTGGCTGCAGGACTCTGTAGGGAACACTGATGCAATAATCGGCCTAGATGCTGTTTATCTCATGGATTTGTTTTTGTTGCTAATGGTGAGTTAGTCACTATATCGCAGCTACCTTTGTTATATTCCCAGTAGTAAATGAACTCAAGTCTTACAGATTGTGGTGCTAAATATCAGACATTTAGTTATGGTTGATGCAGTACTCCTGTTGTGAAATTTGGTCACAGTACTTTGTTCTCTGTCCTTTCTAGTCCAATTCTAAATTTTTCTCCATACATTTGGGTCTTTCTCACATAACAATGCGAACTCATTCCAGCCACATCTTTTAAATAAACAGCTCTCAGGATGTCATTGTCAAATATTTGTCATTCATGGATTACAACTCAAATATATTTGAAACCTATCAGCTTCTGAATGAAAAGCTCTTTTAATCTATTTTATAAGCAGGTATTTTTAAATGATTTTTAAGGTGTGACTCTTGTTTCAGAGGTTATGAGGTTAAGATATAGAGTTAGTAGCAGGAGGAGAAAGCAATTTGTGCAATAAAATTTGCACAAGGAAAAGTTTTTGGTCATTTTAGGAGCTTGCTTAAATCTTGTGTTTGGAAAGTAAAGAGATGTCAAAATAATTAGTTTAAATTTATATTCAAGCATAGGGGTTTGCTAAACAAGACCATTCACATACAGGGAAAATTGCTATCCAACCATGCAGACTGTTTAATAACTTTCCTTTTTTGGCAAAGTTGTTTGATTCTTAGAGAAAACAGTTATTCATAAATTACTCCTTGCTTGGAAATACATAAAATAATGATAAGGAAGTAGAATTGTTTCAATTCTGAAACTGGGGAATTGATCTTGCCCACTGCGATTCCTATTCGAAATTCAAGTTTTTCAATCATGTCATGCGAGTAGCAACGATTTCTAGTACTAATGTGTCAGATGTATGGCTGTTCCTTCTTTATTAAGTGACACTAACTGCCATAGCGAATCCATTAAATACTGACAATATTGTATCACTTTCCTAGCATACTCTAGCAAAGTGCCATAAACTAAGAGCCTTAAAACAGGAGAAATCTATGCTCTCAGAGTTCTGGAGGCTGAAGTTTAAATCCAGATGAAGGTCCTTCCTTGCCTTTCCCCCCTTCAGGTACCCCGGGCTTTGTTGGTGTGTGGCATCCTCTCCCCAGTCTGTGCCTCAACATCTGCATGGCTATTTCCCACTGTGTTTGTCTCTGTGTCTTTGCATGATCTTTGCTCTCTGTGTCTGTATCTGTGCTCAAATTTCCCACTTATAAGGATATCAGTTGTATTACATTGATCACCTCCATAATCCCATACAAAATCATCTTAACTAATTATAACTATAACAAATTATTTCCGAAGATGTCACCTTGTGGGTTCCCAGAAATTTCAATTCAGTATATAATATAACATGACACAATTCAGCCCATATGGGAAAAAATTTCTTTTTTTTCTTTTTTCATTTCTTCTTTTCTTTTCTCATTTTTTCTTCTGGATTTTCTTTTTTTTCCTTTTTTTGTGATTGTTACATTTTCTATGTATCAAGATACAGAGAACAAATTTCATAGATAGGATTCCAAGAGCACAATGATAATTTCTCTCTCTCTCTCCTCCCTCCTCCTTCTTTCCTTCCTTTTTTGAATTAATTTTGTGATAACTTACTTTCAATCTGCTTTATAATAACAGGTTCAGTGCTCCTCTAAACAAGGAGGTCTACAAGTGAAAGATGCATAGACCACCATTCCTCCGGGGTACACACAAGGTTTATAGACAACAAGCAAATCACAAGATGTCAGTTTATCTCCATATACATTAAGAACTTTTTGCTTGTTTTAGTACTCTCTATATGAACTTTCTTCACTAAGCATAACGGCCTATTTCTTGATGATATAACACGCTGAATAGATGAGTTTCACATGATCACTTGGTTGTAATCTATGCAGTTATTTGAAATAGGAACAGAAGTTCTTCCATCATTACAACTGGATTCCAAGGTCATTATATAAGTTACAGCCACACCAGACATCTGTTAGGACTACAGCAGAAGAAGGAGAAAGAATTCAAAGTTACTACGGGCCAGAAATGGAGAGAGAATCTTTAAACCTTGAACAATCGGTTTCTTAGAATGAGAAGGCAGCCATGGAAATGTGATCAGGCTGAGAATACCAGATAAAAAGAAAAAAGCGCATTTTCTGAGGTGAAATAAATTTTTCTTACTATAACGTAAAATTACCCAAGAGGGTATTTTATGAGAGAAAGTATATATAATTGGGATAACTACGCTTTCTGGCTTCCTTAGGACTATATTGGTTATGCTGATTGTCTCACAAATATAACAAATAGCACTTTCTCTAATTCTCCAGTGTGACCTGATTTGGCAATTTGGATAACAATTCATACAGGCGCTCTATCAATGAGGAAAAAAATTCTCCAAGACAAGAAGGCATATGAGATGATTCCCCTTTTTTTGTAAAATAATTCATCAAATGTACTAATTGAAAATGATTCAATTAGCTGTACTCCTTCTCAAGAGAAAAATTAATTTTTTTCCGGTTCTGTGAGAATAAGATTTGGCAAGATTCTAGACCATATGTCTTTAGCAATCTCTAAATCGGAGTGATTGAAAGGGTGTTTGAGACATTTTACCAAAGTATAAATGTATACCTGTCTAGAAAATGTGTCCTTTTGAAATGAATTACTAACTGATCTGAGAAAAATAGATCATGGGGAGGGTGCTGTGGCATAGTAGGTTAAGCCTCTGCCTGCAGTGCCAGCATCCCATATGGGTGCTGATTTGACTCCCTGCTGCCCAACTTCCAATCCAGCTCCTTACTAATGGTCTTGGGCAGCAGCAGAAGATGGCCCAAGTGTTTGGGGCCCCACACCCCTGTGGGAGACCTGGAGGAAGCTCCTGGCTCTTGTCTTCAGATTGGTCCAGCTCCAGCCGCTGTGGATATTTGGACATTTGGTGAGTGAACCAGAGGATAGAAGACCTCTCCGTCTGCTATTCTGTCTGTAACTCTGCCTATCAAATAAATAGATAAATAAAAGATTTTCATGAGTCTATCTGATAGTTTTATGGAAACGAGCTCAGGCACTTGATGAAAGGAAGATTTTGTATTGAATATTAAAGCAGGAAATCTGGTACCACACTCCCCAGTTGTCATGTCCATGTTATCAGAGCTGAAGTTAGCTTTGCTTTGTAAAACCACATGTTGTAATACTCATAATATTATCAGTTTGGGCTGCTATAACAGAATTCCATAGATTGAGTGGGCATATATTCACAGAAAACTATTTCCCACAGTGGTGGGGCTGGGAAGTTCAAGATTAAAACTCTAGAAATTTTGGGATTTGGTGAAGTTGAGTTTTCTTGGTTGTCATCTCTTGTAATTTCACTTGGCAGAGGGGTCATTTATCTCTTCTAGGTCCCTTTTATGAGGACAGTATTCCAGTTCATGAGGGCTCTGCCCTTATAACAAGCCCTCAAAGGCCTCCCTTATAATATTACCACATTGGGGATTAGGATTTCAACATTGAAATTTGGGCAATAAATAAACATTCAGTCAATAACATTGTCATTGGGATCTCTTTATTCTTCTTGGAATTCCTTCTCATCAGGAAATGTCTCATTCACTACATGTGCAATATTTAAGAAACAAAGCACTCCCTTCATTTTTAAAAAATGGATTAAAATAAAGCATTAACTTGAATAACACACACAAAAAAAAACAGATTTATCTTCTGCTACACTTCAAGAGGCGCTTTCATGGCTCTGTCACCCATGCCTTGATATAAAAGAATTCAAAAATCCTGGAAGCAAGCTTTATTGATCTTGTAGATAATCCAGGGAAGTTTATGAAGATCCTTATCAAGGATAATCACATTTGTTATTTTTCATAGAAGAGCTGATTCAAGTAATCTCAGCATATTCCCAACAATGTCTTTGACACTTGTGATTGAATTCTTGTGTGAATTGTTGATATAAAAGCAAGTATGCTCCCATTACACATTTTTCTGGCATCAATGCCTTTTTTCTTCATGACTTTCTTTCTCAGGGATTGCATGTGAATATTTATAGTCATTACTCATTTTTGCTTCTATCTCTCACTGTACAATGAAACACGGTTGAAAGCCTTTGTAGTATTCACTGGCCACGAATAGAAGTTTTCAGAGTGTTCTCCCTTACTCTGTTATTATACTGGAAAACCCTCCTTCCTGTTGTTTCACTGTTGCTTGAAAATCTAAAGTAGGTTGACTGTTCTTTATATCCAGCTGAGAATATAGAGTATTCACACAGAAACAGCAATGGTACCAGTGGTTTCAAATCTAATAGAATAAAAATATGTCTGCCATTACATCATAGCTATGTTATCTACTTAATACCCTATAAACTTCTATCATAAAATTACGTTTCATATACATGCCAAGATATTGTCTTTGGAAATATTTTTAAAAAATTCCTGATCACATAAAGAAGAAACAAACAGAGAGCAAGGAAGGAGAAAATGCAAATACTTAATGGGAACACTAGGTGTTAGGCTTTTCCTCAAGCTATGTAAAGAAGTCAGATTATTGTACCAGAAAAAATGAACTTTTATCAACAAATCAGTTGACATGGGTTCCATACATACTGTACCAGCAATTAACATTTATTTCAGTGATATAATTTTCAAGAGATTTTGAGTCATTGAGATGGATAATTAGCATTTGATATTAATAGGTATATTTATAATCCAGGTATTAATAATTGCAACAGTCACTTATTTAATAATCACCCATCCTGCACAAGTCTCTGGATTTTCTGAGTACATATTATGGGAGAGCACATTAGAAAATAAATTTCTCATTTTTTAGTAACCTAAGTGATTCTCATAGAGGTATAATATTTTGTAAGGGTGTAAATAGAGCCAATTAAGTTGTGTAGAATCAGTGCTGCGTATGATTTGAGTTCTAATGAGGCATGAAAATAAAATGTATATATATATATATACACACACATATATATGTATACATATATACAATTATGTATTTAAACCACACTATTAAGCAAAGAGTAGAAAAGCTGTTCTGGCAGCTTTTAAAAAGGAAAGTGACACCTTCAAAACCTAATTTTCAGAATCTGTGAACATGATTCACTGTTGAATTTTGGACTCTAAACCTCATGACTAAAACTAGTTATACATTTTATCTTATTTTTGTTGTCTTTCAATTCTCTTTCAGAAAAAATGTTTCTGAACACTTCCTCATCTATTCCTGTCTAAACCCACCATGCCCCATACATATTCTACCTAACAGAAAAATACACACCTTACATACGGTGTCTCTTACTCAACTGTAATCAGAGTTAAAATTGCGTCTCCATCCCCGAATGAGCACCTGTTTCTCAGCATCACAGTGGTGGCAACACTCCTAATACTTGTTGCGCATCATGGCAGTCCAGCACTCTGCTGGATTCAGATGTGTGATAAAAAGTTCCTGAGCTCCTTCTTGAGACAGACTGAGTTCCAAAGTCAGCCCCTTCATTTTACTGTAGTGTGTGCTCTGAGTAAGCCATTGGATTTTTTTCTGAGATGGTTTTAAACTTCAAGTCCTCATCTTAATATGGTTGAAATATCCCACAAATAAGAGTACATGAAATAGATGATACCCTGTAGAGCGCTTTGAGTAAATACTCAGATGCTAGTTCTAGTCCACTCCTGCTTTCTGTTTGTGTCCATTTTATCCATTTATTTTTATGATTACACTGCAGTGATTTAAACATTTTCTGACTTCTTTTTCATTATATTTTTATATGACCCAGGACAGCTATTGGATGTACATTCTATCTCAAAGGCTTTACTTATCAAGGTAATCGTAAATTTTTTCATAAATTACTATTATTATGGTTCTGTGATCTATATTCAATGTATTTTGCTATACTTTTCCAAAAAAAATATTTGTCTATTTAAGAGAAAAAGACAGAGGGGAGAAAGTGGGAAGGAGGAGGAGAGAGAGAGAGAAAGAGAGAGAGAGATAAAGTTCCACTGGTTCACTCACTAAATGTGCACTATGTCCAAGAATAGCCTAGGCTGAAGTGGGGATCCAGGCACTCATTCCAGGTCTCCCACATGTGTAGAATCATCCTAATCACTTGAGCAATCATGACTGCTTCGCAGGATCTGCACTAGTGAGAAGCTGGAGTTAGGAGTTGCAACTAGGGGTCAAACTGAAGCACTCTGTTGTGTAATATGGCTGTGTTAACCGCGAGTGCTGTCCTACTCCTGGTGGTTTTGTTTAATTTTGCTCTTTCCTTATTCCACTTATCGCCTTGTAGTATGATGTTTTACTCATAATCCATTTTGACTGTGCCCCAGATTTACTCTGAATGAAGCTCCTTTTGTGTATTCATCCTCTACTTGTTTTAGGCCATCTGATCTTTTAAAGGAAAATCTTGTCTTCTTGGTCAATGAATTAATGATCCATCAATTTCTCATATCATTATGTTCCTGTCCTAGTGACTCCCTTGACTACACAGAAAATATATTTTGAATTGCTCCTATTCCCTTCTGTGAGATTCAAGTTTAACTGCTTCTGAGAGCATTTTTTATGAAATAATATATTTAACACTTTATAGTGTTGGAAAAATATCCTTTGATATTCTTAATGGCAACATTTGTTTGGATAATTAAGTAAGTTAGATCGTTTTGATACAGATGGCACTTTATTTTCTTAAAAATCTATTTATTTGAAAGTCAGAATTACAGAGAAATAAGAAAGAGAGTGACAGAGACAGAGAATCTCCTATTCCCTGGTTCACTCCCCAGATGGCCACAGTGGGCAGGGCTCGGCCATGCCAAAGCCAAGAGCTTCATCTGGGTTTCACACATGAGTGTCCTGTGGCCCAAACTTTATGTCATCTTCTACCGCTTTCCCCAGCCCTTAGCAGAGTACTGGATCAAAAGTGGAGCACCCAGAACACAAACTGGTGTCTACATGTGATACCAACATCACAGGCAGCTGCTTTAACCAGCTATGCCACAGTGGTGGGCCCAGGTGACACTTTCTTATTTGCTACAAAGAAATGTCTCTGAAACAAAAGATTGTACACATTTAAAAATGCTGCTTGTCAGTCGAGAAAGTTGTCTCCTATTCAGGATACTTATCTCATTTCATGTTTTCAATTTTTTTCCAGGTTGTCTTTTGTCTCCCTGGTTGATTTTGTTTCTGTTGTTTTTCACCTGTTGTTTCATTTAAAGCACCAAAGTTAAAATGCTTAGCATTTAAATTTGCAAGGACTTGGCCGGCGCTGCAGCTCACTAGGCTAATCCTCCGCCTGTGGCACCGGCACACCTGGTTCTAGTCCTGGTCGGGGTGCTGGATTCTGTCCCGGTTGCCCCTCTTCCAGGCCAGCTCTCTGCTGTGGCCAGGGAGTGCAGTGGAGGATGGCCCAAGTGCTTGGGCCCTGCACCCCATGGGAGACCAGGAGAAGCACCTGGCTCCTGCCATCGGATCAGCGCGGTGCGCCGGCCGCAGCGGCCATCGGAGGGTGAACCAACGGCAAAGGAAGACCTTTCTCTCTGTCTCTCTCTCTCACTGTCCACTCTGCCTGTCAAAAAAAAAAAATTGCGAGGACTTAAATTCATGCTTTAATTTGAATATTGGAAATATTTTCCTCATATATGATTACATTAAATACTCATCTATATATTTTTGAATTATTTATTTTATTATTTATTTGAAATCACAGTGACAGAGACATATGAGAAAGAGAGAGAGAGAGAGTATCTCTAACAGCTCAAACTGGCACTCTAATATGGGATGCTGTTATCACAAGCAGTCTTACTCTGCTGTCCCACAGCACTTGCCTCTCATAGTGTATATTTCTAGCAAAACCATGATTCTATTGTTAAATTACTTAAATCTTCAATGTGTCCAAAATTCATTACAGTGGATAGCATTAGGTGTAGTCCTAGGTTTCCATGTGTCAGCAAAAACATTAAGTACCTTAATTTTAACACTGATTTCTAATGCACATTTTAGCACTGTGTGTATGTGTGTGTGCACATGTGTTTGCATTTATATAAATATATATCTGAGTTCCAAATTTCTATATTCTGTGTGTCATTTTCTTCATGTGCCAATTTTATAACAATTTAATTATTATAACTTTCTAAAAATGTTTTATACATATGAAAACAATACATATTTATGGACACACTTCACCTCATTACCATTCACATTACTATTCACTTATGTTTTCTTTCAAATGAACATTTAATCAAAAGCAACATGTTTTCATATCTAATATATTTATTTATTTATTTTTTGACAGGCAGAGTGGACAGTGAGAGAGAGAGACAGAGAGAAAGGTCTTCCTTTTGCCGTTGGTTCACCCTCCGATGGCCGCTGCGGCCGGCGCACCGCGCTGATCCAAAGGCAGGAGCCAGGTACTTCTCCTGGTCTCCCATGGGGTGCAGGACCCAAGCACTTGGGCCATCCTCCACTGCACTCCCTGGCCACAGCAGAGAGCTGGCCTGGAAGAGGGGCAGCCTGGACAGAATCCAGCACCCTGACCGGGACTAGAACCCGGTGTGCCGGCGCCGCAAGGTGGAGGATTAGCCTAGTGAGCCACGGCGCCGGCCCATAACTAATATATTTATGAATTTATATTTTCATATTATTGAATTATATCCTATCTTTTCATTTCTTCAGTTTCTCATTATATGTAATGGTTTTCTTCATATAAAATTTTTTTTCATTATGGTACACATAGGACATTAGGACTTGTGGACACATGCATATATTTTTTCGGTATCAATAGTCTGAATGCATAGTCAATCTTCATAACATGTATGATCAATATGTTTTGTTGCCTTTCTTCTGTCTTCCAAAATGCTGGAGGAAGGCTTCCCTTAAGCAGGAAAAACTTAACAAGGAACAACTTGTAAGTTTTTAATTCAGCTTTAACTCAAAAACAAAACAGAAACACAAACTAAACATATTTGCTAGCTGTGTGATTTTGAGCCAGTAACTTACCTGGTCTTTCTGTGACTCAGAATCGTTATCTAGAAAAGAACTTATTAAAAATGTTGAACCAATTTTTGTGTTAGGAAGATTAAAAGGATCATAAGGGAAAGAATGTATACTGGCACGCCAATGATTGTTCATGCTGTCCTCAATGTTATTATTATTATTGTTAAGAACGTCACAGACCATTTACATTAGGTATTGATTTGTTTCTTTGAATTTATTAAATTTTTTAATTGTAATAAATGGACACCCAACTCTCGTGCTTGCCTCCGAAGTTCTGGGGGTGGGAATATTAGCAGCCTTGGTAAGATGTGTGTCATTTATGTCAGACAAGAAAGATCATAACACAGCTGATAGGGGAAGTTGTTAAGACATCATTTGGGATGCCTACATCCCCTTATCAGAGTACCTCGTACCTAGTATTCCTGTCTGCTCCACTCCCACTCCAGTTTCCTTCCAGTGCACAAGCTGGGAGTCAGCAGTTGAAGACTCAAGTACTTGGGTCCCTTTCAACACTTGGGAGACCAGGATTAAGTTCAAGGCTCTTGGTTCCAAACTGTCAGAGCCCTGGCTATTGCAGTCTTTTGGGAAGTGATCCAAAGGATGAAAGATCTATCTTCCCTCTAATTCAGAAAACTAGCCTGGTTGCTCTATTGGAATAATATCCTATTGGTGTGTGTGCATACATGTATATACAGACATTTGTATATTAGTGTAAAATTATATCTTATCTAAATAATATTTATTTTATAAATAAATAATATTTATTTGATTAATAAATCTATTTTTATTTTATAATTTTGTACTTGTCTTCTTTGGGTTTACAATGTGCAAATTTTCTAGTTATTGGATTTAATGCTTAGTTCATTTCTTTTAATAATTGTTGAGATTAAAGTATTTAAAACGCAGTTCTTATCTTTTGAATGCAGTTCTTTTGGAAAATTGTATGTTTAGATATGGAAAGCTCTCAGTGGCATTATCACATAAAAAACTAAAATTGTAGTTGTAATTTCTTTGCTTGACAGGAGAATATTTATGAGCCTAACATCTTTAAATTTAAAATCATTTAAAAAATAATCCCCTGTTATTTTACATTTTCTTGGATTCTTTTCAGGGATTTTCTCTAGAGTATTAATTTTTAGAAATGTATTGCCATTTTGTGGAATGAACAAGACTTTTCTAATGTTCTATCTAAAAACATATATTTAACAATTTTAAGTATATTTGTCAAAAATTTAAAGTTTCAAATTGTGCTCATTATTCTATTTCTGCCATCTTTCTGAGAATCATTTGAATCTGATCCTTGCATGCTTATGGCAATTCTGCTAAACTCACTTATCCTTATATCTTCTCCCTTTGAACAAAGTTTCACAATTTTAGTATGATAATATATGGTCTAAATGGTCATTTTCTAGCTTACACAGAAAATGATTTTTAAAACGTCTTTACCTTCATTTGGTGACAAACGTATAAGATGCTTGCATTTGTATAAAAGATAGCAATATCAATAAATACCTATAGATTTTATGCCTTTAAGACCTGCAGATGCTGTGCTAATCCCTAAATGTATTTCTCCTAATAGCTCACTGAAATCCATGTTATATATATACTCCATTCACAAGTGAGTTAACCACTCCTATTACAGAAATACATAAGTGGCAGAACATTTATTGGAACCTGTATCTGCCTGACAACAAAGTTTATGATACTTTTGATAGTATAAATCTAATTTAAAATAAACAAATAAAATATGGCAAAACAATGTAATAAAAACAAGTATTATGAGTGATAATGTGTACTAGTTCCACATTATTAACCATGGTGTTTATGTGCATTCCCAGTCCTACAGCATGATTTGTGACTCAGAAGCAAAACAAAAATATTCGCAAGCTGCTAATTCTCTGAAAATGAAACTAGAAAAATTTTTAATAAACTCTCCAGAAGAAATGGTGATATCCTGGGATGACTGATTATAACATTTATTTTTCATCATAAGTTTTTCACTAAGATAAACACATGTAAGTGTAAAATAATAAATCCTATATTGAACAATTCAGGCTTCTGCTTGATTTTAGCAACACTTTAAGAATGCTGTAGTGGCTAAAGCCTCCACCTGAGGTGCCAGCTTCCCTTATGGGTGAGGGTTCGAGTGCCAGCTGCTCCACTTCTGATCCAACTCTCTGCTATGGCTATGGCAGTAGAAGATGGCCCACAGCCCTGCATCTGTGTGGGAAACCCCAGAGGAGGCTCTTAGCTCCGGCCGTTTCAGCCATCTGAAGAGTAAACCACTGGATGGAAGATTTCTCTGTCCCTCTCTCTCTGCCTCTACCTCTGCCTCTCTGTAACTCTGTCTTTCAAATAAGTAAATGAATCTTTAAAAACAATAATGTTTCTTCTTTTTCATGAGTTTTGGAAAATACTATTAGTCATTTAATATTATATGATTTGATATTTTCATGATTTCATGAATGAATATTTTGGGTAGTCGGAAAGTTAGAGATAGTAATTAATTGAACAAAAACCCTCAAAGTACTTTAACATTCTGAAGCCAACTGTCCAAGTATAAATAATACTTGTCTAAATCATAATATATACCTGTATACATATCTTTATTTATATGTCTGTACTCTGTCCCTCACTTTCTTTTCTCTTTTTCTTTCACCTCTTGATGCAAATTCATTTAAACTCAAGTAAATTGAGCAAAGTATTTTTGTACTTTTAAGAATTCTTACAACTCTTTGCTATGTGCTGCAGATGAGAACCTATTTTCTCCTATTGTAGTCATAAAATTATTTCTTCTTGTGCTTGCCAACTACACATAGGTAACTGTGACAAGAAGCACAGCATGCAGAATTCCTTTGCATAAGGCTGGAGTCGCTACTGCAACTGCTTCCTTGTTCCAAGACTTCTGTGACTCCAGGTTTGCCCCTCCTCCCTGATCTTTCCCTGCAAACGTTGTGAATACTCAGCACCAGGAGGTAGGCTAATACTATTTAATATTTTTGGTTGCTGACGGAATACAGTGTTACATAGTAACAAAGTAGAAGCTAAACTCTCTTCCTGTCTTCTTTAAATTTGCCACAAATTTCCTTTATTTGGCATCATGATGAAAAACTTTTTGATGTAGCTGACAAAATGAAAATAAAAACCTATTATATCAAAGATAGCATTTGACTACATCAGTTAAGGCAGCATTTCTCTATTAAATAATACTTTGGATATTTTACGCTAACACACATTAATATAATTTGCTTCTTTTTATATACTTTTAATATATTGATCATTTCTGAAATACTAAAAAATATTAAAATTACAAAATAATAATTCTGTAATATAGAATACAATATACTTAAAAGCTACATATTTATAATAATGTTATTCTGCCACTAAATTTCTACCATTTAGGAATGATTTTATATTCATTAACAAAGCTTAATCTATACCTATTGGGAGAAGAGTATTAAGCTACTTAAGTTTAAAATTAATTGAATAATTTTATTAGGCAAACCGCTAATAGGAGGAGGGGCAAACCTGGAGTCACAGAGGGCTTGGAACAAGGAAGCAGTGGCAGTAGCGACTCCAGCCTTATACAAAGGAATTCTGAACACTGTGCTTCTTGTCAACAGTTACCTATGTGTGGTTGGCAAGATATAAAATGTTGTATCAGTTCATATATAAAATTTTTCAGTAGACTGTGACATATAGATATTTAATATAAATTTGTAGATACACTCTATTATTTGTGAGGTAGCCATGAGCCGCTACACATACAAGGGAAATTTAAGATTACATGATTCCTTGTTCATCATCTGTAATTTCATTCTTTTCTTCTAACTGAATCACACCACAACAGAGAGTTTGTTTATGCATGTCCAGTTGAGCTGTCTTAGGGTATCTCATGAACCCTTTGGGGACTTCCTAGGTACTAAATTACTCATCTAAATCTTCTTCAGAACTAAGTTCCTTCCCCACAACCAACTGAAAAGGTATATTGGACATTACTTGAGAAGGCGTCTACAAAATTGGACAAATCGGACCTATTTGTGGTTTTGTTTGCTGATGCTCAAATTGACAGAGGTAGATGTCTAGGGATTCATGGAGGTGGCAGTGTACCGTGGCAGAAATAGATTGCTCATTTGCTTGATGGATGGGCATAGGAAAGCAAAGTAGTGTATGGAAGATTTCCCTAAAGGTGCTGCTGCTTGTGGCTGTGGAGTGTGAATGGAGGAATCGCTTTGTTGGGTTAAGTGACTTGGCTGCTGAATTGGAAGCAATAACTGCTATTCTGGGTAGGAGATTTAGAGATGCCATGTACTCAGCTTCTGCTCTCTTAACCACTGCACCAAAAGAGAAATACATATCTGCCTTTCTTTAATGGAAATATGGCATAGATTAAGTCACCTTGAAAATGTGAAATGTTTTGTTAAATGTCTAATAATAAATAAATCCATTACAATGATAGTTTGGTATCCTATTTTAAGTTTGGATTCACCCTGAAGGTTCTAAAGTCGTTTCTCTAAGAAAGTTCTGGTACAAATCTATGAGATTCCAAGTCACTAACCTCAGGCAAACAATACTTTTCAAGAAGTCTACTTAACGATCTATAAATTATAGTAGTGGATTCACTTGACTCAGATATGTTTGCCTAGAAGATAGATAATAAAGAACTACAGAAAAAATGAAGAAGTCAACAAGTAGTAATTAGAAAAACCACTGTCCCCTCAAGAGTATAGACCAGGGCTGTAAACAATAATTGAAGTGCAAAATGTCAATTTCACTCATATACACTACATTTTTTGTACTCCGTATATTATATACAACAAATCAGGGGAAATATTTGATAGTTATCCTTTTGGGACTTGCTTATTTCAGTAAGCACAGTGTTCTCCAGTTGCATCTATTTTGTTGTGAGATCTGTACTTCTATGTTTATAGTAGCTCAACTCACAGTAGCTAAGATATGAAATCAACCCAAATATTCATCAACTGATGAGTGAATAAAGAAACTGTGGTATATATACATGGTAGAATACTACTCATCTATTAAAAAAAAATTGTCCTGAGCCGCAGCTCAATAGGCTAATCCTCCACCTGCGGCGCCGGCACACCGGGTTCTAGTCCCGGTCAGGGCGCCGGATTCTGTCCTGGTTGCTCCTCTTCCTGTCCTGCTCTCTGCTGTGGCCAGGGAGTACAGTGGACGATGGCCCAAGTCCTTGGGCCCTGCACCCCATGGGAGACCAGGAGAAGCACCAGGCTCCTGGCTTCAGATCAGCACAGTGCACCTGCCGCAGCAGCCATTGGGGTGTGAACCAACGGAAAAAAAGGAAGACCTTTCTCTCTCTCTCTCACTGTCCTCTCTGCCTGTCAAAAAAAATTAAAAATTAAAAAAATTATAAACTCTTGAATGGCCAGTAAGTTGCCTTCAATTTTACTTTTTTTAATATACTATATTGATATATACACTATAATTAATAAGCACTATGATGCACTATCATTAATAAACATGTAATAAATATTTTAAGAGAAGATTAAATTTGGGAAAAAGTATGTCTTTTCTTCTACAATAGACAACATCACAGTAAAACCAAAAGGGAAGATTAAAACAATCATCCAAACATGCTATCAAACAGATAGTATTTAAGTGGATATTTCAAGTAGCGTTTGTACCATTCGTATTTGTGTCTCATATAAGTGGGAATAGAGATCTCTGCCGTCATGTATTTTCACACAGTAGGAGATCCATCTACATCAATTCTGCCCAAGAAGCCATATCTATCATTTACTATCATCTAAAATGTCTTTTCTTATTATGGACTTGATGAATTACTCATGAAGATAAGAGCTGATTAATTATTTTAAAAAGGAGAGTTTCTTGAAAAGGAAAAATTTTCCCAAATCCACCTGTGGAAAATTCCTGTTAAATAACTGGAAAATGAGTAATGTACACCCACATTCTTTTTCAAATACTGTGGACTAGCAGAAAGAAGAAATCAAATGAGACACCAAAAGCAAATTTTTTTCTCAAAATCTATTTACCATTCTTACTGGTAAAGGGGAGTAAATAAAGAGAAATAATTTACCAGATTTTCACCACTGAGAGAAAGAAGAGAGTGCCTTGCATCTGGGCCAAGAGATTGCCGTCAAAGTGTTGGTAACTTGCCATTCCATAAGGTGGGAAAAGTCATTTCTGCCAAGATATGGTCAAAGCATTGTGTTACAGTCCTCTCATGGGAGAGAGCTTGGAATCAGTGCATGGTTAGCCCTGGGGCTAAGGCTTAGTCTCCTCTTTCATATGAATACAAATCAACTGCACAGAATCACTTTTTATTTAGCTCTGCGTGACATTAAATATAAATCTTGGAAGGCTTATATCCTTAGACATGATAGGAAGGGGCAGTGGAATAAATGCTCAGACTGACTAATGTATTTGACAGACTCAGAGACTTCATAGTCAGCAGGGGAGTTGCTTTGCCAAAAATCAAATGATTCAAAGAACTCACCAAGGAATCAGCCAGCAAGAGAAGGGGGCATGCAGGCAGCCATCCTAGAGCCCAGGTCTGCCCCTAGAAAGCCTGCTCAATAGTTTGGCATCTGGATGTGAGCCTGCCAGCTGCCAAGTGTTTGTGCACAGCTGTTAGTGTGGAGGGAGAAGCTGAAAGTACACCAGGGCAAACGAGAAGAGTGGTCAAGAACACGAAGCACCGCAATGCCAAATAATTCTCATTGCAATGTGATCAGCTCTCTGCTGTCTTAGTATTCAGCTTTTGAGCGGAGGTTGTCACGCTTTTCTGAGTTGTTATGATGCATCATAGAAAAGCGATAGCTAAATGCACAGTATTGAAGCAAAATCTGTAACACTGCTTGAAAATAGCATCCTTGATATTTTGGCAATTCCAAAGCTGTGTAGCAGTCAGACAGCTTAGGGCCCTTTTTCTAGTCTAGAGAGCTCAGATGATATAGTGCAGCTCGATGGCACCTGTGGACCCTTCCAGGTGCTCTGTTTGTACTTTCCTTCTTCAATTAAAACCTGGGAGATCAACCTTTTCTCTTAAGTCACACACATTCTCAAAATATTTTCTGCCCTAGAATTGTTAAAAATGAGAGTGCAGTGTCGTTCGTCAAGGGGCTGTTTTTAACGAATGCCTCTGCTTCTTTCCAGTTCTAGTAACAACCTTGGGTTTGGGTGGTAATTATAATAAATGTGTAAATTACTAAAGCAAAAGAACAATTTCTTTGATGTTTAAGAGAATCAGACTAGAATCAAGATCCTTTGGAAACTCCAAATAACCAGTAGAACTAAAATCTGTATCAGCAGTCAAGAGATTAGACTATGAGATTTCCTTCAGTACACACCATAGAATCTGAAAATAATCTGAGTATCTTGGTCCCTTTAGTACTTTGGATTTGCCTCTTCTTTAAAAAAATATTTTATTTATTTAGTTGAGAAGCAGAGTCAGAGAGAAAGGTCTTGCATCTGCTGGCTCACTTCCCACGTGACCTCAATGGCTAGAGGTTGACCCATCTGAAGTCAGGAGCTTACTCTGGGTCTCTCACACGGTTGCAGGGTCCCAAGCACTTGGGCCATCTTCCACTGCCTTCCCAGGCCATAAACAGAGAGCTGAATTGGAAGAGGAGCAGCCAGGACACGAACCGGGCCCATATAGGATGTTGCGGCTGCAGGCGAAAGCTTAGCCCATTATGCCTGAGCGCCGGCCTGGGATTCACCTCTTATAATGTGAAGGCAAGGACTTAACTAAAGAGCTAAGCCTACACAAGAAAGATGAGATCCAAAGGTAGGAGGTCCTGCCTGACCTGATGCAGATGGACTCCCTGGGTGTGCACAGACATCCTGACCCAGTTTTGCAACAGTGCTCTGGGAAGAGTGTCCTTCTTTATAATTTTATTAGTGAATATCTGAGTTATTATTTAAGGTCAATGCCCATTTTTACTCAAAATGCATCAAATTAGTGCCCTCTATAGAGGGCTGTTAATATTTTTAACTCGCTAAGAACTTCTCTAGCTGGATGCCTGTTACTAGTTATTTTTAAGGCAAATTTACTTCCAAATAAAAGAAAAATTATGTGGATAAAATATTTGTAGAAGTTCAGATTTTCTAGGCAGTAAGGAAAGGGTACTAACTCTCATGGGAAGATTAAAATAGTTTTAGTCTTCATCTGTTTAATTAAAAAAATAAAAATTTACAATGTAGCTAGAAAACACCAAGCACCAGGGACACCCAGTTGGGTAAGGCACTTCCCTTTTGGGTCATGCTAAACACTATTTTTGTTAAAATTGAAATAATAAGAAAAGCTCTGCATAGACAATTGAAAAGCATTTTAAGTGCAATATATCATTTCATGCTTATAGGTATCTAGTGAACTGGATACTATTTCCATTTAGCCTAACATCAAATTCCATAAATCTATTTTACTGATGAACATGCATTATAAATTTTAATTAGCCTTAATATAATAGTAACATATATATCATATATCTTGTACCCATAAAGGATTTTATGGTGCTAATTTAGGTGTCTTATTCTCAATTTGGTTATAACCCTGCATCAAAAAGAATTTTTTGTGATTCTATAATAATTTTCAGATCCCAATTTATTCAACATCCTTAGTATAGTAGTATTTGAGAGAAAATATCTCTCTCTATGTGTGTCTATTTAAAATAAGTATTTGACCTTTATCTAAGTACTCTAAAATATTCATCTGTCAATGGGGACATTAGGAGTTGTTAAAGAATGAAGGTACCAGAGAAAGATGAGGTAATATTCCACTTCTGGAATATGAAAATAGGACTTTGAAGTAAGAAAATGGAATATTGTCTGGAAAAAGGAATTGCTATCCATGTCTAATTTTATTCTTAGCTGACTAAAGTCTGAAAGATCAGGCTCACAGAATTCAATTCATTGGTCCATAATAGCAAATCAATCAGACTTTCTGCCCAAGGATAGAGGTAGATAAGGAAATATCAAGGAAATAATAATTGTGGATATCTAGCAGTTGCTACAGTAGAGGCTCCAGCTATGCAGATTAAGCATTAGCTTTATTTCAGAGGTAATCCTAGAAGCACTTGCTAAGCCAGAATCCACTCTTTTATCTCTAGATGGTTTGTATGTTTGGTGGATTCCACAGAGAAAGCTGTTGTTTAGGGCTTAGGAATGTTTGGTGTTTCAGAGCTATTTATCAAGCTGTACAGAAGTCTTTCAAAATTTTATCAATGGTTGCTTCTGCTATCATGTACCATTGGAAGTAAAGAAATATATAATATATATAATACAATAAATAATAAATACTAAATAAAATAATCTAATGCTCCAGCAAAATGTAAACCTAGAGATGGCATGAGACAGACTGATCACAAACTACTTTGGATTTTAATCTCTCAGTTGGTGACACTTTAGTTGAAATCTGGAAGACAAGAAGGAATGAGAACTACTAGTGTGTTTAGAATATTCTAAGTATACTGTGATTTTAATTTTTTAAAAGCATCAAATATATTCATATGTTTCTAAACACATATCAATTAATATGAAAATAATATTATAATGAAGATGCTGGAGTAAAAGAAATGAGAAAGAGAGCCTATAGCAGAATGAGTGTTGTTAACAAGCTTAGAGGATCATAGTTAAAAGTATAAACACCATAGAAATGTGAGGATAATCTATAATTGCTTAACAAGGGGTCATTAATTACAATGAAAAAATAGGCTTAGAGCACAAGACTTTCCTGTGAATGAGATGCTTTGTTCTAAAGGTGCCAAGTATGATTCTTTTGAAGAACGTATACATTCAAGTATGAGATTGTGAAAGTAATTGCAACCACTTGGTGCGTAGTACCCAGGTACTGGATCCGTGAATTGGATGCTCTGACAAGGAATTTGGGCTTGATCAAGCAGTTTTCTTTGGCCAAGTGAAAGTGATGCAAGCAAAGACTGAAAGTTCTTGTACCTCGGTGGTTATTTTCTTTCGCTGTTTTTGGAAATCTGGAAATTTGGATCACCACATGAAGACGTCAAGCTAGTCTGTGAAAGGGTAGGGGACCAACAGGAACAAAGAAGCGCAGCTGAGGCACCACAGATCATGAAGCCCACATACAACGGACTCCACCCGAGCCAGCCAGCCAAGGAAAACCACCTGACAGCACACAGTTTCATGAGACATATAATGTTTTCTATTTTGTCACTATTTTCTTTTGAAAGGTAGAAGGAGAAAGAGGGAAATCTCCCATCCGCAGATTCTCTCCCCAAATGTCCACAACAACCACGGCTGAGCTCTGGAAAAGCTGGAAGTCAGGAACTTAATCCAGGTCTCTTGTACTTGACTCATCACCTGCTGACTCCCAGTGTGTGCATCAGCAGGAAACTGGATAGGAAACAGAATAGCCAGGACTTGAGCCAGGCACTCTGAAATGGGGTGCAAGCATCCCAAGCAGCACTGCCACTGAGCCAAATGTGCACCACTAAGTCATTGACAAGTACTGGGGGAAAGGGAAAGATATGTGTATAGCACTCTCTTAGAAAAACAAAACACGTCGTGAAAAAAAAATCTCCAGAAGCCTGGATCCTCATTAACAACAAAATCTGCTGATGAGTTTAATTCACTTCAGTTACAATTTTTAAAAATATATAAGGAGTGTGGATTCTGTGACAAGCCTGCAACTGCAGGATGTAAAAATGAATGCCCATCTCCCTGAGGAGCTCAGGAGTAAGGGACAAAACTGACACAGATGCAAGTGTACCATGTGCTTCTCCTGAACTACTTCAGTATCATGTCAGTTCGCAGAGACCAGGATCCCCCGACAGTAGGTCTTGAAAAACTGTGGATTAAAATTCATCCTTTTTCGGTTCTCTTGAAAACTGCCAACTCCAAAACTAATTACACTGTTACTGCTGTATCTATAAATATTTTAAATATTGCCAAAATTCTCCTCTTCTCAGGTTTTAGGGAAGGATAATTTTTAGGAATGATTGCTAGTGATTGTAGAGGCTCAAGGCTGAAAGCATTATACCCAGCATCTACAGGAGTGCCTGAACTCTCCCTCTATTATTCCTTCCTTGCTTACTGTCTACCTTCTGCCATGGGCAACTGCCCAAAAGGACACATACAGCCCCTGCCCTGCGCAGTTCCCTTAGAGTGGAAACAAAATAACGGTAAAAGGTAAAAGCCTTCATAAGATATAGAAATTGGAAACTTTCTCTTTTACTGTTGTCTTCTGCAAAAAGTAAATTCTGATCCCTTTTGGGTCTGGGGTCACATAGCAGAAGCAGAAAGGAATCCAAGGACCCAGTTTGCCATAGATGTTTACTCTTTCTGCTCCTAGTTGCAGCTACTCAAATAAACATACCAGTAAGCACCATTCTATTCCTGCATCCTGCATTTCCTTATTATGTTCTCTATTACCTCACCAAGTGAGTGTTTACACGCAGTGTGTGTTATCTAAAAGAACTATATTTAGTTGCATATTTTATTTATCATTTCTTGAGATAGCATATTTTAATGTATATTATCATAACAATGCACTAATAAATAAAGAGTTCAAGAAATAAAAATTAAAAAGAGTCATGCTCAGTGGCAATGTAGGCAAGTGCTATAAACAATAATGAAATGAAAAGATGTTCAACTGTCGCTCCCCCTCTTCGTGGAGGAACGACACAGGACCCTGCGCTGTTCTTTCGTCTGCTCGGCCCTTCCCGGGTTTGCTGCTGGTTCTTCCCGGGTTGGCTACCGACCCTTCCACTTCCGTGGAAGGGCGGTTCCCCCTGCCACTTTCCCCACTTCCGCGGGGGAGCGGCACACCGCCGGCCGGCTCTCTCGGGAGCTGCACAGGTGTTCCTTCAGATAGATGTTCCTCTTAGATGTTCCTGGTGCATGTTGTCTCTCTCCTCCTTTATAGTCCTCTTCCACCAACCCCAACTCTGCTACCCACACGCCGAGTACGCTGCTCTCCTGCAATCAGGAGCAGGTCCTACAGTTTATTGGTTGAACTGGAGGCAGCTGTGTAGAAGCTGTTTCCTCCTCTCCCAGCGCCATATTGTGGGAGAGCAGATGCATAGAATAAGTCTTAATTCCAGTAACTTAGTCTAGTCCGAGTTGCTCCCAGTTGCTCCCCACACCTGCAGGTCATCACTCAAGTTGGCGAGAGGCAGCTGTGTAGAAGCTGTTTCCTCCTCTCCCAGCGCCATATTGTGGGAGAGCAGATGCATAGAATAAGTCTTAATTCGAGTAACAGTCTAGTCCGAGTTGCTCCCCACATTCAACTTCACTCATATAAAGCAAGTTTTAGAGTGTCAGTTTGTTAAGTCAACAACAGGCGTCACTGTGCACTTACTCCTCATGTAGGATCTCTGTCCTTAATGTGCTGTACATTGTGATTTAATGCTATAACGAGTACTCAAACAGTATTTTTCACTTTGTGTTTCTATGTGGGTGAAAACTGTTGAAATCTTTACTTAATATATGCTAAACTGATCTTCTGTAGATAAAGAGAATTGAAAATGAATCTTGATGTGAATGGAAGGGGAGAGGGAGAGGGAAAGGGGAGGGTTGCGGGTGGGAGGGAAGTTATGGGGGGAGAAGCCATTGTAATCCATAAGATGTACTTTGGAAATCTATATTCATTAAATAAAAGTTAAAAAATGGACATGAAATAATTAAAAGTATAGGAGCACATAATTCCTATCAATTTGTTTGACAACAATTTAAAACAAAATTAAACAAAACACTGTATTTGCAGCAAAATTGATACACACATGATATTTCTTCTTTTTTTCTAATTTTAAGTACCCCATACAAAGGAGAATATGCAGTATTTGTCTTTCTGTGTCGGGCTAGTTTCATTCAACATACTGTCTTCCAGTTCCAACTGCTTTGCTGCAAATGACAGAATTTCATTATTTTGCTTATATCTGTATAAATCCTATGTTCTCCATCACCTCCCAAAGTTATTGTTATTTACCCATAGCATGCATTTTTTAAGATATCTACTTTTTGTTAAAAAATATCTTGTTCGTATTAGAGCAGTGGATTTTATTTTGCTGGATTAAATATGCTGTAGGAATTCAAGTTTCTCATGAAGTTCAATAAAAACAGAATAGTTGTGTACATTCGTCTTCCTATTTCTCTAGCTATATTTCTCTGTGGAGTACAGTGTTTTTGTATTCTTCTCATCTTGGTTACAGGCTTATTGATGGTCCTCCCAAAAGATTGGTCTAAAAATAAAAACTAAGCCCCATATATTGAATGCTTTGAATATTTTGAAATTTGCAATCTTACAAAAAGGAGAAGAAATACATTGCTAATAAGGACTAGATGCAGACAGAATATATATGAGAATTATATTTTTTTAAATTTAAGAGACAGAGAGAAAGATAAACAGCAAGGAATTATCATTCGCTAGTTCACTTATCAAATGCCTGGGACTGCTGAGGCAAGGCTGAGATCAAAGCAGTGAGCTACAAGCTCAATACAATTCTTACATATTCTCACAATCAGGTGAGAGAGACCCAATTGCTTGAGCCATTACTGCTGCCTCCGAGGTTCTGCTTTAGAGGGGAGCTGAAGTCAGAAGCACAGTCAGCTGTTGAACCTAGGCACTCCAAAGTGGAATTTGGGTATCTGATCTGGAGTCCTAAACTCTAAGGGAAACACCCATCCCATGTAAGTGAACTGTAAATGTGCTATCCTCTATCCTAATCTTGGTTACTCATTGGTCACTCTTGTTCAAGTCCTTATGATCAGAATATAACCCTCAAGTTGTTTTGGGCTCCTCAGTGTGATGACTCATTACCTTTTAAAAAAAAAATCATTATAAGCCTTAAAAATCCTTTCAGTATAACTCTTCCATACACATTGTCATTTTTTACCAGGATCATTGCATTCTAAACAATATATTGTAGATTTAAACAACTAAGCATAGACAAAATTTACACAATTAAGAAATTTGAAGAGATAGATGTTAAATTAAATAATTAAAATATTTGAAGAGATAGATATGTTTACCATGATTTTAACATACACAGTGCATACAGGTACCAAAGCATCACATGGTACATAACAAATATGTATAATTTTATATCACCATTAATAAAAATATTTTAATGTGTACAATGTAATTTAAGGTAAGATTCTTTGATCAATATTCACTACTTTTCACCTAGGACCCAATAGCATGCATGCTCTGCATATATTAGGCCATTAATAATTTTTGTTGAACAATTATGTGATCTTTTTGTGTTTTAAGTCTGTTAATCCCAGAAACAAGAGAAAATGATATTCATAATCATCATAGAAAATGGAATTGAAAATTTTGGTGTAAAAATGTTTTGAAATTCATGGATATTCATTAAAATTTCATGGAAAGTGTATTTTATGAAAAATTATGCATGGATCTTAAAATGTTTTGCATTTAAAATAAACTTGTTTTTAATTCACTTTTCCACAAAATTTTTGAAGCTTCTCTAACTTCCAGGGGTATACAAATGTTCAGGTGTAAGGAACAAGGCTATTTAAGACCACTGTCCCAGCGTGCATCTCCAGTGGTTGCACCTTGCCTTGTGATATGCTGGGTGCCATCATCTGGAGATATGTTCAGCACCATCTGCAGAGCCATGTGGCCACTCTGGAATTAATCAACCATCATCTTGTAAAGTCCCTTAACATGCAAGCCCGTGGCACCATGAAACCATGGTAGAGTTTGTAAGGAATGTGTTTACTTACAAATAAGCAGATGATGTTGAGACATTTAAAATAAAGATGAGATGTAGAAGAATACAGGAGTTTGTCCCAGACGATAGGAAAGACAGAAAGCCCTCACCAAGGTCAAGGATTAAGAACTGGATATTCAAAAAGCAAGATCATGCTATTGAAATTGGACATGACACCCTAAAATCTACACACAGATGTGGCCCCTTAAAGTTCCCTAGAAATGTTATCCGGGGTGCCGCATGTGCTACTGGAATTTGGGGTGCCACACGTTTTCACTAATGCTCTGTGGTTCCCCATTACATTTCCTACACTTTAGTTATGTTGTTAACTCTCCTGGAAGACTGCCTTTTCCTGGTTCTCTCTCGTTCAATTCTCCTTGCATCCCATCTTCAGAGTCAACACTCGCTAGAAATTTTTAAATAAAATCTCAAATTTCTGGAATAAGGAACTGAGTTGATTAAACTTGGGTCATTCAAAAAGGTAGGATTAAATAATCCCTACATTCTTGGCCCCAATTCTGGTAGCTAATATAGCTAGTTCTGTCAAAGAAGCATGGAGATATGAAATAAATCCCGGATATCTGTAGGACACTAGATGGAGGCAAATTTAATCTCACTGACTTCCATAAATTATAAACCATCAGCTTCTTTTTTCTACTTTAGAAAACAGCACTATTTCTGAGCAAAGGTTTAGAAATATCCTTGACTTTTCTTGGAAATCTTCTTGGAAATCACAATGTATTTCTCCTTATAGATTATATTTCTGAAAACCATTGGTCCTCTTCCACTGGAAATAAACCTGTTCAAATTATATTTTATCTGAACTATTACAATTAAAAAAAAAGTCCCCTAGCCTAAAGAAATTTCTTCTAATTTTTTTTTTAAAAAATGAAGATTTGTTTGTTTATTTATTTGTTTGAAAAGCAGAGTTACAGAGAAGTGGGGGGAAGAGAGAGAGAGAGAGAAAGAGAGAGAGAGTACTTCCATCCAATATTTCAGTCTCCCAGTGGCCACAATGGCCAGGGCTGGGCCAGGTCAAAGCCAGGAGACAGGAATCTATCACAGTTTCTGATATGAGTGACAGGGGCCCAAATACTTGGGTCATCATCTACCGCTTTTGCAGGTGCATTAGCAGGGAACTGGAAGCAAAGCAGAAGGATGTCCAGTGTCACAGGTACTGGCTTAACCTGCTATGACACAACACCAGCCTTTCCATATTATTCTTCCCAGTACTCTAATATTTGAAGGCCATGATCACATTTATATCATTGTACTCTCCAGTATAAAAGTAAGCTTTTCTGGTTTTCTTCATTCTATGTACTAACAAGTATCTCATGCTCTAACCAAACTGGATGATGTCATTTCAAATATGTACAATATGTTCATCTCCATTGGTTAATTCATGTAGACTTTCTTCTTAAAATGTCTGGCCTTTCTGCTCAAATAAAATGTCTGCCTATAAAAATTATTATCACTCTTTATAGTGCACGCCAAAGCTATTCAAAGGAGACACAATTGGACGTGTTCTTCTACCTTGATCTTGACAGCAAGTAGCATGTGTCATGTATATTAGTGGTTTGCAAATAATACATGAGTGAAAGCTTTCTACATTCTACATGCTGCTCAAAATACCTTCTTATGTATATTTTCTCATCTAATATCAAACAACTTATTATCCTCATTTTATGAATGGGAAATCAAGGTTTAGATAATTGACTGAATCTTCCCAAGGTTATCTAGCCAGTATTCAGTACTTTTTATCAGTTACTCTATATTTGCTTTGTTATCATTTCTCTAAATGGGTTGAAAACTTGAGGGAAGCTTTCCATCTCTTGATGCACCTAAGTCAGTGTTGTATAGAAAGATGTAAGCAGATAAATGAGATTTAAGCTACTGAATGGTATCATGAAGAAAATGTAAATAGATAACTTTAGTCTCTAATTTGTAAAGAGGACATGGTATATGATTTGGAAATAGATAATGAAACTGTGCTTATATTTATTTTGATCTTCTGTGCCATTGTTAAAACAGCTATACCTAAGAGTTTTGTGATCACCCTTACTTTAAAAATGAGCAGTTCTGTATAGTGAGCAGTGGTACCTAGGCAAATTCATTTTCTTTTCAAAGCACCATAAATAACAATACTGTAACACCTTTCTGGGAAAAAATGAAATTTTTATTTTGCCCTCATTTTTCACTATTTTGGAATGCATTTATTAGGACAACTTTCAATTCATGGTTGAAAAAGTAATTTTTATTAAGTTGGCCTGATTTGAACCATAACAGCTTAGAAATATCTTAAAGGAATATTTTTAAAACTAATGAGAGATTTCAAGGCTATGTCCAGTCATATGATTTAAGGAACAAATTTTCTTCTTGTTTGCTTAAATGTTGGTGGAATTTACTAAGGATTTACACTAATATTTGCTAAGATTAGATGAGCAGGTGTGGCATACTATATTTCATTAATGTTAGGGACCACCTGCAGCTTTAAAAAGCTTTTTAACTTGAATGTCATTCACATGTATTTTTCAAATATTTATTTCACCCAAATCAGCAACAGCCCATCAGGAAAACCTAGGGAAATGTGCTTACCTTAATGATTAATCCAAAAAGGGAATTATTACAAACAGTATGTGTGGGAAATGATTGAAGTAATATTGTGATGTTCTATTTGCTTGACTATTTCCAGGAATGTACAAATCTAATGTCTTCTTAAATGTTTGATCTGTTCTACATGTGAAGAAAACAGCAATGAACAAAAATGCAGAATCAGTGACCGTCTGATGGATCGTCTGTGTTCAACTTCAGTGACAGCAAAAGTGAGTCTTATCAACCAAATAAATATCCTGAGAGGTATTTATCTCATAGTGTCAGGACAAGAAGAGACTTTTGGGATCACCTGGTGAGTGTCCTCACTTAATAAGTTAGTAAACTCAGTCTCAGAGAGATTGCATTTTACTCAGAGTTTCACTATGAGTTATGGTAAAAACCGTGCAGAAGCTTCATATCCCCTGCTTCAAACCATCATGATTTCCCAAGCCATTTCAAGATGAAGGGCGAGAGCGTGAGAGGGCTGGAGCAGTGAGGAAAGGAAGGGATGTTGCTCCCAGTGTGACACCTGCTGTTGTTCCAGTGAGAAACTAATTTGGTATTCTATCCATGAGAAGTTTACATACAAGAGCCTAAGAAACTGACACAGGATATTGTAAGTAAATTCAATTTTCTCAGGGATTATTTAAATTTTCACTGAATTAAATCCTTCATCAGAATGTGGTTATATATATATTTTTGGTGAAGTTAAGCATATATCATCTTCTTTTTTACATTCATATAGAACATTTTTTATTCTGAAGTCTGCTGGAGCTAGCTTCTACCTGGGTGAGCCTAATGTTACATTTTTTAAGAACTTTGTTGAGCTTGTTGTTAAAGATAGTCATTATTCAAAATTAAAGTATATAAACATAATGAAATCAGTTGCATTGAAATATAGTAAGTAAATACCAAAGATGAATTAGTTTTTATTGAATTTGCTGTATGTTACTGGTATCTATTATTCACTATTCCTTATTATCTATTTTTGAGTTAATGTCTATTTTATCTGTATGATAAAAATCACCTAGTATGCTTCTTGAATTCATTACCAGATTTTTATTCAGTCATGTATATTAGATATCTTGAAATCAGTCATGATGAGTATGAATACAAGGGAAATCAGAAAACACTACAAAGCAGTGCCTGGTATACTGGCTTTATTTTCCTGCCAAAGAAATTGCTAAACATTTCCCAGCACACAACTCTTTGTAATCTGCTTGTGATCAACCTCATATTTTAAGAAATACTTGAGAACTCAAGTCTTTTGCCACTTGCCCACAAGTAGATTGAACACTAATGTTTCAGTTTTCTACCTGGCTGACAATTGTTCATGTATTTTTCTACTGGGTGTTGGCCATTGTATTATGCCCAGCATTGCTTTTGATCAGGGAACTCACTTTTCCGCAAATTATGTGTCATAATGGAACCATATTCATGGAATTCAACAGTCTTACCACATTCCCTGCCATACCGTTGACACTGGTTTGAGAGAACAGTGCAATGACTTTTTGAAGACTCAGGTGTAGGACTGGTTAGGTGGTCACACCTTTCAGGGCGTGGAGCAAGGTTCTGCAGGAGGCTGCATATGCACAGAATCAATTCCCAAGATACAGTGTTTTTTCTCTTCCATCACTGGAATTCATAGGTCCACGAATCCAGGGGTGGAAATAGGAGAGGTGCCACTCACTACAACCCCTGTGTCCCACAAGCAAAATTTTTGCTCACTCTTCTTGAAATCTTACATTCTGCTGTTGTAAAGATTTTATATCAAAGAGAATAATTCTTCCACTATGAGACACAAGAGCGATTGCATTTGAACTGGAAGATAAAACCACTTCCAGCCTCATTTTGACTCCTAGTGCTCTGAAACCAATAAAAAAGAAGAGAGTCACTGTGCATGCTGAGATGAGTGATCTTAACTAATAGGGATTTACATGGAAGTAAAGAAGAGTAGGTATGAAATTTAGAAGCTCCCTTAATTATTTCTTACGATTACCGATGTCTAAGATCAATAGAAAATGATAATCATGCAATCCAGACAGGACTATCAATGCCTAAACTCTCTAAATTAAGGTTTTATTAAAGAAAAATGACCAGTTGCAGTACTTACTAGAGGCAAAGGAAAATAAAATGATTAGTGGACAAAAGTAGTTAAAATTACCAGCTATCACCACAAGATCAGTTACAGAAAGGAAAACTGTAATTGTCATTAGAATCCTTCCTTATTTTGTTATGAATATATGTTATGTATGTGTATAACCTTTGTTTTTCCTCTCTTAGTCCTTTATTATGTAACATAAGATCTATTGACTTTATATCATAGTATGTAATTATTGATTTTATATCATAGTATTTAAGAACCAGGCTATCAAAAAGAAGAGGAGATATCATTCCTGGACTTTATCTACTCTCCTGTGGAAGAGGTTAATGCATTTTCAGTTGTATGCAGTATAGTTGAATCATGTTAGGTGGCATTATGAGCTTGTTTTGTCTTTGTTTGGATATTAAGTATGGTTTAATAAGGTCCATATGGGTTCTGGCTTGGCAAGGGATGGATGTGTGATGGTTCATTTTGTGCTCAACTTGACTGGTACCCAGATATTTAGTTAACTGTTACTGTGGGTGTGTCCGTGAAGGTGTTCCCGAATGAAATTAATACTTGATCTGTAGGCTCAGTCAAGCAGATTGCCTCCCTCGTGTGGGTATGCTTTATTCAATCTGTTGGAGGCTTGAATAGAACAAAAAATATTGAGTAAGGGCAAATTCTGTGTTTCTGTGGGACTGTGTTTGAGTTGGGTCACTGATATTCTCCTGTCTGGAGTGGACTCAGAATAGAATTATACCATCAGCTGTGCTAAGTCTCCAGCTTGTCCAATGCAAATCTAGAGACTTTATTTTTTAAGGACTTTATTTATTTGAGAGGCAGGTTTACAAACAGACAGAGGGAGAGACAGAGAGAAAGCTATTCCATCTGCTGGTCCCCAAATGGCTGGAGCTGGGGCAATCCGGAGCCAGGAGTTTTTCCCAGTGTGATACGGAAGAGCTGTAGTGGGTACAGCAGCCCAAGTACTTGAGACATCCTCCACTCCCAGGCCATAAACAGAGAGCTGGATCAGAAGCAGAGCATCTGGGGAATGCACTGGTGCCCAGATGGGATGTCAGCACCACAGGCAAAGGCTTAGCCTACTACACCACAGTGCCATCCACAGATCTTGGGACTTTTCAACCTCCATGATTGATTACATGTGCTAATACCTGTAACAAATCTCTGTCCGTATTTCCTTATCTATTTTTATGACCATATATATCCTATTGGTTCTGTTTTCCTGGGGAATTTAAGTCAATAGAGATAGCTTGATCCAAATTATGAAACTGGGCTGAAGAGGCAGATGGAATAAAACCCCAATGCTATTCCTATCCCCACTCATTTATAACTTTAGGAAACTTTCTGAATCTCTCAGAGTTTAGATTTATTGTACATAATATGAGTCCATAAATGTGATAATACCTAGCTCATAATGTGTTTTGAAAGTTCAATAAAACAAATAACAATAAATGCTTAGAACTGTGGCTGAATTGATACATAATTAATAAACCCAAGCACATCTTTCTTATTCAATAGCTACAGGAACATTTCTGTATATATCAAAAGAAACAGCGCCAACAACAATGAAACACCCTATTATAAACCAGCCTCACTTTTACAAATTCAGACATGAAGCCATGCCTGTGTGAGTGCAATAGCATTGAATTTGACTTTAAATTTGCCACAAACATCACAGCCATCAAAGAGAAGTGCCTTGTAAACACAAGCGGTGTACTGTGGAACCCTAGTAATAAGTGGGCCACACAACTAAAGCTTTGAGTGTATCATGCATACAGAAGCATAGCCTTAGATTAGCTCCATCAAAGTTTGAACACGCTGCCAGCCTACCTGGAAAACATCATTCCTCTCCCAAGTATATTAAAGTGTTTGCCCTGTCAATCCTTGAGAAGTTTTGTTTCCACAGAGTCTGTTTATAGAAGCCTGCATAACAAAATACCAGCTCTTCATCAAGTTTCATTTTCAATTATCTTTATATACAGAAGATCAACTTAGAATATACTAAGCAAAGGTTTCAACAGACTGTACCCACACAACCGAACAAGATATAGAGTACTGTTCGACTTGTAGTGTTATCGTTAACTCTCATAGTAAAACACATTAAGGACAGATATCCTACATGGGGAGCATGTAGTGACTCCCGTTGTTGATTTAACAACTGACACTCTTTTAGTAAATCTGTTAAGTCAGTCATTATTCTCAAGAACTACTGTGTGGGTCTTCAAGAGGGAAAAAATAAATAAACAAATAAAACCAGACCAGTTGATAAGGATGCAGACGTCAACTTTTTCTCCAGAAAAAGTAGATTGCCGGGGCCGACACTATGGCACAGCAGGTAATGCCACTGCCTGCAGTACCATCATCCCATATGGGCACTGATTCTAGTCCTGGATGCTTCACTTCTTTATTTATTTATGTATTTATTTATTTATTTTTTGACAGGCAGAGTGGACAGTGTGAGAGAGACAGAGAGAAAGGTCTTCCTTTGCCATTGGTTCACCCTCCAATGGCCACCGCGGCCGGCGCGCTGCGGCCGGCGCACTGCGCTGATCCGATGGCAGGAGCCAGGTACTTATCCTGGTCTCCCATGGGGTGCAGGGCCCAAGCACCTGGGCCATCCTCCACTGCACTCCCTGGCCACAGCAGAGAGCTGGCCTGGAAGAGGGGCAACCAGGACAGAATCCGGCGCCCCGACCGGGACTAGAACCCGGTGTGCCGGCGCCGCTAGGCGGAGGATTAGCCTAGTGAGCCGCGGTGCCGGCCGGATGCTTCACTTCTGATCCAGCTCTCTGCTATGGCCTGGGAAAGCAGTTGAAGATGGTCCAAGTCCTTGGGCCCCTCGACCCACATGGGAGACCCATAAGAAACTACTGGCTCCTGGCTTCGGATTGGTGCAGCTCTAGCTGTTGCAACTAATTGGGGAGTGAACAAGCAGATGGAAGACCTCTCTCTCTCTCTGCCTCTCCTTCTCTCTGTGTGTAACTCTTTCAAATAAATATTCAAAAAAAGGTAGATTGCCACAGAACCACACAACAGGGAATATTATACGTGAAGGGATCTCTACACTTAAAGCCAGAGAGGTTCTGATTTCACTAAAAGTTACTGGAGTTTTACCAACAATGAAAATACTATGTGCACTCTTGGCTATGCCTAGCTCCAACAGTGAGACATAATGCGTTTTAGATGGGAATGAGCAGAGTCCTGGAAGGATATGAGCAGAGTTCTTTTTTTTTTTTTTTTTAAGATTTATTTATTTATTTGAAAGGCAGAGTTACAGAGATGCAGAGGCAGAGAGAGCAATCTTCCATCAGCTGGTCCTCCCCCGATGGCCACAACAGCTGGAGCTGAGCTGATCCCAGGTCAGGAGCCAGGAGCCTCCTCCGGGTCTCCCACAAGGGTGCAGAAGCCCAGGGACTTGTGCCGTCTTCCACTGCTTTCCCAGGCCACAGCAGAGAGCTGGATCGGAAGTGGAGCAATCAGGAATGGAACCAGTGGACACACACGGGATGCACCACAGGCAGCGGCTTTACGGGCTAAGCCACAGTGAGGGTCCCGCAGAGTTCTTTTAACATGAATGCTGGTTCTTAAAAACAGAAGGAAAAAAGGAAGGGGGTGGGGTAGATACAGAGACGGAGAGAAATAGAGAGAGAGAGACAGATGGAGAGGGAGAGAGAGACAAATGTTTAAGAAATGGCTTTTGTTACACATAAGTGAATTCTAAGTTACTGCTATCTTTAAGCCCCCAATCCTAATATAAAAACTAACACATTAGAGATTTATCTGAAAATGCATTTCTCTTTCTCTTTTCACTTTAAACCCCCAACCACTTAGATCGTTTAAGTCTGAATATAAGGCTATTGACCTAGAGTTCCCTCCTGCCAGAGTATTCCTGCTGCAGAACCTAATCTGAATCATTGAAGCAGGCAGGCAAATATGCCCATGTTTGTTCTCACACTCCATTTCAATTCAGACCATGCATACAATCAATACAGAGTGTAAAATAACAAGAGCACGCTTGGATACTTATCGTTATATGCCTGAGTTACCTTCACCCAAACAACCTCAGATGGTGGTGGCGAGTCGACAATGACAAAATCACCACCCCGTAGGATGCCAGTTTGGAAAATCAGCTTCAGCCGCTGTGGTCTGTGGTACTTGGAGACCCACCAACAGGGTGCATCTGGCCCTGCCTTATGATGGCTCCTCGTAGGCATAAAGCCTGTGTTGAGTACTGATAGATATTTAAAAACAGAAACAGAAATATGCCAATCATGTCAGTATTTAAAATGCATTTTCAAAATATGTTTTCATGAGTTTCTGTTGAAACAAATGATTTTATTCAGGCCTTAGATAATTTCCTGTTCAGAGCCACACTTCTGCGGTTTTCTACTGAGGCATTTGTAAGTGTTGTGGAGAAGGGTGGTGCAGATCCTAGTTTCTGCTTAAACTGACGTGTGAGCAATCATCTTTTGATCCTTTGTTTTTATCTGAGATCTGAGCTGCTTGAATTGTAGTGTAAACTCGAAATGATAAGCCTGCAATAAAGCCACTTGAAACGTCTTATAAAATGAAAGAATCCTATAAATACCCATAAACTCCAAAAGCAGCAATCGTATTTTTTTTTTTCTGGGAAACAAAAAGCAGCATTAGATTCCAGAAAATAAGGTAAAGAAGTGCTCTCATTCAGTTTAAAGATTCTGTTATGGGGTCTCTGTATGTGCCAAACTCTGCAAAGTGTTAAAATTGCGTGTGTGCATGTGCGTGTGTGTGCTTGCCTCAATATTGAGTGTATGGTTTTAGGGAAAGGCATACTGTGTCAGTAGTACTGTTGCATTTAGTGTTTAAATCTTGTCTTTACTCTGTATTTATCAGTTTTAGTACATCAGACAAAACATTGACTTCTCAGTGTCTTCGTTGGTACAATGACAATAAATGCATCTCTCCTTTTTTTTTTTTTTTTTTGACAGGCAGAGTGGACAGTGAGAGAGAGAGACAGAGAGGGCTTCCTTTTGCCGTTGGTTCACCCTCCAATGGCCACCGCGGCCGGCGCGCTGCGGCTAGTGCACCGCGCTGATCCGATGGCAGGAGCCAGGTGCTTCTCCTGGTCTCCCATGGGGTGCAGGACCCAAGTACTTAGGCCATCCTCCACTGCACTCCCTGGCCACAGCAGAGAGCTGGCCTGGGAGAGGGGCAACCAGGACAGAATCCGGTGCCCCGACCGGGACTAGAACCCGGTGTGCCGGTGCCGCAAGGATTAGCCTAGTGAGCCGTGGCGCCGGCCGCATCTCTCCATTTTAGTGAGTGAACTGGGAAATTCAAACTCACAGGATTCAAAACCCACTGTGGAAATGCCAACTCTCATTCTTGATATGCTCATGTTCAGGTGTTGCCACATTTACACTGACTGAGATCTCTGCCGTGGTATTTACGTTTTATGGAAAGCCATGTCCATTCACCTTCTGCAATCTTCAGCTCTTCTGTATCAGAATGGAAAGGAAAAGGCTACCCCTTAGAATTCTTATTCTAGTTAAAGATTGTTAAGACTTTCAGCTGGGGCATTTTTCCTTTTTTTTTTTTTTTTTTTTTTAGCTTTGAACTTGATGAATAAAGCAGGAGCCTGTGTAGGAGTGCTGTTTAACTCTATGTTCAGCAGATCATCTTTTATTAGATTTTTCTAACACAGTATGTGAATGTAGGTTAAGAAGAGAAGTAGAAAAAGTTAACACAAACTTTCTGAACACCTACACGTTTTAATAGAAATCAGACTCATCATAACAGACGATAAATCCAGCTTTCTCAATAAGGAATGTGCATAAGACAACACCATTAGCAAGAAATGATGAGCATTTTAATATCTTATCCAAAGTACCCTCACATCTGAAACCCCTAACAGAGTCACCGAACTCTGAAGGCAGTAAAGGAAAGCATCTTAAAATGATCTGCATTTCTTAGGATTGTTAACAACTTACGTTGATATTGTTCAGTTTGGCTGCCAAAGATGGTGGACTACTAATGTCACAGACTTGAAATACAATGTTAGTTATTGGAAAAAGGGAGAGAGAGGCAGATAGGTATCTTCCACCTGCTAGTTCATGCCCCAGAAACCCACAACAACTGGGGATGGGCAGGCTGAAGCCAGGAGTCCAGAATTCAATCTGGGTCTTCCAGGAAGGTGACAAGATGCCAACCATTTCAGCCATCACCCACTGCCGCTCAGGGTACTAGTTAGCAGGAAGCTAGCCTCAGGAATACGGCCTAGATTTGAACCCATCGGATATTCCAGTATGGGCTGTAGGCACTCAAAGCAACATCTCAACCTCTGCTCCAAAGGACTGCCCTGACAATATCTATTTTAAAAATAAGTGTTAATACACGGGAAATCTATAAAGGTGGTTTGTGCTCTTAAGGAATAAGAGGCTTGAGAGAAGGTAAATAAACAGTTTTAAGTCCCAGGTAAGTGATCATTTTTCTCCTTGATGCATTTACCAATTTGCAAGCAGCAGCCTAGAAATTGAGAAGCCTGGGAAAGCTTCTTGTCGTTTCATAGAGCCAAAAATGCAACAATGGGAGTTCAAGTCCAACCAAGAAGATCATGCTAATTACCTCATGTATTCACTGAACACACCTGAAAGTAGAAAAAAAAAAAAATCAACTGAAAACACTCTAGCTGATCAATTCAACCATACCTAGACTGAAATTATCTTTCTACAACCTAAATTCTCACTAGAAAAGAAAAAATTATGTAAATACTCAAATTATCTCAATAACTTTTAACAAATATACACAATCTTTTGCATCTCATGAGAATGTATCAGAATCAGGAAAAATCAAAGGAAAGCAAAAGAAAGTATCAAATAAATTTGGTAACAATAACCAGTGAAATAGGAATCTACAACATGGAAAAATCCAGAAAGACAAAATTGAATCCTTGAAAAATTAACAAACTGTAAGCAAGTCTGAGTGTAAAAAGTAGGGAATGAAAAAAAAGGTAGAGGAAGAGGAGAAGCAAAATAATAGAGAGAGAGAAATAATTGCTTCTAAGAAGAATGAAACAAGAACAGGACAAGTTCCACAGATAGCAAAATACATTAGCATAGTGACAGAAAAAATAGTTTGAAAGTTAGTCTAGTAGATAAAATATTTCTCTAAACAGGGCACAAAATATCGACTGCAAAGAGTAGTATTGATACATTGAACTGTAATGTATACAAGTACAATTTGTTTAGTGAATAACATACAATGAAAAGCCAAAACCTGGAAGATATTTGCAATAGATATGATTGACAAAATGTTGTCTTCCAAAATGAATAAATAGTTACCATGAGAGAAAACCTAAAAGGAAAACAAACATGCAGAATACAAGAATAGGTACAAAAAAGAAAATTAGAACGCAAAAAAATTTTTTTCAAGAAATATACTCCAAAAATGAGCTGTCAGGAAAATGCAAATTAAAACATCCATATGACACCATTGCAAAACCGTGAGTACTGCTAAATGTAAAATAAATTACAACAGCAATTTGTATCAGTCAGCCTTATACTACAGGCAGTTAAGATTACAAACAGTTAAGCTCCTTTTCACTCATGGTTTTCGAGTCTAAAAGTCCATATGGCATATTATAGGCTTGCCTTAGCAGCTACCTCATGGCTCCATCACCTCATAGTGAGTGGCAGACAGCCATGGTGGGAGCTAGCAGTTACATCTCACCCAGAGGGAGTGAGGTCTGTCCCACAATAACTTCTGAAGGCAAATCCCCAGTAACCTAAGTACCTGTCACTAAGCCTGATAAAGATTCTAGCAACTTCCCAATAGGCTCCACTCTGGAGATCAAATTGTCCACCGTGGACCTTTCAGGTACACCCAACCCAATATCCAAACTGTAGCAAATGTATTGACCAAAGTGTAGAAACATGGAATTAAAATTCTCTGCTGAGAAAATAACAAATATAAGTAAAGCTTCTTTGGAAAACATTTTGCAAGAACCTGTTAAAGTTAAGCATATACCTGACCAATTCCATTCCTTGGGTCATAGCCCTCCCTTCAGAAATGTTTTCACATATGCCCAAAACGTGTGTAAAAGAATGTTTGCATTAGCTGTAGTTATAATCATCCATGTTATGGGTTAAACTGCATCCCCGCCAAGTTCATATACTGATGTCCCAATTCAGTATCTCAGAATTTGTTCTTATTTGGAAATATAATTGTTACAGATCTAATTATTTAGTATGTGTTAATACTAGAACTAGGGCGGATCCCTAATACGATATGACTTGTGTCATACAAAGAAGGTCGTATGAAGAGAAAAAGACATGGATAGAGGGAAGACTATTTCAAGACACAGGAAGGACCCCACCTAAAAAGGAACACCAAAGATTTTGTGAGAAGAAAGTAGCAGAAGATGTGTAATAGTCTTTCCCTCACCGCTTTCAAAAAGAACCAACCTTATGGGCATTTTGATCTTGTACTGCAACCCTCAGAATCAAAAGAAAATGAATTTCTGTTGTTTAAGCCATGGAATCTTATGATACTTTTCCCCCAGTAACCTAATAGAAAAAACTGTTACAACTTCACACTGGAATTACTCCAGATACCCATCAGCAGTAAACTAGATAAATATATTGTATACATACAAACATATACACCTGAAATACTGTAGACGTAATAAAACATTAACAAACCATGAGTGGTTTTAGGGAACAATTGTGTATAACCCTGAATGTGCATGTGGCATACGACTTCACTTTCATATGAGTCAACATAAGCAAACTTAATGTACAGAGTTAAAACTCAAAAAATTACCTCGAGAAGGAGAGAAGCAGTGGCCAAAAACTGAGATAAAGGAGCTTCTGCAGTGTTGATAACATTGTGGTTGATGATTACTTTGTGAAAACTGATGAATATGTATGTTCAATATATGTTTACTTTTCTCTTATATCCAATACCAAATTTATTTTAAAATATATCCTTTATTTCTAAACCAAACATTTTATAATGAACACACATATACCAGTAAACTACATTCTACCCTTAATCTATTATACATTATTTATTATATAGTCATCCATTGACTCATTCATATACGATTTGCTAACTCATGTTTATGCCTGACAAGATAAATTGCACACTCCCCATACTTCAGCATGTGTATAATTAACTAAAATGTTTGGAAATTTTTTTCTTTTAGTGAAACATAAATGCCCATATATGTGATAATCTTGAAAATTTTGCTATTACATATATCTGTACCCAAGAAAATCTCAAGACTAACAAATCCCTTGTGCTTCATGTAGCCGATCCTCCCTCAAACCCTAGCCCTAGGCCAGCTTTGATTGCTCTGTCACTATAAAAGTGAATTTACTTTTCTGGTCTGTCTTCCATCTCTTTGCATAATATTTTTGTGACTCATCTATGTTGTTTCATCGGTAGATGTTTCCTCATTACTGCTTTGAAGTATTCCATTGTATTAACATATCCTAATGTATGTATTCATTCTTATGTTGACATTGGACCCATCTCTAATTTCTAACTCATGAATAAACTACTATCAATAGTCTTGCACAAGTATTTTGTGAACATGACTTTATACCTAAGATGGGTGGTGTTTGGTTATAGAGAAAATAAATATATTGGTTATAAACCCCCAGATCTTCTCCAAAATGACTATCATCTGACCTTTTACTAAAAATGTATGTGTGTTCTAGATATTCCAGACTTGCTAATATTTGATGTTATAAGCTTTTTAAATTTTAGTTATTTGGCTAAGTAAGCAATGAAGAAACAATTGGATTTCATTTTTATTTCCTTTTTTTTTAAGATTTTATTTATATGGGAGGTAGAGTTACAGGGAGAGGGAGAGGCAGAGAGAGAGGTCTTCCATCCGCTGGTTCACTCCCCAAGTGGCCACAATGGCTGGAGCTGAGACGATCTGAAGCCAGGAGCCAGGAGCTTCTTTGGGGTTTCCCACATGAGTGTAGTTCTACTGCTTTCCCAGGCCATAGCAGAGAGCTGGATCAGAAAAGGAGCAGCTGGGACTTCAACCAGTGCCCATATGGGATGCTGGCTCCGCAGGTTGAAGTTTAGACTACTATGCCACAGCATTGTCCTCTTTTTGTATTTTCTTGATGGCTAATAAATTAACACCTCTTAATGTGAAATAATTACATTTCTTTATTGACAATATCACAAATAATGTGAAGACATCTTTCTGTAAGCGAGAACCAGTCATTGAATGAAAAGCCCCCCCCCCACCAAACAAAATGCAGTGTTTGCTTTCCTTTATTTTTTTTATTTTTTATTTTTTATTTTTGACAGGCAGAGTGGACAGTGAGAGAGAGAGAGACAGAGAGAAAGGTCTTCCTTTGCCATTGGTTCACCCTCCAATGGCCGCCGTGGCCAGTGCACCGCGCTGATCCGATGGCAGGAGCCAGGTGCTTCTCCTGGTCTCCCAAGGGGTACAGGGCCCAAGTACTTGGGCCATCCTCCACTGCACTCCCTGGCCACAGCAGAGAGCTGGCCTGGAAGAGGGGCAACCGGGACAGAATCCGGCGCCCCAACCAGGACTAGAACCCTGTGTGCCAGAGCCGCAAGGTGGAGGATTAGCCTAGTGAGCCGCGGCGCCGGCCTTGCTTTCCTTTAATTTCCAATTTTTGTTTAACTGAGAGGCAGATTATATAGCTAGCTAGATGATGATGGTAAATGGATTATACATAGATAAATAGATAAGAAATAGGGTGACAGAGAGATAATGGGGGGGGGGGAGAGTGCTAGAGAACTCCCATCACTGATTTACTCTTTAAATGCTCAGAGGTGTGGTGAGCAAACCAGAACTCCATACAGATCACCCACGTGAGTACCAGGGACTCAGTCCCTCAAGCGATCATCACTGCCTCCCAGAGTGTGCACTAGGAGAAAGGAGGAGCCAGAAACCAGAGGCAAGAATTGAATCCAAGTACTCAGATGGGAGATGCAAATATCTTAATGTACATCTTCTCTACTAAGCCAAACATCCACCCCAGTTTTCCTTTTACCTCATTTAGATAATATATCAATGTAGTATTTTTCGTAAATTCATTATGTAAAATGCAGAGAGGAGGCAATATGGCACAGCAGGTGAAGCCACCATACCTGATGCCTACATCCCATAACAAAGTGCCAGTTTAAGTCATAGGGATTCAACTTCTGATCTAGCTCCAGGCTAATTCACCTGATGATGGCTCCACCTGTGAGAGCAGACCCTGCTGGAGCTCCTGGTTCCTGACTTCGGCCTGTCCAGCCCCAGCAATCACTCTGCCTTTCAAATAAATAACCTTTGGAGCCAGCACTGTGGTGTAGTGGGTAAAGCCACTGCCTGCATTGCTGGCATCCCATATGGGCGCCGGTTCTAGTCCGGCTGCTTCACTTCCGAGCCAGCTCTCTGCAATGACCTAGGAAAGCAGTGGAGGATGGGCCAGGTGCTTGGGCCCCTGCACCCACAAAAGAGGCCCAGAGGAAGCTCCTGGCTCCTGTCTTCTGATCGGCACACATCCAGCTGTTGCGGCCAGTTGGGGAATGAACCAGCAGAGAGAAGACCTCTCTTTCTCTCTCTGACTCTCTAAAGCTCTGTGTAACTCTGACTTTCAAATAAATAAATAGATCTTTAAAAAAATAAATAAATAACCTTTTAAGTAAACAAACAAACTACAGGAAAACAGAATGATAAAAATAGGATTAAAATCCTGAAGACATAAACAAAAACAAATTCTTTTTCATTTGAAGTTGGACAAGTGGAAATATTATAAATTTTCAAGCTCCTTATTCTAAACATTTTTAAATTCCCTATCAATTTCATTGCCATTGTCAGGCAAATCTACATGAAAGAATGAAAGAATGATTTGCAAGTTCTTCAACGTTAAAATTTTGATGCAGAAAGCTTAAATTACATTATCTCAACCCATTTGTAGTGATAAATGCAAATATTTAAAATTTATGATTCATAGGATTTTCATTCATTCACAAAAATAATAGAGAGGAAAAGCTCTTCAAAGGGTACCAATTGTAACCTTATCTCACATTTCTTGGGAATTTTCCATTATTGATTCATCTTTCATTCAGTAACTGTGGTTCTATTAAGTAACAAAATGTACAGAGGCTGTTGAAAGTCAGGATCAGGGAAATATTTTTTAAAAATCAACTCTCTTAAGAACTGTATTTCAAGGATTTTTGACTGAATTGCCTGCATGATTCGTTTCTCATTTCTCTATTTTTTGCATTCAATTTAAAAGAATTCACCAGTAAACCAGCCGAGTTATTCTCCCCCACCCCTGCAAATGAGAAGTAAACTTCATTCTCTGCTTTTCTTGTTCTGTTAGGAACATCATTTTGTATGCTGATTACAGAATATTGTGAATTCATAGAATTTCAGAACTTTGAAATAGCTTCTGGTATCATCTAGTTCAACATTACTCAAAATACAGTTCACAAAGCATCGGTTTTTAGGATCAGATTCCCCAGGTGTTTATTAAAAATGATGATACCAGAATTGAAGAATCAGAATCCTATAGGACATACTAGTGGCAATGCTAAGAAAAATATTGGATTTCTCTAACTCTCTTACTACAGTTTTTTCCTGTTCACTCTTCTACTACTCAAATAAAGCATCCATATTTTATGGTGCAAATTTTTGATTGTTAATTTCATTCTTGTTTGTCAATACAGAGACACACTGCAGTACAGATAAGATCAAACTATTTCTGAGTCTACATTTGTTGATTTAATATTTTTCACTCTTAGATTTAACAAAATTCCTCTAAGTGGGAGGATTTGAGTACAAATGTATTTGAACAACTCATGTTCAGCCTTTTTAAAAAATAATTTTAAAGAGACAAAGACACCCCTGAATAGTCCATCTTTACTATCTTAAATCCCACAACAGCCAGGGCCAGGCCAGGAGCCCCAGACTTAATCCAGGAGTCCCATGTGAGTGACAGGGATCCAAATACTTGAGATTTCTCTTGTTATCTCTCAGAGTGTGCATGAAGGTGAAACCAAAGCAGAACCAACACTCAATCCAGCACTCTGATAGTGAGGGCAGACTTTCCAAGCAGTGTCTTAATCACCATGCCAAATGCTTGCCTTCCTGGGCAGCCTTCCTGTGATTTCTCTGTAATCTAACTAGCTAAAGTATTTGAATACCTAATTTGTTGTGATTTTGCAAAGCCTTGTCTTTCCAGTTCATATCTAGATCAAAATTACAGCATTTCAGCGTCACTAGGTTTGTTCCTTCACTCCAGCTCCCAACTCCAACATCTCTGCTTCCCTTAGAGGCCATGGGGATGGATCAAGTCACCGGATCCCTGCTGCCCACAAGGGAGAGCTGGATGGAGTTCTGAGCTTCCAGCTTCAGCTCTGCTCCTTCCCAGCCACTACAGACTGAAGGCATTTGGGGGGTGTACCAACAGATAGGAGACCCAGCCACTGCAGATTGAAGGCATTTGGCGGGTGTACCAACAGATAGGAGACCCAGCCACTGCAGATTGAAGGCTTTTGGGGGGCGTGTACCAACAGATAGGAGATGTCTTTCTCCCCACTTCTCTCTCTTTCCCCCCTCAAATAAATAATACATTTTAAAGATCATATTATGTTATACTTGAAGATATAAAAATTTTTTAATTGAAGGGCTGGCATTAGAGTGTAGCAGGTAAAGTGCCACCTACAATGCCGACATTCCATATGAGTGCCAGTTCTTATCCTGGCCTCTCCACTTCTGATCCAGCTCCTTGCTAATGGCCTGGCAAAGCAGCAAAAGGTGGATCAAGTACTTGGGTTCATGCCACCCAATTGGGAGACCCAGATGAAGTTCCTGGATCCTGCCTTCAGCTTGGCTCGGCCCTGGCTGTTGTACCCATCTGGGAAATGAACCATTGGATAGAAGATTCTCTCTCTCTCTCTCTCTCTCTCTCTCTGTGTGTGTGTGTGTGTCTGAATTTCAAATAAATATATTTTTTTAATTTCCAATGAAATAATTCAGTGACCAAATAAATTTTTCAGAGAAAGAAAATTATTTCCAAGAAACAAGACACCCAAGGGAAATCACTTTCTAAAATTACATAATTTTTGAAATGCACATTGATAGTAATGGTTTTATTTTCTTTTTTTTTAACTTTTATTTAATGCATATAAATTTCCAAAGTACGACTTATGGATTACAATGGCTTCCCCCCCATACCGTCCCTCCAACCCACAACCCTCCCCTTTCCCACTCCCTCTCCCCTTCCATTCACATCAAGATTCATTTTTGATTATCTTAATATACAGAAGATCAGCTTAGTATACATCAAGTATGGATTTCAACAGTTTGCTCCCACACAGAAACATAAAGTGAAAAATAATAGATGATTTTTTTTAAAATGATGATGAAATCAGAGCAGACCTATTGTCATGTTTAATCCCAGTGAGAGTCAAGTTGGGAATTGATAATTTCTTTTTTTTTTTTTTTTTTTTTTTTTTTTTACAGAGGATCAGTTTAGTATGCATTAAGTAAGGATTTCAACAGTTTGCACCCCCATAGAAACACAAAGTGAAATATATTGTTTGAGTACTCGTTATAGCATTAAATCTCAATGTACAGCACATTAAGGATAGAGATCCTACATGAGGAGTAAGTGCACAGTGACTCCTGTTGTTGACTTTACAAATTGACACTCCTGTCTATGGCATCAGTAATCTCCCTATGCTCCAGTCATGAGTTTCCAAGGCTATGGAAGCCCTCTGAGTTCTCCGACTCTTATCTTGTTTAGACAAGGTCATAGTCAAAGTGGAGGTTCTCTCCTCCCTTCAGAGAAAGGTACCTCCTTCTTTGATAACCTGTTCTTTCCACTGGGATCTCACTCGCAGAGATCTTTTGCCAGAGTGTCTTGGCTTTCCATGCCTGAAATACTCTCATGAGCTTTTCAGCCAGCTCCGAATGCCTTTAGGGCTGATTCTGAGGCCAGAGTGCTATTTAGGACATCTGCCATTCTATGAGTCTGCTGAGTATCTCACTTCCCATGTTGGATCACTCTCCCCTTTATTTACTCCATCAGTTAGTGTTAGCAGGTACTAGACTTGTCTATGTGCTCCCTTTGACTCCCAGTCCCTCCACCATGACCAACTGTGAACTGAAACTGATCACCTGGAACAGTGAGATGGCATTGGTACATGCCACCTCGATGGGATTGAATTGGAATCCCCTGGTATGCTTCCAACTCCACCACTTGGGGCAAGTCAGCCTGAGCATGTCCCAAATTATACATCTCTTCCCTCTCCCATTCCCACCACCATGTTCAACAGGGACCACATTTCAGTTAATTTTCAACACTTAAGAATAACTGTGCATCAATTACAGATCTAAACCAGTCATATTAAGTAGAACAGATAAAAAAAACTACTAAGAGGGATAATGTATTAAGTTGTTCATTAACAGTCAGGGCTATGCTGATCAAGCCACCGTTTCCCATAGTGTCCACCTCACTCCAACAGGTTTCCCTCTTGGTGTTCAGTCAGTCGTCACCGATCAGGGAGAACATATGGTATTTGTCCCTTTGGGACTGGCTTATTTCACTCAGCATGATGTGTTCCAGATTCCTCCATTTTGTTGCAAATGACTGGATTTCGTTGTTTCTTACTGCGTTATAGTATTCTAAAGAGTACATATCCCATAATTTCTTTATCCAGTCTATCGTTGATGGGCATTTAGGTTGGTTCCAGGTCTTAGCTATTGTGAATTGAGCTGCAATAAACATTAGGGTGCAGACCTCTTTTTTGTTTGCCAATTTAAATTCCCTTGGGTAAATTCCAAGGAGTGGGATGGCTGGGTCGAACGGTAGGGTTATCTTCAGGTTTCTGAGGAATCTCCAGACTGACTTCCATAGTGGCTTGACCAGTTTGCATTCCCACCAACAGTGGGTTAGTGTCCCTTTTTCCCCACATCCTCGCCAGCATTTGTTGTTGGTAGATTTCTGAATGTGAGCCATTCTAACCGGGGTGAGGTGAAACCTCATTGTACTTTTGATTTGCATTTCCCTGATTGCTAATGACCTTGAACATTTTTTCATGTGCCTGTTGGCCATTTGGATTTCCTCTTTTGAAAAATGTCTATTGAGGTCGTTGGCCCATCTCTTAATTGGGTTGTTGGTTTTGTTTTTGTGGAGTTTCTTGATCTCTTTGTAGATTCTGGTTATTAACCCTTTATCTGTTGCATAGTTTGCAAATATTTTTTCCCATTCTGTCGGTTGTCTTTTCACTCTCCTGACTGCTTCTTTTGAAGTACAGAAACTTCTCAATTTGATGCAATCCCAATAGTTGATTTTGGCTTTGACTGCCTGTGCCTCCCGGGTCTTTTCCAGAAATTCTTTGCCTGTGCCAATATCTGGAAGGGTTTCTCCAATGTTCTCTAGTAACTTGATGGTGTCAGGTCGTAGATTTAGGTCTTTAATCCATGTTGAGTGGATTTTTGTGTAAGGTGTAAGGTAGGGGTCTTGCTTCATGATTCTGCACGTGGAAATCCAATTTTCCCAGCACCATTTATTGAATAGACTGTCCTTGCTCCAGGAATTAGTTTTAGATCCTTGATCAAATATAAGTTGGCTGTAGATGTTTGGGTTGATTTCTGGTGTTTCAATTCTGTTCCATTGGTCTATCCATCTGTTTCTGTACCACTACCATGCTGTTTTGATTACAACTGCCCTGTAGTATGTCCTGAAATCTGGTATTGTGATGCCTCCGGCTTTGTTTTTGTTGTACAAGATTGCTTTAGCTATTCGAGGTCTCTTGTGCCTCCATATAAATTTCAGCACCATTTTTTCCAGATCTGAGAAGAAGGTCTTCGGTATCTTGATTGGTATTGCATTGAATCTGTAAATTGCTTTTGGGTGAATGGACATTTTGATGATATTGATTCTTCCAATCCATGAGCATGGAAGATTTTTCCATTTCTTGATATCCTCTTCTATTTATTTCTTTAAGGTTTTGTAATTTTCATCGTAGAGATCTTTAACGTCTTTGGTTAAGTTTATTCCAAGGTATTTGATTGTTTTTGTAGCTATTGTGAATGGGATTGATCTTAGAAGTTCTTCCTCAGCCATGGCTTTGTCTGTGTATACAAAGGCTGTTGATTTTTGTGCATTGATTTTATACCCTGCTACTTTGCCAAACTCTTCTATGAGCTCCAATAGTCTCTTAGTAGAGTTCTTTGGGTCCCCTAAATACAGAATCATGTCATCTGCAAAGAGGGATAGTTTGAGTTCTTCCTTCCCAATTTGTATCCCTTTAATTTCTTTTTCTTGCCTAATAGCTCTGGCTAGAACCTCCAGAACTATATTGAATAGCAGTGGTGAGAGTGGGCATCCCTGTCTGGTTCCAGATCTCAGTGGAAATGCTTCCAACTTTTCCCCATTCAATAGGATGTTGGCTATGGGTTTTTCATAGATTGCTTTGATTGTATTGAGGAATGTTCCTTCCAAACCCAGTTTGCTTAGAGTTTTCATCATGAACGGGTGTTGTATTTTATCAAATGCTTTCTCGGCATCTATTGAGATAATCATATGGTTTTTCTTCTGCAGTCTGTTAATGTGGTGTATCACATTGATTGTCTTGCGCACATTAAACCATCCCTGCATACCAGGGATAAATCCCACTTGGTCTGGGTGGATGATCTTTCTGATGTGTTGTTGCATTCTATTGGCCAGAATTTTATTGAGGATTTTTGCATCTATGTTCATCAGGGATATTGGTCTGTAATTCTCTTTCAGTGCTGCATCTTTCTCTGGATTAGGAATTAAGGTGATGCTGGCTTCATAGAAAGAATTTGGGAGGACTCCCTCTTCTTTGATTGTTCTGAATAGTTTGAGAAGAATTGGAGTTAGTTCTTCTTTAAACGTCTGGTAGAATTCAGCAGTGAATCCATCTGGTCCTGGGCTTTTCTTTGTTGGGAGGGCCTTTATTACTGTTTCAATTTCTGTCTCAGTTATGGGTCTGTTTAGGTTTTCGATGTCTTCCTGGTTCAATTTAGGCAGGTTGCATGTGTCCAGGAATCTATCCATTTCTGATAGGTTTCCCTGTTTGCTGGCATACAAGTCCTTGTAGTAATTTCTGATGATCCTTTTTATTTCTGTGGTGTCTGTTGTTACATTTCCTTTTTCATCTCTGATTTTATTGATTTGGGTCTTTTCTCTTCTTTTTTTAGTTAGTTGGGCCAATGGGGTGTCAATTTTGTTTATTTTTTCAAAAAACCAGCTCTTCGTTTGGCTGATTTTTTGTAATGTTTTTCTTGATTCAATCCTGTTGATTTCTTCTCTGATTTTAATTATTTCTCTTCTCCTACTAGATTTGGGTCTGGTTTGCTGTAGGTTTTCTAGATCCTTGAGGTGAATTGAAAGCTCATCTATTTGGTGTCTTTCCAATTTCTTGATGTAGGCACCTATTGCTATAAACTTTCCTTTTAACACTGCTTTTGCTGCATCCCATAAGTTTTGGTATGTTGTGCTGTTATCCTCATTTACTTCCAGAAAGTTTTTGATTTCTCTTTTGATTTCTTCTATGACCCATTGTTCATTCAGGAGCATGTTGTTCAATCTCCATGTGTTTGCGTATGCTCTAGGGATTCCTGAGTTGCTAATTTCCAACTTCATTCCTTTATGGTCTGAGAAGCTGCATGGTATGATTCTAATTCTTTTGAATTTGCTGAGACTTGCTTTATGGCCTAGTATGTGGTCAATCCTAGAGAAGCTTCCATGTACTGCTGAGAAGAATGTAAAATCTTTAGCTGTAGGATTGAAAGTTCTGTATATATCTGTTAGATCCATTTGGGCTATAGTGTCATTTAAATCTACTGTATCCTTGTTGATCTTCTGACCGGATGATCTGTCTATTTCTGAGAGTGGAGTATTGAAGTCCCCCAGTACTACTGTATTGGGGTCTAAGTCTCCCTTTAATTCCGTTAATAAATCTTTTAGATAAACTGGTGCCCTGTAGTTAGGTGCATATACATTGATAATTGTTATATCTTCCTGTTGAATTGATCCCTTAATCATGATATAGTGTCCCTCTTTGTCTCTCAACAGTTTTTGTGGTAAAGTTTATGTTGTCCGATATTAAGATGGGTACGCCCGCTCTTTTTTCATTTCTGTTGGCATGGTATATCTTTTTCCAGCCTTTCACTTTCAGTCTGTATGGATCTTTGTTGGAAAGATGTGTTTCTTGTAAGCAGCAAATAGATGGGTTTTGTTCCTTAACCCAATCAGCCAATCGGTGTCTTTTAACTGGACAGTTCAGGCCATTCACGTTCAAAGTGACTAATGATAAGTGGTAACTTTGCCCTGCCATTTGCCAAAGATAAGTTCTAATATATGCTTTGAATTCCCTGTGATCTTTTGCTGTGAGGTTTCCTTCCTTGGTTTCCTTCCTTTACCTTCTTTCATATTGATGACCGTGTTTCTGTGTTTCTGCGTGTAACACATCTTTAAGCATCTTTTGCAGGGCTGGACGAGTGGCAACAAATTCTTTCAATTTCTGTTTGCAATGAAAAGTATTTCACCCTCAGTCACAAATGATAGCTTTGCAGCATATAATATTCTGGGCTGGCAGTTGTTCTCTCTTAGTACCTGGGCTATATCTCGCCATTCCCTCCTAGCTTTTAGAGTTTCTGATGAGAAGTCAGCTGTGAGTCTGATTGGAGATCCTCTGAGAGTAATCTGACGTTTCTCTCTTGCACATTTTAGGATCTTTATGTTTCACTGTGGAGAGTTTAATTACAACGTGTCGTGGTGAGGATCTCTTTTGGTCATGTTTATTAGGGGTTCTGTGAGCTTCCTGTACTAGGATGTCTCTGTCCTTCTCCAAACCTGGGAAATTTTCTGCTAATATCTCACTAAAAAGGCCTTCTAATCCTTTCTCCCTCTCCATGCCTTCAGGAACTCCTAGAACCCGAATGTTGGGTTTTTTAATAGTATCCTGAAGATTCCCGACAATATGTTTTAGATTTCTAATTTCCTCGTCTTTTCTTTGGTCTGACTGTATCCTTTCCTGTTCTCTGTCTTCTAAGTCCGATATTCTCTCTTCTGCTTCACCCATTCTGTTTGTAAGGCTCTCTATTGTGTTTTTCATTTGATCTATTGAATTCTTCACTTCAGTCACTATCCCAGTTTCCTGTTGTACTAGTTGTTTCGTTTCATTTTGATTCCTCCTTAATATTTCATTTTCACGAGAGAGATTTTCTATCTTGTCCATTAAGGATTTGTGTAGTTCCAGAATTTGTTTTTGAGAACTTCTTAATGTTCTTATCAATTTTTTGAGATCTGCTTCTTGCATTTCTTCTATGTCATCATCTTCATAATCTTGAATTGGGGTGTCTTTTTCATTTGAGGGCGTCATAGTGACTTCCTTGTTTTTATTACCTCGGTTTTTGCGTTTGTTATTTGGCATATTGGAGATATTTGGTTTCTTCACTGTGGTGCTTTTTCTTGTTATACTATGACTCTAGATTAAGTGGACTATCTGTTTTTGATGGAGCCTTAGGGCTTGAGATGGGTGTGGCCTGAGAGCTCTGTTTGGTGTGCCAAAGGTGACACTCCCAGGTTAGGCGTGGTAAATCTCTCTCTCTCTCTCTCTCTCTCTCTTTTTTTTTTTTTTTTTTTGATTCAAAAGGGAAGTAATTCCACACAGCTGAACGAAGTTGGAGGTAGTTAGCAGGCAAATGATATACCCGCAGGAGCCAGAGATCGGAAGCTCTTTCCCAAGATCCCCACAGGGAATCTGTTCGGCCCTCAGAGTGGGCTCAAATTCTCCTTCAGCCTCCCACTGGGTTGCCAAAGTTACGGAATTGTAGCGTCTCTGGAGAGTGCTCACGTGAATTCCGTGAGTTCTCTCCCCCACTGTCTCTTTTTTCACAGTCTCAGTTCAGTAGCACCACAAATTTACTAGGTCCTAATCCCCTGTTAATTCGCCCCGCCCAAAGTCAGGTTTTTCTGCTAGGCTCAGGGCCGGTGCAGACCTGAGGTCGCTCTGCTTATGACGTATGTCCAAGATGGCGCCTGCTCTTTGTCTTGCTCGCCCTTGAGAGGTGAGCGGAGAGAGAGAAACCTGTGTCCGTACTAGTCACCCTTTTTTTTTTTCTCTCTCTCTCTCTCTCTCTTCCAGTTAGCCTTGTGAACTTCCCCCCCGGGGGTCGTTCCCTCTAGTCTCCTCTCTCCGCTTGCCTGCCGGTGTCTCGGGCTATTGAGGTTCGGCTCACCTCGCGTTCCAGCGCTGGTGTGTTGAGTCTGCCGCTGATGTCCCGAACTGTGGGCTCCCACGCTCTCCAAGCAGGTCCTCTGTGAGTCACGCGTTCCGGAAGAGTTTCTTCTGCTGTTTCCTCCACTACTCTTCCTTGAACCTGCAGTATCTCCACTATTATTAAACTATCTCTCCCCAGACTATCAGTGTGCTCCCTTCCTATTCCGCCATCTTGCCGGAACCTCGATAGTAATGGTTTTATTTTCAAAAGTATGGCTGATGATCACTAAAGTTCCAATTAAATATCAGATAGACTCTTTCAATAAATCAAAGCAAAATCAAGCATTTTTGAAACAAAGATTTTTTAAGCAGCATTGAAAACTCTGTTACAAACAATTCAATTATTAAAAGACATTCAATGATTATAAAATTTAGTTGAAATATATGTTAAGGTGATTTATGTACAAGAAAGTTGTCAAAATAAATGTGGACTTGTTGTGTCAAGTCCTAGCAAAAATACAAAATAAAATTGAGAGGCTTTGAAGGAGTGGAAGCCATGCCCATATACCTGAGAACAAGAACTATCACACAAGACACTGCCAGAACCAGGACCTCCCACAAAGAGCACCATAACCTTGCCCAAGAACACTTCTTGGATTAGGGCATTCAACACAAGAGTGAAGACACATCTTGGATTGCCTGCATCCCATATCAGAGTGGGTACACTCATGCTCTGCTTTCAATTATAACTTCCTGTTAATGTGCACCTGGGAGGGAGCAGATGATGGTTCACTTTGTTGGATCACTGGGAGACTCACACTGAGTTTCAGGCTCTTGACTTTAGCTTAGCCAACCCTGACTGTTGTGAACATTTGGGGGCTCAGGATGGAAAATCTTTCTCTGACTCTGTATGTCTGCATTTCAAATAAAATGAAGATAAATACATTTTAAATAAAGAATACTTCAAGGACATTTTTCTGACGACTGTCTATACACATAAACCTGGACTTTTGGCACACTTGTTATTGATCTTTGAGCAACCTTGTTCAAATATGGCTTGTGACCAAGGAGTATTGTTTCAATATAATTTATTTAACCCTCCTCATTTTTGTAAAGTTACATTTACACTATTTCCTTTTAATATATCCATGGTTTCTATGAAAAGAATAGTCTGCATTGGAGTGCTTCCTGTTCTCTCCCCCAAAAAACATTATTCTAACCAGAGATGAGGAAATTTTTTTCACCAAGGGTCATTTGGATATTTATAACATCCCTTGTGGACCTTACAAAATTAAAATTAGTCTGCTATACGTTTATTGAATTCCAAATCCTTCTTGCAATTGCCTTGACAGGGCCAGAACAAATGATTTTGGGGCCTTTATTCTGCCCATTGCCCATTTGTTCCCTATCCCTGCTAGATAGTATCTGTTATTTTCTCTTTACATATCAATCTATTTCTTTGACTATTTAAAATGATATTGTTCAATCATTTAGACAATGATATTGCTCTAATCATTTAGTGATTTTAACATATTTAACCACTCTGCTTCATACTTTTTGTTCAACTTTTCCTAGTATGTTTAACTTGGTGCATAAATTATTCAAAGGATATCCTATATGTTTTTTAAACTATACCCCTAGTGAATTATGTTTATAAGAATGTCTATCACTTAATGAACATTGTTATTTTGAAGATTGACTTATTTATCTGAACAGAGTGACAGAGAGGAGAGAAAAAGAGAAAGCGATCATTCCTCTGCTGTTTTGCTTCCCAAATGGCCACAATGGAGAAGTCTGAGGCAGGCAGAAGCCAGTAGCCAGGAACTCCATGCTGGTCTCCATTGTGTGCTGCAGGGGCCTATCTACTTAAGCAATCTTCTGCTGCTTTCCCAGTTGCATTACAGGAAGGCGAATGGAAAGTGGGGCAGCCAGGACTTGAACCGGTTTGCCCATATAGGATGCCAGCATCTCAGGTGGCATCTTAATGCACAGCACAACAATGCCAGGCCTGTGATTTTTTATTTGTACAATTCTTTTACAATTCCCTTTCCTCAGAGGGTGAGGAATATAGACAATAAACTGTACATACTGTGAACATTTCAGGGTTCAAAATTTATGACAAACACATAATGGATATCCAGCTGAATTTCTCTTAAAATCTATATTAAAAATAAGTAGATCACTAAGTAGTTATTAACCACCTACAAGTGCCAAAAAAAAATCCTAGAACACAGAAGTACTCAGTAAATGTCTCCTTAACTGATTTAAACTACTTTATTAAGGTACTATGGGGTATTTAGATTAAGCAACATTCTAAAAGTATCACGTTAAGGATAGTACTATAAATGAATGAGAAAAATGGAGTCACAGTTGCTAAAGACCTGAGAGAAAAGAGAAGAATGACTCAAGCCTAAAACTATAGATTCCCAAGACCATGTTTGAACCACTATTCCATACTCCTAGTCTTTACAAACAGGTTAATATAGAAATTATTTTAAATACTTATATTCATAAAAGGAAAGTACATAGGAATCCATTACAATGTTTTTTTAGTTGACAGGTAGAGTTATAGACAGTGAGAGAGAGAAACAGAAAGGTCTGCCTTCTGTTGGTTCATGCCCCTAATGGCTACTACGGCCGGCGCTGCACCGATCTGAAGCCAGGAGCCAGGTGCTTCCTCCTGATCTCCCATGCGGGTGCAGGGACCCAAGCACCTGGGCCATCCTCCACTGCCCTCCTGGGCCATAGCAGAGAGCTGGACTGGAAAAGGAACAACCGGGACTAGAACCTGGCACCCATATGGGAGCCAAAGCGCCAGCCCCATCACAAAATTTTAAGGACTGAATATCTTAAAAATAAAAATGCTAGAATAACTCATTTCCCAAATGTTTCTGAAATCACCATTCTCAGTATTGTGAAAAAAGAATATTATACATGATTCAATTTCACTATGCCCATGCATCTAACACGGCCTTCCCTCTGCTGACCTTTATCTTTTCTATTGGCTTTTAAAAGACTTGTAGACTAATGAAACAAAACAGAAACTCCCCAAAGTAATCCACACATCTACAACCTAAACTAGTTTTTGACAAATGAGCTAGAATCAATTCCTGGAGAAAGGACATTCTCTTCAACAAATGATGCTGAGAAAATTGGATACATGCATGCACAAGTATGAAACAAGACACTTACCTTAGACGTTCTATAAAAATCAATTCAAAATGTATCAAAAGTCTAAATCTATGACCTGACATCATCAAATTACTAGACAAAAGCATCAGTGAAACTCTGCAAGACAGTGGCACAGGTGATGACTTCTCAGAAAAGATTCCAGAAGCATAAGAAATGAAAGCAAAAGTAGACAAATGGGATTATTTCAAGCTAAGAAGCTTCTGACTGACTAAGGAAGCACTGAACAAACTGAAGAGGCAACTGACAGAATGTGAGAAAGTATTTGCAAAGAATTAATAGGCAGTATCTATAAAAAGCTCAGGAATTCAGCAACAACAAAACACACAATCCACCTATGAACTGGAAAAAATATAAACAGGCATTTTTCAAAAGATGATATACAAATGACTAAAGGACACATGAAAAAAATGCCCAGGATCACTAGCCATCAGGGAAATGCAAATCGAAACCACAATGAGGTTTAACCTCACTCCAGCTAAAATGGTTATTATCAAAAATAAAATAAATAATTGGCCGATGCCATGGCTCACTTGGTTAATCCTCTGCCTGCGGCACCGGCACCCCAGGTTCTAGTCCCGGAGACCAGGAGGAAGCACCTGGCTCCTGGCTTCGGATCAGTACAGCGCTAGCCGTAGCAGCCATTAGGGGAGTGAACCAACAGAAGGAAGACCTTTCTCTCTTTCTCTCTCTCACTGTCTACAGCTCTCTCTCTCTCTCTCTCTCACTATCTAATTCTGCCTAGCAAAAATAAATAAATAAATAAATAAATAAATAAATAAATAAATAAAATAAATAATGAATGAATGAATGAATAAAAACTGGCAAGGGTGTGTAGGAAAAAGTACCCTAATCCACTGTTGGTGGTAATGTAAAATAGTACAACCCATTGTGTAAGACAGTATAGAGATGCCTCAGAAATCTGAAAATAGATCTGCCACATGATTCAGCCATCCCACTCCTAGGAATTTGCCCAAACAAAATGAAATCAGCATATGATAGAGTCATTTGCATTCCCATGTTTATTGACACTCAGTTCACAATAGATGAGATATGGAATCAACCCAGATGTCCTCCAACTGATGACTGGGTAAAGTAAATGTGGTATATACACACTATGGAATACTACTCAGCCAAAAAAGAATGAAATATTATCTTTTGTAACAAAATTGATGAAATTGGAAACCATTATGCTTCATGAAATATGGAAGTCTCAGAAAGGGAAATATACATTTTCTCTGATATGTGGCCATTAATCTAGAATGCAAAAAAAAAGCAGGAACAAAATGGGCATTTTGTGATATGATTGTCTCTTTTAGCTCTTGCTTATACTTGTGGAATTCTGGTTTCATGATTTTTACTTGTTGAATTTTATGGTTAGTAGTGAATTATGCCTGTGAATATAGACTAGATTAAAATTATGTCTTAGCAAAAATTGATGAAAGGAAGAGAGGGGAGCGAGAGAGGAGAATGGGGAGAAGGAGGGAAGTATGGTTGTCTTCCTGGAACTGTGCTTACGAAATGCATGATATCTGTTTTCTTTATATTAATAAAAATTTTAAAAGGGGGTAAATAAAAGTAACATATTATAAAAATGGAGAGTTTGAAGTGACTTTTAGTCCAACATTCCAAAATGTTATCTTTACTGATTCCTCAAAATACAAACCAGAGAACCATAAAAATTTAAGATATTTCCATGGAAGTTATCAACAATGATATTCTCCAGGACAAAGATTATTCAATGATTTGAAAGTATTCCACTGTTTTGTGTTATGATAATGCTGTAACCAGAGATAGCTCTGTATTCTACAAAAATTCAATTACTTTCTAAAGCATAAAAACCCTGCCTTTATAACACATGCAAAAAAAAGAGAAAGAGAGAAAGAGAGAAAGAGAGGAAGGAAGGAAGGAAGGAAGGAAGGAAGGAAGGAAGGAAGGAAGGAAGGAAGGAAGGAAGGAAGGAAGGAGAAATTTTCAAAACTAACAAATAGTCAAGACACAGAAACGCTAACGTGCTGACCCTAGTGTCTAAAAACTATCTTTCTCCCTTAATTTTGAAATCTTGATTAAACATCCCTCAAGCCTTTATTAGATACTAAAGTGGTTGTCTGATCAGGCATCCCCTTATCATTTCTGGATCAATCCTGTCTTCCAGGCTCACCATTTCTCCTTGTCTTGGGTTAGTCTCTCGTATGCAATCCACCACCTTACAAGTCCAGCCAAGTTTTGTCTATTGGGCAACTCCATTGCTACACTTTACACTCTTTAAAAGATGTATCATCCATCTGTGGCTATAGGTGTACACAGTCATTAGTATTATTAAACAATAGTAGTTTTATAGTTTCCTGATGTTCACACACTGTTCCAATAACTATATGTAGTTAATCTTTAATCAATAAACTTTGTGACTTTCTTCTTTTAATATTTATTTATTTACCTGAAAGGAAAACTTAAGGAGGAGAGACAGAAAAGATGCTCCATTTCCAGGTTCACTCCCCAATGGCCTCAACAGCCGGGGATAGTCCAGCACAAAGCCAGGAGCCAGGAGCTCCCCTATATCTCCCATGCTGATGGTACAGATTCAAGGACATGGGCCATCTTCTGCTGCTTTCCTAGATTCATTATCAGGGAGATGGATCAGAAGTTCAACAGCCAGGACTCAAACAGGGCTGATATATTTTGCCAGCACTTAAGCAGGTGGCTACTTAACCCTCTGCACCGCACCTCTAGCCCTGCTTACGAATTACTCACTATATTCAAGGAAATATGCTGTATAGAAATGTATTTCAGGGGCTTCAAAAAGTTCATAGAAAATTGAATTAAAAGGCATTTATTTGGTGCAAAAACAGTTAAAATCCATGCACTATTTTTTCCATAAATTTATTCACAAAATTATGAAGCATCCTCTTATGATATGGTTCCTAGGATTATAATTCAGTGTAACATGTCAATATGTACTTACATACATAAAATGGCAACATAATATGATCTCATTTATAATAGTGTTACAATTGAAGAAGGAATGAAGTTATTGTAGGACCTTGAATTTGAATAATCCTGGAGGTAGCTTTTAGAAACAACCTCAAAAATGTCAGTGCTTCCTTTTATCTGCTTTTAATTGCTTCACTTTTCTTATAGTCTTGTTAAGCCTTCTCTGTCCTTATGTTTTTAGAATTTAGCCTTATTCAACACTATGCTTCCAGGACTTAAAATTCTAAGTCACAAGGGCCTGCATATGGATCTGTGGGTTAAGCCATTGCTCCAGAGTGTTGGAATCCCATTTCTGAATGTTTATTCAAGTCCAGGCTACCCCACTGCCAAACCAGCTTCCTGCTAATTCACATGGGAAGGTGGTGGAAGATAGCCCAATTGCTAGGACTCCTGCTGCCCTTGCAGGAAACCCAGATGCAGTTCATGGCCCCTAGCTTCAACTTATCACAGCCCTGTTTGTTGTGGCCATTTGGGGAGTGAACTAGCAGATGGAAGATCTCTCTACTCCCTCTCCAACCTCATCTCTCCCTCTTTCTATCACTCTGACATAGAAAGAAAAAAAGAAGGAAGGAAGGAAGGAAGGAAGGAAGGAAGGAAGGAAGGAAGGAAGGAAGGAAGGAAGTTTTAAAAACAGAATATTCCCTCACAAATGGAGGTTGCAACAAAACAATTATTTAATGAATGACTGAATTTCAATGGATATATTGTGTGATGACGTTCTAATGGAACTACTAGAAAAACAAAGTTACTAGCATATTATGGAGAAATCCCTGTTTTCAAGATAGTTACTATATCAGGATTCTCAGTCAACAAAAGTGCTTATTAAATTCATCAAAGATGAATATACATTCCCATCAATTAAATGTTTTCAAACTTTCATCATTGCCAGACAAATAATGACCATCAAATACTATTTCCCTCACATGGTTCATAATTAAAGTTTGCACAACTCAATCTGTTGTTCAATTATTGAAATTCATTCACCTTAACAAAGATCCTAATTAATAAGAAGGTAATTATAGAAAGAATAATCATGTGTACTGTACTACATGAGTCTTTTAAATGCCAAGCTGTTTCTGTAAAACAATAATAGTATATATAAGAATTTCTCTCATTTGAAGTAGTAGGTACATTTTTGGTAGAATTGGATTAATTAAGACATTGTTGTCACTATTGAAAAATAGTACTTTTGAAAATCATTCCAATTTGGTTGGCTTTCAACTGTTAGCCTATAGACTGGAATTTATAAATTGTCCTATTGCCAATGATGATATATAAATTAGTTCTCCACTGTGGTAGTCATAGTCATTTCAAATTTAATATAAAGTCTTGGGAACCAGAAGTACATTATTATCCTTGTTTAATATTTACATTGTCCATGTTGTTTGCATCATGTAAAAGAAAATGATTTTAACAGAAATTCTTATAATGTATTTTTCATGGGAAACTGATTTGTGATCCATCGACATAGATTAGAGAAAAGTATTGGATTAAGAAATATAAAAAGGGGAATAAATATTCAAAGATGAATTCAGTACATTAAAATAAAGTTTCTGATATAAGTAGGCATTTTTCATAATTTTTAATGATTGATACAAGGTTGAGGTTATTTCTTGTTAATTTAATTGTGATTAATGAGTACATTTACCTAAATAATTATATCAAAATGAAATACAAACTTAATTTAATTATCATGTCAGTATTATGGAGTTTGTACATGGTATTATAAAACAGTATAAAATATGAACTAGAAAATCCATGATGAGTTTTTGCTGTTTTGTTCATTTTTCATTAGAAACATTGGCATATTTCTTTCTATTTTTAAAAGATTTTATTATTTATTTGAGAGATAGAGTTACAGACAGTGAGAGGGAGAGAAAGAGAGTGTCTTCCATCAGCTGATTCACTCCCCAAATGGCTGCAATGGCAAAAGCTGGGCCAATCCAAAGCCAGGAGCCAGGAGCTTCTTCATGGTCTCCCATGCAGGTGCAGAGGCCCAAATATTTGTGCCATCTTCTACTGCTTTCCCATGCTATTGCAGAGAGCTGGATCAAAAGAGAAGCAGACAGGACACAAACCTGCGCCCATATAGGAGGCCAGCACTGCAGGTGGAGGATTAACCTACTGCACCACAGTGCCCAGCCTCAGCATATTTATTTCAAAACAGCTTCCTTCATAACTTTTGCATATTTTAATCTATATTACCAAAATATAGACCAAATATGATGTTTCAATTTTGTCAAGGCTTTGGGATATTTATACACATATACATGTGTAGAAACAGAGAGAGAGAGATTTATTTTTTTTTTTTTTGAATTACAGTGTTATAGAAAAAGAGGGAAAGGCAAAGAGAGAGAGAGAGAGAGCAAAGAGCAAGAGAGCAAGCTTCCATCAGCTTGTTCATTCTACAGATAGCCACAACAGCCATGACTGGGCCATGTCAAAGCCGAGACCCGGGAAATTCTTCCAGGTATTACACTTGGGTGCTGAGACACAAGTATTTGGGCCACACTCTAGGGTTTTTGCAGGCACATTCAGGGAACTGGAACAGAAGTGGAACAACAGCATTCTAACCAGAACCCATATGGGATGCCCGCATTGCAGGCAGTGGCTTCACCCACTATGCCACAGCACCAGCCCGTATATAATGATATTTTTAATAATTAACTTTTATTTCATTTTTTAGTGTTTTCCATTATTTTCAGATAATTTAGTGCTATAGCAAATACTATGCATTATGGGTTGAGTAGGAACTGCCTCCCTGAAACTCATGGAAACTGTTGAAACTCTGATGTTATAACATTAATGGTTGCTGGGTTAAGGCTGTTGACTTGATCTAATGATGGCTCTTGAGACATGAGGCTGGTAAGAGGTCTTTGGATCGTTGAAGGTGTGACCTCAGAGGGTGGTTCTCATGACAGGTTTGATTATTCGAGTTCAGGTTCGGCCATGTTTCTCTTCTCTCTCTCTCTCTCCCTCTGCTTCTTGGCTCACCACGTAATAGATGGGCCTCCATGGATGCTGGATGATGGAGACAACTGATCCTGATCTGTAACCTCCAAATTGTGAGTTGAAATTAACCCTTTCTCCTCCAAGAAGTTCTTCTTGAGTATTTTAATTAAAGTAATGAAAAAGATAAATTAACATATCTGCATCATTCTACTTTAACACTTATGTGGCTCAAATCCTACCCTGAGTAAACTGTAAACTTCATTTATTTAACACTATGCATATTTTTCTGTGAAGTATAATCTCTGTTCAATTTGAGCCTCTAGCAAGGAAGGCATACAAGACGAAACATAACACAATCTTTTTTCATTATGATTGTGATCAGTGCCCTAAAGGAAAACTATTGTTAGGATATTATGGAGTATGGGAATAGACTCTGATCTAGGGAACTAGGGACCAATATAGTTTTCGAGAACAAGACAGAAAAAAACAGGATAAGAGATTTGCAGGCAGAGGAATCAGCAGGTTTGCAAATGAAAAGAAGATGACAAAATGATTGCCTTGCAGGTTTAAATGAAGTGAGTACAGGTTATCTAGAGTATAATGGATGTATGGCAGTGAGATTCAAAACAAGATTATGGATGTAGTTAGTTGGATTCCATTTATCCAGCCTTGTAATCCTGATATTAGATTTTGTACACAATCCAAAAATAATGGAAAGCTACTGAAGGATATTAAACAAAGGGATGACATTTTCAGATTTTCATCTTTAAAGCCTTCTCTGGGGGGCTGGCATAGTAGGCTAAGCCTCTGCCTGCAGCACCAGCATCCCATATAGGAGCCAGTTCGAGTCCCTGCTACTCCTTTTCCAATCCAGCTCTTTGTTTATAGCCTCGAAGAATAGCAGAAGTGGTCCAACTGCTTTGGCCCCTGCACCCTCGTGGGTAGCCTGTAAAAAGCTCCAAGCTCCTGGCTTCGGATCAGCCCATCTCTGGCAGTTGTGGCCATTTGGGAGTGGACCAAGCAGATAGAAGACCTTTCTCTCTGTCTTTCCCTCTCTCTATCTGTAACTCTTCCTCTCAAATGAATAACTAAAATATTAAAAAAAAAACGCTTTCTCTAGATGTAGTATTAAAAGTATATTTTAAATATGTAAAAAATAGATCAGAGGTAAGAAATGAGAAAGAATGTTAGGAAACCATGGCATTTGTCAACCATGAAACTGTTCATTACATTAAAATTTATCATGGAGATGAGGGAAGTAGTTGGATTCAAGAAATGAGTAAGAGCCTCTGTTTGGTATCAACACACTTAGGATCTCTAAATGCTAAATTTTTTGTTTTTTTCTCTGTTTGAAGTAACCTTTCATCTTTTTTTTTTTTTTTTTTTTTTTTGACAGGCAGAGTGGACAGTGAGAGAGAGAGACAGAGAGAAAGGTCTTCCTTTGCCGTTGCTTCACCCTCCAATGGCCACTGCGGCCGGCACACCGCGCTGATCCAAAGGCAGGAGCCAGGTATTTATCCTGGTCTCCCATGGGGTGCAGGGCCCAAGCACTTGGGCCATCCTCCACTGCACTCCCTGGCCACAGCAGAGGGCTGGCCTGGAAGAGGGGCAACCGGGACAGAATCCGGCACCCCAACGGGACTAGAACCTGGTGTGCCGGCGCGGCAAGGCGGAGGATTAGCCTAGTGAGCTGCGGCGCCAAACCAATCCTTTCATCTTTTAAAAATGTTCTCTGGCATTTATATTGATATTACTTAGAGCAATTGGCATATTAAATATCTTACTTTGTGACATCTTGAAATTATTTCTGTAACAATTTCATCTATACATTAGCATATATAACTGTGGTCCCTTTTAGTAGATGTCAATAATCAATATATCAACTATATTAATTGTTTAGAAAATATAATATCCTTATTTCCTGCTTAATCAAACAATAATGTCTCCAACATAGGCTTCAAATGACTAGCAGGGAAGTACAAGCAACCTTTTTTAAATGCCTGTCCATGTTCTTTTGCCCACATTAATATCCTGATTTTTCTTTGACTGGGTCATATTCAGTTTTTCTCCTTTCTCAGATGCATGTGATCCATTGTGTCTCTTACTTAATGATTGCCTGTACTATTTGTTATCAGGTATGCTAACATCAGATAAGCAGAACCAATATGAGTGACTTGAATAGTCTATTTTTATAGAGTTGTGACCTCACTCATTTGAGAGGGCAGGTTAAGCAGTCTGTTTAGGGCTGTTGATTCTACTTTTGACACTGAAGCTGATATCATCAGAGCAGACGGTAAGGAAGGCACTATGGAAGTGAGAAGGGGAGAGGTAGAAGCAAACTTGCAGTCCTGAATATGTGAGGGAATCCCCAGGAAAAATTAAAATCTGCGTCTCGGTCTCAACTCCTCCAGCCACCAACTTCACATGAGGAAGTTAGCATATTTTACCACAAATTTGCTCAGCCACTTGAGCCTGTAATTAAAGAAATTGAAGAAGAATCAGTAGATTCTGCATGAGCTTCATGTCCACATGAGCTGTTGACCACATGAGCAAGGCAATCCATCAAATTAGAGACAGTGTACATTGAGTCGCAGCAGCACATCGTTCAACAGTAACTTGCTAACTGCGCATGGCTGAGGCTTCACTTGTGTCTTCCCAATATTGCAGAGATCAGTTTGTGGGAATATGAACTATTAATATCACAAGGAACAGATTTCTGGGAATCAGTGTCAGATTAGCCTACCATATTAGTACTTTAATGTACTACAAAGTGACCACATTATTTTGCTAATCATTTGGCTCTCACACTGATAATCTTCAGAATAAGAATGTAATGTATTTAATTTAATCTTAAGAGCTATTCATGCTAGGTATCATGAATAGGCTGAATAGAAATAAGAGCCTAATGGAAAGTTTAGACACATTTGGAACACCTGCCTCCCATATCAAGTCCCTGAGCTCAAGCCCCAGCTACATTTCAGATCCAGCTTCCAAATAATGCACACCCTAAGAGGAAGCAGGTACTGACTCAAATGACTGCCACACACATGGGAAGCTCTGATTGTGTTCTTGGCTCTGGCTTTGACCTGACCCAGCCATGGCTATTGTGAGCATTTGGGGAGTGAACTAGTGGAAGGAAAATCTCTTTATTTTTCTTTCTGTTTCTCTTCCTTTCAAATAAATAAGATAATTATATAAAAATATAATATTATAATATATTTATGTTCTTTATTGCCTCAGGAAATTTGGTAATATAGATAGAAATACACTGGGGCCGGCGCCGCGGTGCACTAGGCTAATCCTCTGCCTGCGACTCCGGCATCCCATATGGGTGCCGGTTCTAGTCCTGGTTGCTCCTCTTCCAGTCCAGCTCTCTGCTGTGGCCCGGGAAGGCAGTGGAGGATGGCCCAAGTGCTTGGGCCCTGCACCCTCATGGGAGACCAGGAGAAGCACCTGGCTCTTGGCTTCGGATTAGCGCAGCGCGCCAGCTGTAGTAGACACTTGGGGGGTGAACCAACAGAAAAAGGAAGACCTTTCTCCCTGTCTCTCTCTCTCTCACTGTCTAACTCTGCCTGTCCAAAAAAAAAAATGTAAAACCAAAAGTAAAATCTTATGATTCAAGGTTATAAATTAACCCCACATATTTATGTATCTTGTTCCAGAGATACTATTAAGATAATAAAAAAGGATTTTAAAACTATAAACCCACTAAATGAAGATAATTGGAGATATGTCATCAAAAGATGAAATGCAGTGTGTATTTTCTGGAAGATGAATATGGACAGATGCATAGTGACTGGAGGAATAAGCAGAAGCGTTCTTAAATGAGAAGGAGTACAAGGAGGATTTAACCAAGCAAAGAATTTCTCTTCTTGTAAGAATTCTGAGCAGGTAAAATGACCTGCATGCATAAGACATAGGGCTAAAAATTAGGGAGTCAATTGTAACTGTATTCAAGAATCTCTTACCTGTATGGTCAGTGTAACCAGTGCCCACTCCCAGTTACAGCAGTAAACACTAATATGGGCAAAGGAACAGAAAAAACAAAATTAACTTTTCAAAACAAATCCAGTTAATTATCTCAGGAGAAACAGGGCAATTTGTGTGAATGTGCCTCAAAAAAAAGCTTCCCTAATTGTGTGTTTTGGGAAAACACCAACTCAATAGCTTGTTAGGTGTTTATTTGCCCTCAACCAATGTTTGCAGGTACATAAGCTTTCCCTGCACTGAATGTATCACAATTCTTCCCACTGATTCATTTTAAATACTACTAAAAGCTATGGATCAACACATATCAGATATAATTTGCAAGAAAGAAAAAAAGAATTATAAAGGTAAACAAACAGCAAAAACAGCTAGACTGGCCGGCACCGGGGCTCAATAGGCTAATCCTCTGCCTGTGGCACCAGCACCCCGGGTTCTAGTCCCAGTCGGGGCGCCGGATGCTGTCCCGGTTGCCCCTCTTCCAGGCCAGCTCTCTGCTGTGGCCCTGGAGTGCAATGGAAGATGGCCCAGGTCCTTGGGCCCTGCACCCGCATGGGAAACCAGGAGAAGCACCTGGCTCCTGGCTTCAGATCAGCACGGTGCACCAGCAGCGGTGCGCCGGCAGCAGTGGCCATTGGGGGGTGAACCAACGGAAAAGGAAGATCTTTCTCTCTGTCTCTCTCTCCCACTGTCTACTCTGCCTGTCAAAAATAAATAAATAAATAAAATTTAAAGAAAAAAACAGCTAGATTTAAAAAAAAACCCTAGGAACATGGGAAATGTTGAGAATCTTAAAAATTTTCCTCTGTAAAAGGTAGCCATTTATTTTTTAAAAACAGGTACATGAGAAAAAAGAAGCAAAGAATATTGCAAGACACCTTAGAAATTTTTGTACTATTTTTAATGTGATAGAAATACATAAAAAAGCATTCACATGGAAAGCCAAATGGCTGTCTGATTTCAACAAAGGGGATCAGACAATTCTGTAATGAGATAAAGCTGAAGAGAGAATATCAGTGCCACAGAAGCTCTTGTCCCCTCCTTTGACAGTCTCTATCTCTGTCCCTAGTAAATGGAGTTTCTGATTCTCTCTGATTTTTTTAAAAGCAATTTTGCATGCAACTAAGCAGTCTGAACACTCAGGATCGGTTCCGTTTGCTCAGCTCTTTGTGTAATTACTCCACGTTCTGTTGCTCAGTGAGTGTTGTTCCCTTTCGTTGCTGAATAGTAATCCTTCATATACCAGCACTGTGTTCATTAATTCTGCTCATGTTTGACTTGCTTCCAGTTTAGGACTATTAGGAATAGTGCTGCTCTGGGACTCCCTGACCTTGTCTTTCCGTGTACTTGAGTGCACATTCATTTCTGTTACATTTTGACTGAGGAGATTTGCTGCTTCGAGAAGGATACAGATTTTCACCAGAGAAGCTCCTGCCAAATGGTTTCCCAAAGTGTGTCTGATACTTTACACTCCGCCAGCAGTTGCCTCACATCCTTGTCAACACTTGGTGTCAGTCTTTTTCATTTTTTGCGTTTTTAATGTGCGTAAAGTAGCATTACTTTGGGATTCTAACTTGGAATTCCTTAGTGACTAATTAAATTCAACATTAGTATCTGTGTTTATTAGTCTTTTTAATGGCCTTTTTTGTTAAGTGTCTAGTGGATATTTTGCCAGTTTTCTTTTGAGATTTCTATTTTTCTAAGTAACTCAGAGGAGTTTGTTCAATAAGTAAAGACGTGAATTATTTGCCAAATATAAATATAATGAGTATCTTCTCCCAGTATGTGGCTTGAATGTTTTCTCTTTCAATAATGTATTTAGAAGAACAAAAGCTCTTGATATTTAATGTTGATGTTATTCATCATGTTTTTCTTATTTCTATTTTTTCTATACTCATAAAGATATCTTTACATAGCCTAATGTCATTAAGATCTTTTCCCTTCCTTGGCATTCTAGGGGAGCTGCTATAGTCTATTTGTCATATCTTGAGTTGCAATGTGTAACTGATTTTTCATATGGTATTAAGTAAGGCCAAGGCTTTTTTTAATGAATTTCTAATATTTTGGCAACAGCATTGGAAAAAAGAAATATCATTTTTCCATCACCTTCTAGTGCTCTTTTTTTGTTATAAATTAAGTGACTAAATACTGTCGAAGTTTCTTTTTGGGTGCTCAACTCCAGCTTATTAATTTATTCCTGTGTTGGTATCACATTATATTCATTACTACAGCTTTGTACTTAATATTTGATACTATGAATATATCATATTTGTCTTTCTTCAAGAGTGAAATGAGTACTTAAATTTTACTATTTTAAAACATACTTCCAGAATTTTTTGTTTTTTAATATATAGAGAACAAGTTTCATGAATTTCCAAGATATGAGACCAAGAATGCAATACTATCTTCCTGCCTCTGCCTCTCTCCCTCCTCCTTCCTTTCTATTGACATTATTAGAAGGCTCGAAATAAATGTCAAGGAAATATGTTAACATGGAAAGTTTTGATCTAGAGACAAAAATAGTAAGAAAAATGATATTGTATATTAAACCAGATACTAAAAATTTCTATAAATAGAAGTTCCTGGAAAAATAAGAAGCTGGAGTTCAATAAGTACTTCACAATCATAGATAGGTTTTTGAGAACAGTTAATGGAATTATTAATAGAGGTTCTAAGGATCCCTATCTTGATCTTAAACTCCACTCTCAACTTTACTGCTAATAAACACCAGCACAACTACCCCTCAGAATTACTGTTGTAAATACTTGGAATTTCAAACACTTTCTAAAGTAAAAGTGATAGCTCAGTCTCTCATGAATTGACTCAGGTGATATATGAAAATGGTATTCGATACATGGTTTTGGTTTCCATTATTTCGATTACTTATAATCAACTGTTGTTCAAAAATATTGAGTGTAAAACTCCAGAATTAAATGATTTATAAAATTTAAACCATCTACCATTTTCTAGGTTACTTGAACAAAAGCACTGCAACACTTTGACAGTCAAATCTTCTCACCTTGATGACTGTTTTATGTAATTCAACAAAACTAAGTTAGCTTAACTATAATGTTCAAAGTATATCTTTTGAAATCTTGATTACTTGATTGAATGCATTATGTTTTTATTACTTTTTCTAGTAAAGCTCACATGTCACGGATAGTGACTTAGTAAAATGTGAATGTTCAAACTGATTTCCACATAATTGTGTAAAAGAATTAATGAATCTGTAAAATCTTTGCAGGTTCATGGTGTTGTTATCAACTGATTTCATGGGCTTCACTTTTGAATTGTGCCCTTGTCAAGGAGTCTGGACTCTGATTTGCAGTGTGATTATAATGTAGCTTTTCAATTAATGTGTACTAGTTTCATGACATAACTCTCTCTACCCAATGTTAATACTTCAACCTCATTAAGATACAATGTTACATAAGTAACTATTGTTAGCCCTAATATTAATTTTCTGTCCTCAAGTAATTGAACCTAATAGCAGTGGCACAGAAAGAATTACTGATTTAATTTAGGTTATTTCTCAAAGAACATTTTAAGCTAAGTATAAAATAAACTACCACAAATTGACCTATGACAAGTACAAATAATACTATATTAAAATAAGAAAACATTTAAATAAATCACTTATTTGGAAAACATGGTCATTATAGTGGTTCAAATTATAGGGGTTGTGCTAAATGTGTGTTTTCACAGTTGCCACTAAATTCTATGTACAGATGACTTTAGGTATGAAATATTTGAATTCAGCACTTGAATTTCATGCTGCTTGCTTTGGATTGATTATAAATGTTACAAATGAATATGGAAAAGAGAAAGAAAAGAGAAACCCAGCAGATGATGTTTCAAGTGCTTGAGCCTCTTATGTTTCTGAGCTCCTGACTTCAACCTGGCCTAACCCTAGCCGCTGCAGATATTTGGGGAGTAAATAAGCAGATTGAAGATTCTCTCTCTCTCTCTCTCTCTCTCTCTCTCTCCACACACGCACACACACACTTCTATCTATCTATCTATCTATCTACTATCTATCTATCATCTATCTATCTATATCACTAGCTCTAGTTCTGGCTCTCTCCACTAGATTAAATAAATAAATAAATAAATACAAAAAAAAAGAAACATACTACTTGTTGAAAAATTATTATGTGATAGCCATCAGCCCTTGTTCTAAAATTATATAGATTTCCTTTCTCATTTAATGGTAATAAAAACTCTGGCACATATACACTCTTTTTCCTATTTTATACTTAAAGAAACTGAAAATCACACAGTTAAGTTGTTCAAGTTCACATAGACAATAATTGGGATGGATATGCATCTGTTGGTTTTGCCAATCCTACATCTTTCTTACTTTCTATGGTAACTATGAATCATTTTTTTCTGGTGATTATAGCTCCTTGGGTTTTATACATAGGATCAGTGAGCATTGGGTTTCCTATCCCTAATGGTTTTTGAAGTGTTTATATAAGTTTGACCTGGCCAATAAGAGTATTTCAGTCCCTAGCCAAGTGATTGACCCAGAAAAGGACCCCATGATCTTAACTCAAAGAATTATTCTATCTTCTATTGGAGTGACAAAAATTATATTTTTGTAATCTTGGCAAATTTTAAACTATCCAAGATCTACAAGGTATTTCCTGTTTTGAAAGATAGCTACATTAATCACTAAAGAGTAAGTTAATACATGGAGAGAAAACATTTATGTATAGCATGTGTCCTCCCCAGTTGATATATGTCTAAAGTTCAACTATAAGTTTCCTTCCACTTTTTATTTTTATAAAGCAGCCCCCTCTGATTCACAGAAGATGCCTTCAAATGCAGAACCCTCAGTGAATTGTCTGAAACTTCAGATGGTAGAACTTAATGTCTTTTCCATTTTAGCCAGGCACTTAGCACTCACTAAAGCTACAGCTTTTGCAGTTTGAGGTGTGACAGAAAAACCAGCTCAAATTTATTTTTCAAAATTTTGTAGGTAGAAATATCCATTCATACTGTGGATATTAGCAACCTTAGTGTATGATAGTATATGATTCTTTCTTTCCTTAAGTCAAGAACTTTTACCTTTTCACTTAAAGAAAGTCCTTGATGGCTTTTCTGTGGCATTTAAAAATAGTCAGTGCCACTAGCCTTCTATTTGGGGTCATTAATATTTTATGCACTAAGGGTTACTTTACTATAAGCTCTGCAGTACCACAGTAGTCAATCCCATAGCCAAGATGACTACCATATGAACACAATTTCATCACTTTATGCAGATTGGTATACAATTTAAAACTTTTAAATTGCTTCTGTCTTGATTTTTATATTTAACATTTCAGATTGCATTTAACCATTGGGACTTAAACTGCTGAAAGAAAAACCACAGATAAAGAGGAATACTCTATTCCTGCTTGAACCAGTATTGAATGGATTTTCTATAAATGACAATTCGGAATTTTCATTAGTTAACAAAGGCAGAATCCAAACCTACATTTCTTTCTCTGTATATTCACTACAGTTGTCAATGATAAGTAGCTTTAATCCCCACAGAATAAATAAATCTAATCATTGTGATTGAATTAAAAGTACTTAAACATTTCCTGTAAAAAATGTTGAAATGTTTACACTCAGCAAATATCACAGATGAAGGTCAGGGATATATTATGCAACAAACGAAAATATGGACCTTGCTCTATACTCTCCAATTTATTATCTATTTAAACTGACATAAAATTCTCCAAGTTCTTGGATAGGCACTAAGGCTATAATCCCTCTGAAATTATGTGTCAAAAATTTTGTGTGCATTTATTTTGCTGGATTAACATCAATAGCTATTGTTTAAGGAATGTTAAAATGGTCCATGTTCCCCAATAAATTTAAAGACCACTAACTCCAAATCCAAGATGACAATCAAGGGAGGGCTGCTGATTATCTAAGCTGCTGATATTTTCCCAATTAAAGAGAATGAGTGGAATGTCCTTTATCCCCATTGCTGCTGTTTACTGAAATAACTCATCGGCAAGATATCAAAACAAAATAAACTGTGACAGAAATATTTTAATTTATAGCAATCATTTAAAGTATTATATCTCGATAATTTTGTGCTCATATGTTTCCATTGGGCTAAAGCTACAGACGTCTTCTTCTCTCAAACTGCCAAAGCCTTGGCATGTGCAGTTACATCAAACCTACACCAGCTCTTTGGTCATGATCTTTGTTCACAAGCCTTCCAGGTGCCCCTAAGTGTAAATTCTGCAGCTTGCCAATGACACATACTCTTTGGGGGGATGGGGAAATTCTTGCGTTTTCATTTTCATTGCTAGGTCTTCAACCACTTAATTCAATTAATGGTGGACAGTTTTGCAGGATGAGATTCATTCCCTAGAGAAAGTTGTGATAAAAAAGGGTGAGCCTGGCCTCTCTCCACTCTCTGCTTCATCTTTCAATTTGGGAACTCTCACTCTTGCACAGGGCCCCACCCTTGTTATGCCATGGCCATAAAGCCTTCTCCAGGGCAAAGGAGATGCTAGAACAATGCTCTTGAATATCCAGAACCTTGAACCACAATGCAGATTAATACATAGGGTCTGGAAATAAAAACTTTCAATTGAAAATGTCAAAGCCATGGCTCCCAGGCAGAGACAATGTAAGCTTATAAAAGATCATCTATCATTCTAGTATCTATTCATATTTTTTACCAAGAAAGAAAGTGAGACACATAGAAATTTCATTACCTTGCTCAAGACCACATCATTTGTTTGAGAGACACCCAGAACTGCAACCTAGTGACTAATCTAGTGACTTGTCTCTCACAGCTCATGCAATGTAGATACTTCTTTCTAATGAAAGGGCTACCCATTGAGGCTTTGTGAAAAAGAGTGTGACATTTTCATAAATTAAAAAATTAGAATAAGGGCACACACTCTCTGCAATAAGCTAGGAGGTTAATTGTATTCATCTTTGGATCTTCAATCATTAGCAAAATGCCTACTACAAAGCAATTAATACAAATCAAAATTACATTTAACTCATGGGAATTTGGCATCCTGATTTCAAGGCTATATCATCTAATAACTACATACCCTTAGCAAATCATACAATTATCCAGAGTCTTTATTTCTTTACTTTTTATAAAAGGGAACAAGAAACCTAATAGTAATATTGTAATAATTAAATGATATAACTGATTAGAAAAGCTTTTATTAATTATAATTTTAGGGGTTTCATATAATAATTATTAAACTATTATATTTTCACAGAAGGCAGTTTCTAACTGCATAGGAAACACATCCATAGACTCAATGTTGAAGTGCGTATGAAGACTTGAGAAAAGTGAATGTGCACCCTAAGTAACCAATATTTTAAGCACTGGAGGATAAATGCAGGGTGTGTCCCTGTGAACATCAAAGGAGTTCCCCTACCAAATAAATGCAGTCGCAACAGGATTAAGGAAATAAAAATCAAAAGGATTAGAGACAAGGAATAAATAAAAGATATAAAGCTAAGGAGACTCATATTTATCTTTTAAAAATGGTTCATTTTAATCGACTACCTGCTGCATGCTTAATTTGTCCTGGATCAAAACACCAGAGTGCCCTTGGACATATTGCAAAGGCAATATGAACCTATTGGTCCCTAATGGTTTCAAAAATTGTTTCAGCATTGTACACCCTTGGGATCTGGTGGTTTTTAAAATAATATTGCTGAAATCCAGTGGTTAAATATACAACTTATTCCACAGATAAAAGGAGTATTGTTTGAATGGAAGAGCCTAAGGAAATCAGATAAGGAGAAGTTTTGCAGTGAAAATCTGTGTTTGGCTCAGTATTGTCAAAATGAGAATAGTTTGTGATTATACCCTGTGTGCAAATTTACAAGTGAGCTTGCCACAGTGTTATAGATGCTGACAAAAGACTCAAGGCTTCTGGATCAAAAGCAAAACGTTTCTTACTAATGCACAACATGTAGTTTAAACTTCATGTGTGCTTTGTCTCTGCTTGTTCCCAAATCCCACTGATACAATGCAGAATGGCCCAGTTGTATGCAGGAAGAATGTGTCACAGATGAGCACAACTCTGACCTAGGGAGTCCCAAACATTCAAAAGGAGCTGATGGTAAGTCTGTCCAAACTTCGCCCATCAGGGAGACATTATCTTTATTATTCTGGACAACAAACAAAGCTGCCAGTGCTCCAGATTTCAAGGCTGCTTGCTATACAAATATGTTTGAAAAGATAGCCTGGAACAATAACTGTCAATGCTTCTGGTAAGAAAACAGAGGAAACACGGGGGATGCATGATGAGTTGTCTCCGGCTGATAAGCTAAGAAAAATTCATGTAGGTCCTTCGAAACTTCTGAAGGGTAGACCTAATTAATGATCTAGAGCAAGTTAAGTTTTGAAGCTGAAAATTGGCATAAAAAGGGAAAGAATGTTTCATTTTAACACTATGCTAATAGGAAGTAAGTTATAAAATACAGAATGTGAAATGTTAAGGGTCTGCACTTAAGTGATGTCAGTGAGAATTAAAGTTCATTGGATAATTCAATGCAAATGGTACAGTGTTACTATTAGGACTTAATGACTTACCATGAGAAATGAAAGAAAAGGAATATGTTAATGACATCATCCCTACATATAAATGTATCATATCTAAAAGAGACATCTTAATTACATTGACAAAAGGATATTTTTAAAAATATTAAGACAATCAGTTAGCTACTTTTTAAAAAAATCAACAAAGATATGTACCCTGTAACACTCCTCAACATAGCTAATAGATAATTGAAAATAATATTGAGGTTTCTGTTTTCTTTTGTTCTGAGAGAGACAATAAGTACACTTTCCTCACTTGCTCAAACCCCCAAATATTCTCAAAAGTCTCCTGGACAGCACCAAATGTGAGAATGAGAGACTGAATCCAAGTCTCCCATGTAGGTGGCAGGGACCCAATTGTATGATTTGTCACCACTGCATCCCAGGGTCTGCATCAGCTGGAAGCTGGATTCAGTAACTAGAGCTGAAAATTGAAACCAAGTACTCCAATGTGGTACGGGGATGTCAATCACTACGTCAAATGCGTGCCCTGCCAAACATGACTCTATGTGTTTTTAAGTGAAACAATAAGTATATGAAATAAATGTATTTCCATAAAATGCTAACATATATGTATATGAGTATTTTTAAAGGTTCACAGAAAATTGAATTAAATGTTGTATACATTGGTGCAAACATCTTTGAGGTATTAAAAAAGCCTATATACATATAAAGTGTATAAAATTTCTCCACAATGATGTAAATAAATAACAAGTTTCATAAAAACAAACATTTTTGTCACATGGGAAAAAATTTTCTAACTACACAAACATTATATTCATAGAAGCAAGCAGCCATAACGCTTTTCCTTTCTTTGTCTGCCATACTATCACCTTTGCATTAATTTTGCATTTTATTCTATTTAATCTACATTCTCAACCACATGAAATAGTGTTTTGTTTTTTCAGAATAGTCAAAAACACCTTGTGGAAGATGGCGGAATAGAGAGGGAGGGAGCACAGTGAAGGTCCACTAAGGGAAGGTTCAAAGAGCGATGAGAATTTGTTGTTTTTAAGCCCTTCCTGAAACTGGGGAGATAGGGTGGACACGCGAGGAGGACGCGGATGCCTGAGACTCAGGACACCAGCAGGAGTGTGTACGCACCAGCGCTGGAAGCCGAGGTGAGACGGGGCGCTCGCCCCGCCCCTCCCCCAACACACCCTGGGAAGGACACTGAGACATGCACAACTGAGTGGGGGAGGAAATAGAAAACGGAACAGAGTGAGTGGCACCAGCGGAGATAGTGCACGATTCAGGGATATTAATTGAGAGACTGAGTAAGCCAGCATCTCTTGGCGCCTCCCCGGAGCTCCAGCAGGTGGGAAGCAGCCATTTTGTCTGTTTACATTTGGGCATAAAGGAGAACTGTCTTTGCCTCTACACTAACCTTCAGAGGAGGAGCCCAAAGGTGGAGCTGAGGGTGCTCGAGGGAGGGCAACCCAAAGCCCTGAGACCCGACTACTCAAGTTACAAGAAAAAAAAAAAAAAAACTGAATAGCGCCTCCTAGTGGAGAAAAAGCGCAGGATCCAGAGCTGCAGTGGGCAGGGAGCAGCCATCCTGTCTGTTTACCTGCGGGCTGTGGAGAGCAGCCTGATTACACTGGATATTGGTAGAGACTCACAGCAGCCTATAGTAGAGGGAAATCAACCCAAAAAATCACCCAGACGGAATGCCAAAAAACAAAACCAAAAACCAAAAAAACATAGAAGATAATATAAATTTGCCAATGGAGCAGGCTAAACCAACCATAACAGAGGCAGAAGAAGAAGAAGTTGAAAACATGCCAGAAAAAGAATTCAGAAAATTAATAATCAGAATACTTAGAAATAATGAGAAACAGTGTCAAGAGCTGAATGAAAAACAAGCCCAAGGATTAGAGATCTTAAAGAGAAGCCAGAATGAGATACTAGAACTGAAAAACTCAATTGACCATATAAAAAACACCGTGGAATCCCTCAGAAATTAAACAAATGAAATAGAAGACTGAATATCAGAATTCGAAGACAAACTTCCAGAAATAATACAGTCAGTTCAATCGCAGGAAGAAGAAAATAAAAAATTTAAAAAACACGGTCGGAGACCAACAAGATTCAATCCAACGGTGTAATGTTCGGATAATAGGAATCCCTGAGGGGGTGGAAAGAGAGAATGGATTAGAAGGTGTCTTCAACGAAATAATATCAGAAAACTTTAAACAAAGGCAGCTGGATAACAACACACAAATACAACAGATAGCCAGGACTCCAAACAGAGTAGACCAGAAGAGAAATTCACCACGACACATTGTGGCAACACTCAGTTCAGTGACACACAAAGAACAAATCCTAAAATGTGCCAGAGAAAAGCGACAAATCACATTCAGGGGTAAGTCAATCAGACTCACCCCAGACTTCTCATCGCAAACACTACAGGCAAGGAGACAATGGCATGATATATTTCAAGTTTTAAAAGACAAACAATGCCAACCTAGAATACTATATCCTGCAAAGCTATCATTTATGAATGAAGGGGAAATAAAGATCTTCCACGACAAACAGAAACTGAAAGAATTTGTATCCACGCGTCCAACCCTACAACACTTGCTCAAAGATGTGCTGCACACAGAAATACAAAAACAAGAACTTCACTGCAAAAAAAAGTGAATGTAGAGTAACGCACAAACAAAGTTCAAAATACATAAACAGCTCGTTTCAGGAAACATGAAGGGGAAAAGACAGTACTTAACAGTAATCACATTGAATGTGAATGGTCTTAATTCCACGACAAAGAGACGTAGACTAGCTGACTGGATCAAAAAAGAGAATCCAACTATATGCTGCCTTCAGGAGACACACCTCATCAGCAAAGATGCACGCAGACTGAAAGTGAAAGGATGGAAAAAGATACTCCAAGCGAATGGAAATCAAAAAAGAGCTGGTGTGGCCATCCTAATATCAGACAAAATAGACTTTAACATAAAAACTATTAAAAGAGACAGAGAAGATTAAAGGATCTATCCAACAGGAAGACATTACTATTATAAATATATACGCACCTAATTACAGGGCACCTGGCTACCTGAAAGAATTACTAAAGGATTTAAAGGGAGATATAGACTCAAATACAATAGTAACAGGGGACTTCAACACCCCACTCTCACCAATGGACAGATCAACCAGACAGAAATTCAACAAAGAAACAACTGAGCTAATTGACGCCATAGACCAAATAGACCTAATAGATATCTTCAGAACCCTCCACCCCACAGACACAGAGTTCACAGATTTCTCCCCAGTACATGGAACATTCTCTAGGATTGACCATATACTAGGCCATAAAGGGAGCCTCAACAAATTCAAAAAAATTGAAACTATACCATGCAGCTTCTCAGATCATAGAGCAGTGAAACTTGAAATCAACAACCCAAGAATCTCTACACCATATGCAAATATATGGAGAATGGACAACATGATCCTAAATGAACAGTGGGTCATCGAAGAAATTAAAAGAGAAATCAAAAGATTTCTAGAAACAAATGAAAATGATAACACAACCTATCAAAACCTGTGGGACACAGCAAAAGCAGTGCTAAGAGGAAAGTTTATAGCAATTAGTGCCTACATCAAGAAGCTGGAAAGGAACCAAACAAATGAACTCTCCATGCACCTTAAGGATCTAGAAAAACAGCAGCAAATCAAGCCCAAATCCAAAAGGAGGAAAGAAATACTAAAGATCAGAGAAGAAATAAACAGAATTGAAACCAAAAAAACAATACAAAAGATCAACAAAACCAGGAGCTGGTTCTTTGAAAAAATAAACAAAATCGACACACCATTGGCCCAACTAACCAAAAAAAGGAGAGAGAAGACCCAAATCTGTAAAATCAAAGATAGTAATGGAAATGTAACAACTGACACAATAGAAATAAAAAGAATCATCAGAAACTACTACAAAGAGATGTATGCTAACAAATTGGGGAACCTGGAAGAAATGGATAGATTCCTGGACAAATCCAACCTTCCTAAACTGAGCCATGAAGATATAGAAAATCTAAACAGACCCATAACCATGGAAGAAATTGAATCAGTAATAAACGCACTACCGAAAAAGAAGAGCCCAGGACCGGATGGCTTCACTGCCAAATTTTACCAGGCATTTAGAGAACAACTAACCCCAGTTCTTCTCAAATTATTCCAAAGATTGAAAGAGAGGGAATCCTCCCAAATTCCTTCTACGAAGCCAATATCACCTTAATTCCTAAGCCCGGAAAAGACACAGCTGAGAAAGAAAACTACAGACCTATCTCCCTGATGAACATAGATGCAAAAATACTCAATAAAATTCTGGCAAACCGAATCCAACTACACATCAGAAAGATCATTCACCCGGACCAAGTGTGATTTATCCCTGGTATGCAGGGATGGTTCAATATTCAAAAGTCAATCAACATAATCCATCACATTAACAAATTGAGAAACAAAAATCATATGGTTATCTCAATAGATGCAGAGAAAGCATTTGACAAAATACAACACCCTTTCATGATGAAAACCCTAAGCAAATTGGGGTTAGAAGGAACATTCCTCAACACAATTAAGGCAGTCTATGATAAACCAAAGGCCAGCATCATATTGAATGGGGAAAAGTTGGAGGCATTTCCATTGAGAACTGGCACCAGACAGGGATGCCCACTCTCACCATTGCTATTCAATATAGTCCTAGAAGTGTTAGCCAGAGCCATCAGGCAAGAAAAAGAAATTAAAGGGATACAAATGGGAAAGGAGGAAGTTAAACTATCCCTGTTTGCAGATGACATGATACTATATATAGGGGACCCAATAAACTCCTATAAGAGACTACTGGAACTCATAGAAGAGTTTGGTAAAGTAGCAGGATACAAAGTCAACGCTCAGAAATCAACAACCTTTGTATACACAGACAATGCCAGGGCCGAGGAAGAACTACTAAGATCAATCCCATTCACGATAGCCACAAAAACAATAAAGTACCTTGGAATAAATTTAACCAAGGAGGTCAAAGACCTCTATGATGAAAATTACAAAACACTAAAGAAAGAAATAGAAGACGACACAAAAAAATGGAAAAACTTGCCATGCTCATGGATTGGAAGAATCAATATCACCAAAATGTCCATTCTCCCAAAAGCAATTTACAAGTTCAATGCAATACCAATCAAAATACCAAAGTCATTCTTCAAAGACCTAGAAAAAACGGTGCTGAAATTCATATGGAGAAACAGGAGACCCAGAATAACTAAAGCAATCCTTTACAATAAAAACAAGGCTGGAGGCATCACAATTCCAGACTTCAAGGCATACTACGGGGCAGTTATAATCAAAACAGCCTGGTACTGGTACAAAAACAGATGGATAGACCAATGGAACAGAATAGAAACACTGGAGATCAATCCAAACATATATAACCAACTCATATTTGACAAAGGACCTAAAACCAACCCCTGGAACAAGGACAGCCTCTTCAACAAATGGTGCTGGGAAAACTGGATGTCCACATGCCGCAGTATGAAGCAAGACCCCTACCTTACACCTTATACAAAAATCCACTCAACATGGATCAAAGAACTAGAGATGCGCCACCACACCATGAAACTAATTGAGAGCATAGGGGAAACTCCTCAAGATATCGGAATAGGCGAAGAATTCCTGGAGAAGACACGGGTAATCAAAGATAAAATAAACAAATGGGATTACCTAAAATTGAAGAGTTTCTTAACAGCAAAGGAAACAGTCAGGAAAGCGAAGAGGCAACCAACAGAATGGGAGACGTTATTTGCAAACCACACAACAGATAAAGGATTAACAACTAGAATCTACATAATGATCAAAAAACACCACAGAATCAAAACAAACAACCCAATAAAAAAATGGGCCAAGGACCTCAACAGACATTTTTCAAAAGAGGAAATCCAAATGGCCAAAAGGCACATGAAAAAATGCTCAGGATCCCTAGCCATCAGGGAAATGCAGATCAAAACCACAATGAGATTCCACCTCACTCCAGTTAGATTGGCTTACATACAGAAATCAACCAACAACAGATGCTGGCGAGGATGTGGAGAAAAGGGGACACTAATCCACTGTTGGTGGGAATGCAAGCTGGTAAAGCCACTGTGGAAGACAGTCTGGAGAGTCCTCAGAAACCTGAATATAGCACTACCACAGGACCCAGCCATCCCACTCCTTGGAATATACCCAAATGGAACTAAAGGGGTGAAAAAAGCCATTTGCACCTCAATATTTGTTGCAGCTCAATTCACAATAGCTAAGACATGGAATCAACCTGAATGTCCATCAACGGTAGACTGGATAAAGAAACTATGGGATATGTACTCTATGGAACACTATACAGCAGTAAAAAACAATGAAATCCGGGCATTCACAACAAAATGGAGGAAGCTGGAAAACATCATGCTGAGTGAAATAAGCCAATCCAAAAGGGATAAATATCACATGTTCTCCCTGATCGATGGCAGCTAAACGAGCACCTAAAATGATACCCATTGAAGTGAAATGGACACTATGAGAGACAATGACATGAGCAGCCCTTGTCTAGACTGTTGAGGAAAAACTTACTATTTTGTTCCTTTAGTATTTTTGTTGTTGTTGTTGTTGTTGCTCGGTTTGCTCTACACAAGACCACTGGTTGAACTCTGCAATCAATGCACAACCATTCTTAAGCGTTTAAAAATTAACAGGAAATTGATCTCTGTGGAACACAGGAGTGGGAATAAGAGAGGGAGGAGATATATAGGACGGCACATACTCACTCAGACCTACCTCCAATGGTGGAACTGGAAATGTGCCAGGGGATTTCAACTCAGTCTTACCAAGGAGGCAGGTACCAATGCCAGCACACTTGGTAAAGTGACAAATATAAATACACAACTGATCAAAAAGATAGGGTAAGTGTCGAAGAGATTACACAAATAAGACCAGTGTAAGCAAATAATGAAAGATAGAATCAAAAGGGTTGAGAATGATCCTGCGGGAGAAGCAGGTCACACAGCAGACTCATAGAATGGCAAATGCCCAAAACAGCACTCCTGCCTCAGAATCAACACTTGGGACATTCAGATCTGACTAAAAGGTCCATGAGAGTCTCGCAGGCATGGAAAGCCATGAGACGGTGGCAAAAAACAATCTAAATGAAGGATCCTGGTGAACAACACCCCAGCAGAAGGATCAGGCCATCAAGGAGAGAGGCGCCTTTCTCTGAAGGGAGGAAGGAACCTCCACTGTGATATGGCCTTGACTAAACAAATTCAGAGTTGGTGAACTCAAGGGGCTTCCATAGCCTAGACAGCTCATAACAAGAGTCTCGGGTGATTGCTGACATCATAAATAAGAGTGCCAATTGTTAAATCAACAACGGGAGTCACTGGGTTCATGCTCCCCACGCAGGATCTCTGTCCTTAATATGTTTATCTATGAAACTCAAAAACAACACTTCTAGTCGAACAATACCCTATACCTGGTTCGGTTGTGTGAGTGCAACCTGTTGAAATCCCTGCTTAGTATATACTAAATTGATCTTCGGTATATGAAGGTAATTGAAAATGAAACGTGATGAAGGGCGGGATGGGAGAGGAAGTGGGTGAGGGGAGGGCCAAGTGAGGGAGGGAGGTCAGGGGGAAGCCACAACAATACAAAAGATGCATTTTATATTCTACTTAAAACTATTGGTTGAACTCTGTAATTAATACACAATTACTCTTAGGTGTTTAATCAATGCTATAACTAGTACTCAAATAGTATTTTACACTTTGTGTTTCAAAAAAAAAAAAAAAAAAAAAACCTTGTATATACTTGTATTTTTTTTCAGAGTTCATCGTCCTTTCCTGAAATTTCTCATTTCTGTCTTTGTACTATTTAGTTTTAGATATAAAAACAACACCACCTTTTCATGGTTTCTTAAACACACCATGTATCTGGCTCAAGTTTGATATTTAAGTTTGGGTAGGACCCAGACTATCCAACAATTATACTTTTCTTGCTATTTTGGTCACATTGCAGGTCAGTTGACTGCAACATGATCTAGAATGGCTTGCAGGTAGTTGGCAAGCACATTGGTCTAGAATATGTCTTAAGTGAGAAGTTAGATCTAGGACTTTATCCCATGTTGTATTCATGCTGCACTAGGTTAGCCCACCATTCTTACCATGCTAGTTTCAGAGTTCAAAGAATAATAAGGAAGTAATTTCAAATGGGTTCTCCAAGCCATTGATTGATGGGTGCTTACCAGTTTCCAATGGTCAAGCCAATGCACCTGTATGTTCTCCTTCTTGGACTACCATAACAGAGGACCATACACTGGGTGCTTGAATAACTGAAATTTATTCTCTCAAAGATTTGGAAATTAGATATACAAAATCAAGTTGTCAGTAGGGTTTATTTAATCTCAGGGTTGTGAGGGGAGAATCTATTTCAGGTATCTCCTTGCTCTTATTTTTTTCTATTGTTGCTGATGATGTTTTTAAGAATTTATTTAGAAATAGGCAAAGGACATGCATAGGTATTTTTCAAATGATGTAATGCAAATGGCTAACAGACATATGAAAAAAATGTTCAGGATCATAAGCCACCCAGGAAATGCAAATAAAAACCCATAATGAGGTATCACCTCACCTCAGTTAGAAAAACTCTCATCCAAAAATCAAAAATAATAAATGATGGCAAAGATGTATGAAAAAATGTAGCATAATCCAGTTTTGGTGGGAATGTAAACTAATAAAACCATTATGGAAGAGAGTATGAAGAGTCCTCAGAAATCTGAAAATAGATCTATCATGTGACCCAGCCATCTCACTCCCAAGAATTTACCCACACAAAATGAAATCAGCATATGAAAGAGTTATCTATAACCCATGTTTATTGCAGCTCAATTCACAATTGCTAAGATATGAAATCAACCCAGATGTCCACCAACTGATAACTGGATAAAGAAAATATGATATGTGTGTGTGTGTACATGCACACATGTGTGCGTGTTATGGAATATTACTCAGTCATGAAAAAGAATGAAATCCTGTCTTTTCCAACAAAGTGGATGCAACTGGAAACTATTATGTTTAGTGAAATAAGCCATTCCCAAAAAGACAGACACCATATATTTTCTCTGATATGTGGTAGTTAATATAGAATACCCAGAAAATGTATAGAAACAAAACAGATATCTTGTGATATGACAGTTTTTTAGCCCTCATTTATATGCCTGTGGAACTCTGATTGCCCCACTTTTTACTTGTTAAATATTATGGTTAATGGCTTCTGGTGCTATGGCGGTGTCAGCATCCATATAGGCACTGGTTCAAGTCCTGGCTGTTCAAATTCCCATCATGCTCCCTGCTAACGTGCCTGAGAAAGCAGTGGAATATGGCCCTAAGTACTTGTGCAGCTGAACCCCCGTAGGAGACCCAGAAGAAACTTCTGGCCCCTGGCTTCAGATCTGCTCAGCTCTTGCAGTTGTAGCCATTTGGCAGGTGAAACAGCATATGAAAAATCTTTCTGTGTCTCTCTCCCTATAACTATGCCTTTCATAGAAAATAAATATTTCTTTTAATTTTATGGCTAGAGGTGATTAAGTCTGTGATTATAGATTGGATTGAAATTATATTTTTGCAAAAATTAAATAAAAAATAAAGGAGGGAAGGAAAGGGATTGAGAGAAATGGAAAGAAAGAGAGAGGGAATAATGGTTATCTTCTTAGAATTATACCTATGAAATACGTGAAATCTATTCTCTTTATATTAATAAAAATGTTTTAAAGATTTAAAAATGAAAGATTAGTTTATTTGAAAGTCAGAGTTTCGGGGCGGGGGGGCAGAGAGAGAGAGAGAGAGAGAGAGATCTTCCATCCACCAACTGGGCCAGGCCAATGACAGGAGCCAGGAACTTCTAGGCCTTTCATGTGGGTGACAAGGACCCAAACACTTGGGCCACCTTCCACAGCTTTTCCCAGGCCATTAGCAGGGAGGAGGACCAGAAGCGGAGCAGCAGGGACACATACCAGTGCCTACATGTGGTGCCAGAGTTTCAGGTCGTGGTTTTACCCACTATTCCACAATGCCAACCCCTTAGCTCTTATTTATAAAAATATTTACTTTACTTATTTAAAAGGCAGAGTGAGAGAGAGAAAAAAAAGAGTTAGAATCAATGAGAGAAAGAGATGGTCCATCTGCTGGTTCATTCCCCAGATAGCCACGATGGCCAGTGCTAGGCTAAGCCAATATCAAGAGCCAGGAACACTATCCTGTCTCCTACATGAACGACAGGGTCCCAGGCATGTCTGCTTTCACAGACACATTAGCAAGGAGCTGGGGCAGAAGCCAAGTAGCCAGGACTCAGGGTGCAGCTGTTGGAAGCAGTAAAATAAACCTCTGTCCCATAACAGTGGACCTTATAGAAGATGTGTAGGCACTAAGGCAAAAAGACAATAATCACCTGTATAGAATGCTTTCTACAGAAACCGTATCTGAGGACTGAGAGTAATCTGTCCAGGTGCTAAATTAAGTTCTTCCACTTCTCCAAAGCAACAGCTTAAAATAATCATAGTTTGTCATAAAAGGAAGCATCTAGATGCAGTATTACAGACATATATAATATGTGTAATGTCACAATGTTAATAATGAATTCCCTCAGCTGACGCCATGGCTCACTAGGCTAATCCTCCGCCTTGCGGTGCCGGCACACCGGGTTCCAGTCCCGGTCGGGGTGCCGGATTCTGTCCCGGTTGCCCCTCTTCCAGGCCAGCTCTCTGCTGTGGCCAGGGAGTGCAGTGGAGGATGGCCCAAGTACTTGGGCCCTGCACCCCATGGGAGACCAGGAGAAGTACTTGGCTCCTGCCTTCGATCAGCGCAGTGCGCTGGCCACAGTGCGCTGGCCGCAGTGCGCTGGCCGTGGCAGCTATTGGAGGGTGACCCACGGCAAAGGAAGACCTTTCTCTCTGTCTCTCTCTCTCACTGTCCACTCTGCCTGTCAAAAAAAAAATAATAATAATGAATTCCCTCATTAATGTTTCTAATATGCCAATGCTCACTTTATTTTTGAAGTATATCTTTGATAAATTCATAATTCTAGCCTTCTAGTTCTTTTATCATTTTAAAGATGCCATTGTGCTATCTGGCTTCCATGGTATATTATTACATTGAAGTCTATCTTTTCCTTTACATTTACTAATATTTATATTATCCAGTTAGGTGCTCTGACATTGAATGAATACATAAATATACATCCTCTTGCTCAACTACACCTTCGTCATTGCTAATGATCTTTTTCTGTTATGATTTTTTTTTTTACATAATGCCTTCTTTATATTAGGTAAGCATGGCTATTCCTTTTCTCTTCTGTTTGTCATTTGAGTGAAAAATCTTTTTCCATCCTATCATTTTTAGTCTATGTATGTCCTTGAAAATGAAGTGAGTCTCTTATAGGCAACATAAAGTTGGGGCTTTTGGTAATGCATTCGGCTATTTTCTGTCTTTTGACTGAAAGATTTAACCCATATACTGGTAGGTAAGGACTTCCTATGCCATTCAGTTCATTGGATTGTAACTATTGCAGGTCCTTTCTTCCTTTCTTTCTCCATTACTATTTTCCTCTGCAGTTTAGTGATTTCTCCTTAGTGATGGATATTAATTTCTTGATTGTAATTTTTGTATATCCATTATATATTTTTGCTTTGTGGTAACCTCTGTGGCTTGTAGAAAACATATTCTTTCTTTTAAGATTTTATTAATTTATTTGAGAGGTAGAGTTACAGATAGTGAGAGGGAGAGACAGAAGAAGGTCTTCCTTCTGTTTTTTCACTCCCCAGATGGCCGCAACAGCTGGAGCTGCACTGATCTGAAGCCAGGAGACAGGAGCCTCTTCCCGGGCTCCCACGTGGGTGCAGGGGCCCAAGGATTTGGCCATCTTCTACTACTTTCGCAGGCCACAGCAGAGAGCTGCTTCAGAAAAGGAGCAGCCAGGACTAGAATCAGCATCCATATAGGATGCTGGCGCCGTAGGCAGAGGATTAACCTACTTCGCCACAGCACTGGCCCCAAAAATATATTCTTAAAACTTATTTTCAATGATAACAACATATCTTTGATTGCTAAAAACACTCACCACCCACAATTTTTATTTTTGATGTCACAACTTACATCTTTTTATATTGCTTCTCTCCCAAGAGAAATTGTAGATATTATTTTAATATTGTTGTCATTTAATCTGCATACTAAAAATATAAGGGGTTTGTTCATCACCACTTTATTTTCAAAGTAGTCTGAATTTGACTCTACTTACTTTTAATTATAATTTTTATACTTCAGATTTTATCCTATTCTATTTCATGCTCCCATAACAGAATACTACATTCTGGATAACTTATACAGAAAATAAATCTAATTTTCACAGGCTGAAAAGTACAAAATCAAGGTGTGTGCATCTGGTAAGGGCTTAATCCATCTTAGGAAGGCAGAGAATGTCACGTTGCCAGAAAGGAGCACATGGCAAGGCTGAGAGAAAGCCAGCGAAGCCAAACTTGGCCTAATAACAAAACTACTCCCTCAATAGCCCACTCTTGGGATAACAACCCTCCTGAAAATACTAACTTCAAATACTTTCACAGTGGCAATTAAATGTCAATGTGTGGTATGGAGGAGACCTGCAAACCCTAGACATTTTTCATGCTGCTCGCTGGCATCCATTTCTTCCAACTTGAAGCATTCCCTCCTTTTAAGCTAGGCTGGAGGCTGATGATCTCCCTCAGCTTTTGTTTGTCTGGGTAAATCTTTATTCTTCTTTTGCTCCAGACAGCTTTGCTGGATACAGTATTGTTTATCGACAGATTTTCTGTTTGCTTTAATGTTTTTCATATTTCATCCCACTGTCTCCAGACCTACAAGATTTCTGCTAAAACAAAAAGCCATCTGAAGCCTCCTTGAATGTGATGATACTTTTTTTAAAAAAATAATCTATATATTTATTTATTGGAAAGTCATAGTTACACAGAAAGAGAAGGAGAGGCAGAGAGAGAGAGAGAGAGAGAGAGGTCTTCCATCTGCTGGTTCATTCTTTTTTTTTTTTTTTTGTAATATAAGTTTAAAATACACTATTTAAACTACTAAAAAGAAAAACAGAGAAATGGAGAAAGAAACTTCTGCACTAAGATCTGAAGGAAGCTATTGTATTGTTAAATGTTTTAAATTACTTTATGAAAAATAAAATCTAAAAAATCATCACAGAAAATAAATCTCACACTGAGATGAACTACTACATTCATCTGTGTTTATTTAAAGCAGTGAATGTCTCTCATTTGAGAAAATACTCTAAATTATTGCTGCATACAAAAACCACTATACAAAAATGGACAAAAACAGAAAAGCAGCTGAAGAATGATTGCCCCTGAAATGATAAAAGTATATCAAAACAATGAACCATACAGATGTTATAGATTGGGAATTTAGAGAGAAACAGACTGCCTACAATCTAGGTCATCCTGACACAAACTCTTCCTAGCATCAGTTTATAGCAATATTCCATTCTATTTCTTATCTACCCTTAAAAATAACACCGAATCATTTGAAAACTTCATCACAACATGAAAAGAAATATGTGTAAATTAAATGGATATCACAAACTAAAAACTTAATACTATGAAGGTGTCAATTCTTTTGAAATCAATATATATATTCACTTGCTTTATTTGTGGCTTTAGTCATTTTATAATGACATATTGATTCTAAATTTCATCTCAAAGACTGTAGAAAAGCTGAGGAAATAATGGGAAAGAGGAAGAATGGAGGGAGAATTTCACTATAAATCTTTATTAATGCAAAATATGGTGTGGATAGAGGAATAGGCAAATAGATAGGTTTATGAGAATTTACCATGTGGCATTTTGAATCAATGAGGAAAGGTTTGGTTATTCATAAAAGAGCCATTTACTTGGAAACAAATAATAAGTGTGTTTCCGCTATAACCCTAAATATCAAATAAATTTTGGCAAGATTATGCCTTGGAGTAAACTATAAATTTTCAACTACAAACATGATTTTTCAAGTTAGAGGTAAGAAATATATGTAAACATTCCATAATATCCAAGTGAAATGAAGTATTAAAATAGGACTGGATAATACTTTAAATATTTATGGCCTGCAAGATTTCATAAAAACTAAAAAGAATTTACTTGTCAATTATTTAAAACTACTTTTGTCTGTGAATTAGTATATCAGTACTAATTGCAACTGTACAACAGTTTTGAAGAAATATTTTCTGGAAGGTATAAAGAATTTTGGGCCGGCGCCGTGGCTCACTAGGCTAATCCTCCACCTTGCGGCGCCGGCACACTGGGTTCTAGTCCCGGTCGGGGCGCCGGATGCTGTCCTGGTTGCCCCTCTTCCAGGCCAGCTCTCTGCTGTGGCCAGGGAGTGCAGTGGAGGATGGCCCAAGTCCGTGGGCCCTGCACCCACATGGGAGACCAGGAGAAGCACCTGACTCTTGGCTTCAGATCAGCACGATGCGCCGGCCACAGCGCAGGGGCCGCGGCGGCCATTGGAGGGTGAACCAACGGCAAAAGGAAGACCTTTCTCTCTGTCTCTCTCTCTCACTGTCCACTCTGCCTGTCAAAAAAAAAAAAAAAAAAGAATTTTGAAAAATGTGATACCCTTTTATTGGAAGCTATGGCATTACATCTCATCAGGAAAGAACTTAGTCCCATTGTTCTTCCTGGGAGTCTTGAAGCACAAAGCCCTCTTTTAAGGGGGGTGGGGAAACATGCTATAGTCTTATCTAAGTCTTTTTCCTTTCTCATGGGTAAGTGGCATCCAATAACTAATTATACGCCATGTAAAGGCCATCTCACCGCAACTCTGAAAAATTCTAAAGGCCCATCTCAATCTCAGAGTTCAATATGAAGTCACTTGACTTTGGCAATGTGTCACAGGCCAAATTCTCTACCTGATCCTATTCCTTTCTGTTCACCCACAGAGGGACGTCCTAGACAGTAATCCATGTCAAAGTCAACTTTCTGGGAAATCGGTCTGCAACACATTTTGATTCATTAATTCTAATTAAAAATAAATAATCTAGCTACATAAAGACATATATATATAAACATGTCCATTAAGGGTTTATTTACAATAACAGGAAACATAAGAACCCTTAAATCCCCTAAGAAGTGAGCATTCTATCTATCTATCTATCTATCTAGATATGCATATACACATACACATATATAATAATTACACATAAATATATACACACAGTTATCAGATAATGATGAAGATGTACTCTTAGAAATGCACCCTTAGATGATTTAATTATTATGCAAAAACCTTGCTGCACACTAACAAAAACTAAGATGGTTATGATACCAATACATAATTTAATCTTATGCAACCACTTTCATTGTCAATTGTTGACCAAAATGTCATTATGTGGCTCATGACTGAATATTACATATATACACACAAACAATATATTACATATTTCATATATATTTACACACATGTGTATACAAATATGTAATAATACATATCTATACTATAATAATTAAAATTTCCTTGCAAACAATTTGTGACAGCATGGGAAATTTTTCTGTTAAATGTTAAATGAATAAGTAAGTGACTTTTAGAGCAGTGAACATAATCTGTGTGATACTACAATGGTAAATAAATATGATTACACATTTGTGGAAACCATAGAATGTACAGCACCAAACAGCAAACTTCATCTTGTTGATGAAGATGTATCAATGTAGGCTCATCAACTGTAAAAAATGCACCACCCTGGTGGGAATATTGATAGTGGAGAAGACTGTGAAAGTGTCATAGTAGAGAAATCTCTGTCCTTTCTGCTAAGATTTGCTATGAACCTAAAACTGCTTTTTAAAATGTCTATCAAGGGGCCAGCAGCATGGCTCAGTGGGTTACGCTGCTGCTGGATACTACAGCATCTCATATAGATGCTGGTTTGAGTCTGGCTTCCACTTCCAATCCAGCTACCTGCTAATGTGCCCGGGAAAGCAGCAGAAGATGGCCCATGTGCTTGGGCCTCTGCCACCCACACTGGAAACCCATATGGATTTCCAGGCTCCTAGCTTTAGCCTTGCCCTTCCCTGGCTGCCGTGGTAATTCAAGGAGTGAACCAGAGGATGGAAGATCTTTCTTTCTCTCTCTGTCTGTCCCTCTCTGCATTTCAAATAAAAAAATTGAGTAAGAATTTATTTATTCTTTAATTTTTTATACAAGTTCCATATATTTCATATACATGGATTTAGAGCCAGTGCCGTGGTTCAATAGGCTAATCCTCCGCCTTGCGGCGCTGGCACACGGAGTTCTAGTCCCAGTCGGGGTGCCAGATTCTGTCCCGGTTGCCCCTCTTCCAGGCCAGCTCTCTGCTATGGCCCAGGAGTGCAGTGGAGGATGGCCCAGGTGCTTGGGCCCTGCACCCCATGGGAGACCAGGAGAAGCACCTGGCTCCTGCCTTTGGATCAGTGCGGTACACCAGCTGCAGCAGCCATTGGAGGATGAACCAACGGCAAAGGAAGACCTTTCTCTCTGTCTCTCTCTCTCTCACTGTCCACTCTACCTGTAAAAAAAAAAAGAAAGAAAAAAAAAAGAAACATGGTGATACTTCTCATTCTACCACATACTCAATCCCTTCTAAATAAAAAAAAATTAAATCTAATAAATAAATTAAGTAACAAAATGATTAATCAAATTTCAAAAACATAAGCCAAAAAACCATTTATGTAAAGAAGTTCTTACTATGTAGACAGATACTTAGGAATGAAGACACTTTTTTCTTTCTATAGTCTTTTTTTTTTTTTTTTTTTGACAGGCAGAGTGGACAGTGAGAGAGAGAGAGACAGAGAGAAAGGTCTTCCTTTTGCCGTTGGTTCACCCTCCAATGGCCGCTGCGGCCAGCGCGCTGCGCCAGTGCACCGCGCTAATCCGATGGCAGGAGCGATGTACTCATCCTGGTCTCCCATGCGGGAGCAGGGCCCAAGTACTTGGGCCATCCTCCACTGCCTTCCCTGGCCACAGCAGAGAGCTGGCCTGGAAGAGGTGCCTAGTCTAGTCTAGGGGACTAGAACCTGGTGTGCCGGCGCCGCAAGGTGGAGGATTAGCCTATTGAGCCGCGGCACCGGCCTCTTTCTGTAGTCTTAAAACTCTGTCATTTATCTGTAATGCAGTTTAAATTCATTTCACACACTCTGCATTCTATTTTGGCTTTCTTCTGAGTCTTGGTGAATTTCTTATTTGCATACTGTAAAGTTATCGCATTCTTTGTGCAGGTCTATGAATTTTGGCAAATGCATAGAGATTTTTTCCACAATCCATAATTCCATACAGATTATATGGGACAGTTCCATCACCCCCAAAGTTATTCTATGTTCCACTCACCTCAAATTCTGTTAAAAAATAATTCATCCCTATAATTGTACCTTTTTATAATATCACGTAAACAGAATCATAAACATGTAGCCATGTCATGGTCATTGGACTAGTAGTTAAGACTGCTAGGGGTAAGGATGTTCACATCTCATTTCAGAGAGTCTGGGTTTCAGTCCTGGCTCTGCTCCCAATTCCACATTCCTGCTTATGCAGACCCTAGAAGGCAGTCAGGGATTGCTTCAGTACTTGGGGTATGCCACCCATGAATGAGACCCTAATTGAGCTCCCAGCTCCCACCTTTGGCTTGGCAGCACCACACCCACTGCAGGCATTTGCAGAATGAACTAGCACCTGAGAGGTCTCTGTATTTTTTATTTATTTATTTATTTATTTTTTGACAGGCAGAGTGGACAGTGAGAGAGAGAGACAGAGAGAAAGGTCTTCCTTTGCCATTGGTTCAACCTCCAATCAGTGCACCGCACTGATCAGATGGCAGGAGCCAGGTACTTATCCTGCTCTCCCATGGGGTGCATGGCCCAAGTACTTGGGCCATTCTCCACTGCACTCCCTGGCCACAGCAGAGAGCTGGCCTGGAAGAGGGGCAACCGGGACAGAATCCGGCGCCCCGACTGGGACTAGAACCCCGTGTGACGGCTCCGCTAGGTGGAGGATTAGCCTAGTGAGCCGCGGCGCTGGCCCGTCTCTGTATTTTATAAATAACTTATAAAATACATAGCCTTGAGTTCTTGCTTCTTTCACTTATCAAAATGCATTGCACATAACTCATGTTGTATAAAATGATAATTTATTATTTTTTGTTGTTGATTAGTATTCCACTGAATGGTTGTACCACACGTATTAACTAATCTGAGGGCTTCAATTTTTTTAAGACTTTAATTATTTGAGAGGTAGAGTTATAGACAGAGAGAGGGAGAGACAGAGAGAAAGGTCTTCCATCTACTCGTACACTCTCCAAATGGTTGCAATCGCCAGAGCTAGGCTGATCTAAAGCCAGGAGCCATGAACTTCTGGATCTCCCATGCAGGTGCAGGGGCTTAAGAATATGGGCCATCTTCCACTGCTTTCCCAAGCCATAAGCAGAGAGCTGGATCAGAAGAGGAGCAACCAGGACATGAACCAACGCACATATGGGCTGCCAGCACCACACTTAGAGGCTTAACCCACTGCGCAACAGCACTGGCCCCATGAGGTCTTTGATATTATTGATGGTTATCCATAAAGCTGCTTATGAAAATATTGATGTACAAGTTTTTAATTCTCATGAACAAAAACTTAAGATTGCTTGCCATATGGTAAGTATATATTTAACTTTGAAATTTTTCAAGGTATTTTCTCAAAGTGGCAACGACTGGGGCCGGCATTGTGGCACAGTGTGTTAAGCTGCTCTCTGCAATGCTGGCATCCCATATCCATACGGGAACTGGTTCAAGTTCTGGCTGCTCTACTTCTGATTCAGCTCCCTGCGAATGTGCCTGGGAAAGCAGTGGAAGATGGCCCAAGTCCTTGGGCCTCTGCACCTGTGTGGGAGACCTGGATGAAGCTCCTAGATCCTAGTGTGTGGCTTCAATCTGGCCCAGCCCCAGGTGTTGTGGCCATATAGCAAGTAAGCCAGATAATGGAAGTCAGAGTCACAGAGAGAGAAGGAGAGGCAAAGAGAGAGAGAGAGAGATCTTCCATCTACTGGTTCACTCCCCAGATGGCCACAATGGCCAGAGCTGTGCCAACCTGAAGCCAGGAGCCAGGAGCTTCTTTGGGATCTCCCATGCAGGTGCAGGGGCCAGGACGTGAACCAGTGCCCACATGGTATGTTAGCTCTGCAGATAGCTGCTTTACCCACCACACCACAGCACCAACCCCACACTTCATTTCTTAGGTTTGGGGCTCCTTAAACCCCATGCCCTGATATTTTTATTTTAAGTGTAGATTTTGTTTGCCTGACTTTGGTTGGTCTTAATGGAGGTTGAAAATGACAATCTTTGGGTTCCTTATGTCCCTCAACAGAGAGAGTCACTTCAATTCTGTTTTAAAATTCTATTTAAAATTCAAATGTCTAGGAATTTGCATCCCTTTTTACTTTGACTCTCAGTAATAATTCAGAATTCCAAATTATAATTTTCCTTAATAATTCAATAATTATCTTGTACTATATTGATTCAATTAAACAAGTGAAGTCATGAACTCTACCAATGTTTTTATTTTCTAATTTCTTCTTCTTGTGTTTGGTTTGACTATAATTTCCTGTGCTTTGTCTTCTCAGTCAGTTATTCTTTCTTCTGCTTCAGTGATTCTGCTGTTAAGGCTTTCCACTGCATTTTTTATTTGTTCTATTGAATTCTTCATTTTCAAGATCTCATTCTGATTTCTCTTTAAGATCTCAATTTCGTGGGAGAAATTTTCTTTCATGTCCTGTATGGATTTCATTAGTTCATGCATTTGCTTCTGATCACTTCTAAGTAATCCTATGATCAATTTTTTGAATTCCATTTCTGGCATTTCTTCAGTCTCATCATCTTCACAATCTAGTATTGAAGTGTTGTGCTCTTTTGGGGGTGTCATGTTGTCTTCTTTATTCTTGCTTCTTGAATTGATGCATTTGTTATTCAGCATTTGTGGAGATGCTTGTTGGTTTCTTCTTTGTTATTTTTCAATGTGGCAGCTTTTACCTTTGTACTATGTCTCTGTAGATTAGTGGAGTGTCTGCCTTCAGTGAGTATCTCCAGGTGTGTGGTGGGTGTGGTCAGGGAGCTCTATTCAATTCCCCAGAGTGAAGGGCATGTCTGAGATGACACACCCAGGTTTGGCATTGTAAATCTCCTCTTTTATTTTTTTAATTACAGGAAAGTTTGTTCTTTTCTGTTGGTGTAGACTCAGCTGAGCTCCTCTCCTCAAAGGAGACCAGTGCCTGGCACTAGCCCCAGTGGGAATATTATTCATCTGCTCTGCCTCAAGGACCACACAAAGGATCTGTGTGGTCCTCAGCATAAGCTCAGATCACCCAGAAGTGTCCCTCACCAGAGAGCCAGGGAGCCCTGAGCACGTGGAGCTTCCCACAGTGACTACCCAAAGTCTCAGCCACACCCTGAGTCTTCCCACGCAGCCTGTTTTTCACAGTCCCGGCGCACAAGCCTCCCACAGTCACAAGCACCCAGCCCCCTGTCTGTTCTCCCTACCAGACTCAGGAATCTCTCCTTGGCTTGTTGCTGGGCATGGACACAAGCTGGCACAGTTGTTATGTATGTCCACAATGGTGCCTACTCTCTATCAGTTTGTTAAAGGACACTATTTGAGGGTGATCAGGGAGAGAGAAATGTGTGACTCCCTTTGTTTTTTCTCCTCTGTTTGGCAGGTACACTATTCCCCCACGGGCCTCCAAGCCAGATTCCATCTAGGCTTTTAATGCAGCTTTTTCACCAGTGGTGTGGGCTGCTGCAGTCTGGTCTCACCTCCCTCTCTAATGCTGGTGTGGAGACTCTTAGCTGCTGGAGTCCTGAGTAGTGCACATTCACACCTTCCATGTAGGTCCACTGTGTCCCTCCAATTTAGGTATTGTCCTCTGCTGTTTTCTCTCTAACCCTTCCCTGAGACTGCTCTCAAAGTCATGAGGTCTAAATACAATTAGGGGAATATCACAACCTTGGGTAATTTGCTTAATATTTCTGTGATTCAGTGACTGAATTAATAAAGTGATAATAACAAATTTCCCATTTAGCTCCTGCAATGTGTGAGAACTTAAGAACTAAAAATGCTCTGATACTTTGAAATGTAGGTTTTAAAAGTTCATATGCAGATTAATTCTTCTTCTTACTGGTTATTAACTTCACTGTCATCAATGTTTTACCTAGTGTATTCGACATTGTGTTTATACTACTACAGAAAAATGGAGAACAAATAGAATGTCCTATTGAACAAACTACACAAAATAACAGCATTTAGGAAGTTAAATCACCCCACTTTTTAAAAATAAAATTATTTCCAAGACTGAAAGTGAATTTTCAATAGAAAAAAAAAAAAAGAGACACATTCTAAAATTAAGGGGCAGAGATTCTGAATCTAGAATAGAAACTGTAAGCAACGAAAGTTGGAATGAAATTACCTACGCCCTAAAATTTTTTGTGTGGAATTTCAGTGGCAAAAACACCAAAGTTTCCTTTCCTTTAACACCCTGAATATTTACTTGACAGATTCAAACCTTACCAGAGCCAAATCACACATTAATGATAGTTGCAAGATGAGGGGTACAACTCAAAGTTATAAAGAAGCTGATGACACAACAAGTTTGAAAATTGTTTGGCAGCAAAGGATAATAGGGCTTAGGGAGTCATTAGAAGAGAGACTTCAGGAGGAGGAGGAGAATAACGTTAATTACAATTTCATCCTGGATAATAATGCTAAGGTTGGAAGTCATATACAGCAACTTGCAGTATATTATCTTAATGTTTCATTGCTGTGATAGAATGGATCTGACATCAAGATTGATTTGATGCTGGTCACCCCATCAGCTCTTCTATCCAAGTGGATAAATGTCTTTGGGCAGATACAGCTGCAGATTGCCTGACTCTGACCTATTATGTTGAGAAAAACTGTCCTATACCAGATGTGCTTCATTCTGTTTATTACTGTGACCTAGAAATACTTTGATCTTACAAAACTTTAACTTTGAAGATCCGAACTTATGGGAAACATGGAACCACTATTTAAAAGTCCACAGATGTACATGCTTAAACATTTAATAAGAGGGGTTATACTTATAGAATATGAAAATAATTTCCCCATAACTGAAGCAATGAATTATTCTTTATGAAGTCAAATTTAAAACCTTATTTGTCAACTGTGAAGAATTTTGCTTTTAAAAGGCTTATTTTACAAATCTTCTTTATCACTAAGTCTTGATCCTAATATTCAAGATATGAAAAAAAGAATCTGAGCCCAGTGTTTTTTCCAGGTTCTATTTCAGATGATTTTCTTCAACTAAAGTCCATTTTGGAAAAACTGAAGTATTATCATTCCTTAGAATTCCACATAGCTTTTTCATTGATATTAAGCCTTGTTTTTATAAGATAATATATAAATAAATTAAAACTCAAAGAGTAGAGATATTCTTTAAAATGAAGAACTGGCTTCTGACTCTTTTATACTTATCAGTAACCATGCATGGAATTTAGTATTATTTTGTGTTATAAACACATTATTATATGAAAACATTTTGATTTCTTTACCCTAGGTAGTAGCTATTATGCCAGTTAAGGATTCAACACTTTCATATATCTGATTCATCTCTTTCCTACTCCTTATTTTCCTGATACAGTTAAATCAGATTTTTGAGTTAAATTATTATTACTAACTTCTGCTTTGCCCAATAAGGCAAAATTATTACCTTTTTTTTCTCAATTCTATGTATTCAATCTACCAACATTAAATGAATTCACATATTGTTTCTTATTTATTTTTTATTTTACATTTATGCTTGTCCTTACCAGCAATCATTCTCCATTTTATTGAAAAGTTACCAGTGAAAAAACCAACTTAATATAATCTCTCCATTCTATGAAAGCCACGAACTCTAGCCCATTTGCAACTACATCCCTCATTTAGTAGTTAAAATAGCTAGCAATAATTATGCAGGATTTTTCATTGTTTATTTTTACTAGATAAACTTGAAATAAGGGCTGTGTATTTGTTACAATTGCCCTAGTGTTACATACAGCATGTTAATTGACTAACTTGAAGTCATGTCTTTGAGTGTATCTAGTTTCCCATGATCAGCAGTCTTAATATGAAAATTTTTTCGAAGTGATTTCTAAGATTAGCTAACAACATAGGAATTCAGTAACAAAACATCATAGTAATCCACATAAAGTTATAAATATATGTAATAGTGTAAGATACTGTTACATAATTTTTAAACAAATAAGTAGAAATGTAATAAACTTAAAAATGCATTGATGAAGCTGAAATAATTTCTTATGTGCTGGGTATGGAAGACAAATTGCTAGGGCTTGGATTTGTTTTGTCCCCAAGTGTTCATGTGTTGAAGACACATTGTCTTCACTGTGGCAGTGTTGTGATCTGGGATCTTAGGAGGAGTGCCTAAGAACTGGCATTATGGCACAGCAGGCAGTGCTGGCATCCCACATGTGCAACAGTCCTGTCCTGGCTGCTCCACTTCCTATACAGTTCCCGGGTATTGGCCTGGGAAAAGCAGTGGAAGATGACCCAAGTGATTCAGTGCCCGCCACCCAAGTAGGAAATCTGCATGCAGCTCCTGACTCTTAACTTTGGCCTATCTCTGTGCTGGCCATTAAAGCCATCTGGAAAGTGAACCAGCAGATGGAAGATCTCTCTTTCTCTGCTTTCCCTCTCTCTGTGTAACAGTGCCTTTGAAATAAATAAAATTATTATTAAAGGAAAAAAAAAGAAGAAGAAAAAGAGGGCCTCATGGGAGACCATTAAGCGAGCGATTCAGGGCATGCCCTGAGAAAAATTTGAAGGAGTACTTGTGGGACTCCTCCGTCAGTAGTAGTTCTCGTGGGGCTCCTTTGTTAGGTCTTAGTAAGTTACTGGATTGGTTTCAGGGTTGATTGTGACTCTGACTTCTCTGGTGATGTTATCTGTGATCACTCACATTGTAACACCACTAACCATGCTGTGGCAGCTTCAAAGAGGCCCCTTCCAGAATCAGAGCTCTGCTGTTTGAACTTCAATTCTTCCAAATGGTGAGCTAACTAAATGTGTTTCCTTACAATTTACCCAACATCCAGTGTTTCATTCTAGCAACAGAAAACAAATAACTTGTACCCATGCATTTCAAGTATTCCCCTACAGACCTGCTAATAGAGAGTTGAGATGGTGATATTCTTTATGTGTCTCTAATTTGAAGCTCTTATTTTGGCTTTTTAAATCCACTTTTTTCTTGCAGATATAAGTATGTTAAACCTTAACCACTGGTATTATACATCCACACGTGTTTGTTTAAACAGTGACACCATGGTTTCCAAAAGATCATATGTGTTTTTATGAAGAGATATAAACTGATAAAAATGCCCTTCTTTTCACACTATACATACACACAATGAGAAAAGTATCCATTTCAGTGGTCACCTCTGTTCAAATATTGCCATAATTTAACTAGATAATAAATCTTGTACCACCAATATTATGAAATATATATTAATTGCATGACAAAGTTGGTTTGATTCTGAGATATTTGTGCTACATCTAAAATCTCTGTGAATCTGTAATAATTCTGAATTTGCATAATAAGCAGTATATGAGGAGACTCCAAAAGATTCATGCAAATTTGCATCATGAAAAACTGCTCATGAACTTAAAAAATTTTTGCACAAAATTATATGTCTCTTCACTGCATTTTTCTACAAATTTCCTGAGAATTACTTTTAGACTTATGTTTCATCGATGATTACTAAAATCATGTCAATTAAGGTGAAACACAAAAGCAATTCATATCTATTATGTTTGCTTTGCTGTAATTTTACTCACAGGTTCATTCTGTGGGGTTTCACAACACACCAATCATCTTAGATGATCCTGTCAACAACCTCAAGGAGAATGACATCTCATAATATCCAGAGAAGCATAATTCTGAGGGTTAAAAGGAGCACTATCCCAGTAATTACACTGGGATAACAGACAAAACTTCGGATTAATTGTCATCTTATCTATCAAATAATATTTTCCAAAATAACCAATCTCAGAATTATTTCATTTTTTTCTGCAAGTACTCCATTTACAAATGAAGAAATCAAGGTTTACAGAGACAAACTCACAAAAATCATTAATTATAGAATACACACTAGATGAAATTTAAATCTAGGACTTACAATGAGAAGAATACTATTATAGCAAATAAAAATAACCCATATTTAGAACATGACATGTAACATATTAGCACTGGTAAAATGTATGTATTTTTTAATTTTAAAGACATATCTAGAATAATGTAAGAAGTTACTTGTAGAACAAACCTGTGGAAAATGGAAGTAAATGATTAGTTAACTTTCATGTAAAATATCTAAGTCCATGCATATGACCATCTTCAAAAAGTACATAGAAAATGCATATTATGAAAAACTGAATGGATTTCAATTTTTTTGCAAGAAATGAACTTATCTGTTAATTCCATCTTTCCATGAAGTTTTTGAAAGTTTTGTTTTACCCAAACAAGCAAAATGCTAAAGGTGCTAAACTCCAGGGAATGGGTAGGTGGAAATCAAAAGGCTTTTAATTTATTATGCACATAGTTCTCTTTGCCAATTGCAACACAGCTTACTTCCTGTTACTTTATTTAAAATAAAGTCACCATTAATTAAAGTTTAACTTTTTTATAAACTATAGATAAAAATAGCTACCATGAAAGTATCAAAAACCTAAAAATAAATTTTAACACATAAATGATATCTGACTCGAATTAATGACAATTACATTTATTTTATATTTATCATAACTTAAGCTAACAATTTGAATTTTAAATGAAAAGCATTAAAATTTTAATTATATAATTATAGCTTTGAAAGTATATTCATTTATTGGAAAGGTTTAAAAAACTAGCTTATATTAAATAATTTTAAAATGCAGTTAATTAAATAATAGACTTCACCTTTCAAATCTAATTGTGATTTTATCTTTTTTTTGTGTTAGCAAGTTTTTCAAGTTTTGGATTAGATAAATGAAGTGATTAGTGTAATAAATTATCAATCTTTTTGTTTGTATAGTAATGCCAGAAAAGGTTCACAATGATAAGAAGATCCCATATTACTGTAACTGGAGTGAATTAAAGGCCTTTTTAAGGCAAGATTAATTTTCGTAATTTCTGCACCATAGAGACTCATCTAAATTATGACTAACTGCTTCTTGCAAATATATTGAAAGTCTATAATATTAAAAGAGAAGAGTATTTGCTTAAGGAAAAATGGCATGAAATTTCATATTTCATGTATTAACCCTTGTATAACATACAAATCAAAGCTATTCAAAGCAACCACACAAATTTAGTATACATTTCTATACAAGGAGGAGAAAGAATCAATCTTTAAAGGGATAAATGCTTAAAAAGAATCAATGGTCACTCAACTGGATTGGAACTTTGTGGATTAAAATCAGTCCTCCTTAGTACTCAGCACCATGGCAGCAAGCACTTTGGTAACTAGAAGTTATTCATTTAGAAGCGAATAATTGATAGAAATTGTATGTGTTTGTGGGAGAATTGTGGGTCAAGGTGTGAGATTTGTGTTCCAAATTTAGTGATACAGGTAGGAGGAGCAGGACTGTGGCTAAGATGACCAGGTGATCATCTCCAGCTCCACATAGTTCAGTGAGGAGAGAGAATTCTTGCTACCTTCTTGGGAGAGGGGAAGTGAATTAAATCCACACCTTAGATTTGAGATTCAGGACCAGGCCCAACCAAGGACCTAACAAGGCCCCATAACCCCTGTCTCCAGGTTCTTACCTTCAAATGGAGGTTTTACATCTTCCTCATCCGGGCAGCTAAAGAACCTTCCAACATACCTCCCCTAACTACTGACAGGAAGTGGAGCAACACTCCAGCCCCTAGGGAGAAAGCTGGAAAGGGGAGTTTGTTCCTTGCCTTGGGCCTCAGAGCTGGGCATCCCTGTGAATTCAATTGCCTGATAAAACCCAAAGGCCTCTATCCCTAGTCTACTGCTTTCAGGTGTCCAGTATCTAGCAGCGTATCTAGTGCTGTCCTGGAACTGGGCAGAGACTTATACCCTGGTGAGAAGGACTTGTCTCAGTGTGTATGACTGTTAACCTCATGTGGGCCTGGTGTGCATGCCTGAGATTGTACAGGGTCTAGTGACTGAGATCCAGCCGTGATACAGCTTTGTACATGTCTGGGCAGCAAAGAAATGCCTGTATCATCCTTCTTCCATAACTGGTCTGACTGCAATGAATCAGATTGTATGTTGGGACTTAATGCTTGGCTGCAAAACTCCAACATTAGGCTTGCCAGCATCCCTAGGTGGAACATATGGACCTGCCTCAGTGCCAAGTGGAGACCTGTAGCTCCAGTTGATCAGATTTATATTCCAGCCAACATCACTTGTGATTAATTGTGGTGGGATTGGACTCTGAGTCCATCTCAACAGCAGACAGACCATAGCAATGTGGGCTTCAGTCCCGCCTCCAAGCTGCACAGGTTTGGGCAGGCTTAGCATTGCAGCATTAGTGGCCACAGAATTCAGCATAAGGAACTGCCTTAGCCACGAGGGAGGCTTACAGGACAGGCAACCTCTTTCTTAATGCCTCTCTGATTCATTCTAAATGTCACACCAGCTGTAGGTTTCGGTAAATAGGAGTTCAGTACATCAACAAGGCAATGAGAGCCATGAGAGCACATGGCAGAGGATGTGCTGTGATCATCAGTTTAGCACACAACCTGGTGCTAAAGTGGAAAAAGAGTCCACAGGCTCAGAGAAAATAAGCAGGTGCCAAGAATCTCTGGAAGACTGATCACAAACGAAGCCAGACAAAAAGACCAGGAAAGGAATACCCAGTTTTCCAATGCACAGATGACATCATACTGAAAGAAGCACCAAGAAACCTCAGGGAATCACTTCTCACCTATTGAGCAAAATGTCCTAGAAACCATCTACCTTTGTCAAATATTCAGATGAAAAATTAAATAACTATTTTAAGGAAATTCAGCAAATGTCCAGGGAATACAGAGAAATAATTTAACATGCTAAGCAATTTAACAAATAAATAGAAGTAATTAAAACACATCAAAATTCTTTCAATTGAATTGTACACTAAGCAAAATTTAAAACACAACAGAAGGCATCAATAGAATAGATCAGGCAGAAGAAAGAATCAGTGAACTTGAGGAGAGGGCATTTGAAAATACACAGTTAAAGGGGAAAAAAGATTTTAAAAAAAAGATTTAAAAAACATTTTCAAAAACCCAGAGGAATGAAGAAAATTTATAGACATTTTGCTACAGGATGCAAAGAGCAAGTATCTGAGAAATTGAAGTTCAGCTGGGACTGCAACGGGGTAGACAGCATACCCATAGACAGAAATGTCCCCTCATATCTGCAAAACAAAACAATGAGAATATCTATTTTCATCTACTTAAGACAGACGGCAAGAGAGAGATAGAGATGTAAGGTAGATAGCTAGATGATAGCTATAGATAGGTGAGAAAGAGAGAGAGAGAGAGAGAGAGAGAATGATAGAGATTTTCCATCCATTGGTTGTTTCTCCAAATGTCCAGAGCAACCTGAGATGGGCCAAGATGAAGTCAGGAAACAGAAACTTCATCTGTGTCTTCTGCATAGGAGGCAGAGGCTGAAATATTTGAGCCATCACCTGTTGCCTCCCAAGATGCATTAGCAGGAAGATAGATCAGAAGTGGGGACACTAGGACATGAAAGAAAACATAGGACAAAGATTTTTTTATCAGGTCCCAAAAGTAAAGGAAACCAAAGCAGTAACAGACAAATGGTATTTTGTCAAACGAAAGAGCTTCCATGCATTAAAGCAAACAGTCATAAAAGTCAAGAAACAACTTATAGAATGGAAGAACATATTTTCAAATTGTGTCTATGACAAGGGATAAATAACTGGAACATATGAGGAACTAAATTAATCACAAGAAAATTATAATTATAAATACATATTATTCTATTCTATTATAGATTATAAATTTATTTTATATAATATATTTTATATTAAGAATTTTAAAATCAAAAAGTGGGCAGGCAATTTAAGCATATCATTCTCAAAAGAATATATATAAGTTGCCAACAGTTATGAAAAATGATGCTCAGCATCACTAATTACCAAGGAAATGGAAATCAAAACCACACGAGATGTCACCTTATTCTAGTTAGATTGGCTTTTATGAAAAAGACAGCAAGCTCTGGTGAGGATGTGGAGAAAAGTGAATGCTTACACAATTTTGATTGGAATATAAATCAGTACAGCCTTGTAGCAAACAATTTGGAGATTATCAAAAAACTAATATTGGGCCTATTATGGGATGAAGCAATCCCACTCCTGTGATATATCCAGGGGAAATGAAATTTCTCTGCTGAAGAAACAGCTACACCGCCATGTTGACTGTATAACTATTCAAAAGATGCAAGATATGGAAAGGTTTTCATTTGTTGATAAATGGATATTAAAAATGTGTTACATATCTACAATGAAATTCTATTTACGTATAAAACAAGACAAATCTTGGGATAAAGCTTGCCACCTGTGATGGCGGGATCCCACATGGGCACTGCTTCGGGTCCCAGCAGCTCCACTTCCAATCTGGCTCCCTGCTAATGACCTGGGAAAGCAGTGGAAGATGGCCCAAGTCCTTGGGCCCCTGCATTCACCTGGGAGACCTGGATGAAGCTCCTGGCTTTGACCTTGTCCAGCTGTAAATGTTGCGGTCTTTTGGGGAGTGACCCAGTGGCTGGAAGACATCTCTCTCTCTCTCTCTCTCTCTCTGTCTCTTTGTAACTCTGCCTTTCAAAAGAATAAAACAAATCTTGTCATTTGAAACAAAAAGGAACTGAAGGTCATTGTGTTAGGTGAAATAAGTCTAGCACAGAGATAGAGCAAACCTAAGTGTCACTCATATGTGGAATACATGCAAAGAAATTGAGCATAATGCTGATTATGAGAGGCTTGGGGGTATGTGAGGTGGAGGAAGGGATGGAGAAATCTTAATTAATCAGTACTAAGTTATATAGATGGGAAGTAAATGATCTGATATTCTTTTTTTTTTTTTTTTTTTTTTGGACAGGCAGAGTGGACAGTGAGAGAGACAGACAGAGAGAAAGGTCTTCCTTTGCCGTTGGTTCATCCTCCAATGGCCACCGCGGCCGGCGCACCGCGCTGATCCGATGACAGGAGCCAGGTTCTTATCCTGGTCTCCCATGGGGTGCAGGGCCCAAGTACTTGGGCCATCCTCCACTGCACTCCCTGGCCACAGCAGAGAGCTGGCCTGGAAGAGGGGCAACCGGGACAGAATCCGGCGCCCCGACCAGGACTAGAACCCGGTGTGCCGTCGCCGCAAGGCAGAGGATTAGCCTAGTGAGCTGCGGCGCCGGCCAATGTTCTGATATTCTATTGTAGAATAAGTGGCTATAGAAAATGAAAATATGCTGCATGTTTCTCTAAAAGTCTAGAAGAAAGGATTTTGAATGTTTTCATCATAAAGAAATGTTAAATGGTTACAGAGATAGAAATGTTTACTCTGATTCAATATTACACAGTGTAAAATGTATAAAAGCATCAGATTTTCCCATAAAAATATGTAATTTTCATGTAATTTAAGTGTAAAATTTTAAATGTAAAATTTAAATAGGCAGTACTGTGGGCTTTATCCTGAACATGCTCCTCCAGTCAAGATTCATAGAATCAACAAGCTCATTCTCCAACAACAGCTGATCAAATTTTACAGCTGTGAATTATTACATGAAAATCAGCAATTTTAAATAAGTAAGTGAAATGGTAAATATTTTCTTGATTACTGAAAAGACATGAACATGAAATAATCTAAATTTAAAAGATTTGATTTAGAAGATAAAACATTTTTATCATTTTAATTTTTGTTTATATTATCCAAGAGTTTTATACATTTTGATTGACATATGTTAATTATACCTTTGTAAGGAGAACAGTGTGATATTTCAAGACATTTATACTAAGCCTACTGATCAAATTATGGTAATTACCATTTCTATTTTCTTATTATCTCTTTATGTTTGGTGACTTTCAGCTCTTTTTTTTCTACTTCTTAATGAAATACTTAAGTCATTCTGTACTATAGTCACTACACTATGGTGTGGTACACTAAAATATATTCCTGTTACCTATATTTGAATACCTGTTATCCAACTTCTTTCTGTTACCCCTCCCTACCACCTTTCCCAACTTCTACTACTTACTAATCTACATTCACAGCAACTTTTTCCCCCAAGCTTTCTCATATGAAAGAATATGCAGTATTTGTCTTTCTGTGTCTTCCTTGTTTAACATAGAGTCCTCAAGCTCTATCCATTTTACATCATCTGACAGGACTTCACTCTTTTTTATGGCAAAGCAATATTCCCTTCTGTGTATATGTAGACCACATTTCCTTTATCCATTTGCCTGGCAATGGGCATTGAAATTGATTCCACATCATGGCTTTTGTGAACAGTGCTTCAATGATCTTGAAAGTGTAAATAATCTCAAGACAATGATTTCATTTCCTTTGGATATATACCGCTTGGGATAGCTGAATCACTAGGGAAATCTATTTTAATTTTTATTTTTAGGAACTTCCACATTTTTACATATAATAACTGTGACAATTTATATTCCTACAATACTTATATGAGTTTCCATTTTATGTTCTCACCAGAATGTGTTATCATTGTTCTTTGGCAATTATCTAATTTGTGAGGTTTCGCATCTGCTGCCTGTTGTTTCAGAGTCTTAGCCATAAAATCACTGCCTGTATTAATATTTTGACTATTCCCCTATGTCTCACCCTAGTAATTTTATAATTTCATAATTTTAAGTGTCATGTTTAGATCTCTGATCTGTTTGGGTTGATTTTTAAATGGTAAAAATATTGGACTTTCCACCTTCTGCATGTAGACATGGAGATTTCCAAGCAACATTTTTTTAAAAGATTGTCTGTTGTATTGTTGCAGCAAATTTGTTGACCATCAATTGGCTCTAGATTTGTAGATTTATCTTGGTGGTCTCTATTTTGTTCATTGTTCTATTTTTTCTGGTTAAATGTTTACTTGTAACTCTGCAATATGTCTTGAAATCAGGTATTCTATTGCCTATGGCTTTATCATTTGTCTTCAAGGCAGATTTATCTATTCAGAGTCTTGTGCTTCCACTCAAATTTTTGGAATTATTTATCTAGTTCTGGGAAGATTGTTATTGCTGCTAAATGGTGATTGCATTCAATCTCTAAATGTGGACATTTTTTAACAATATTGATCTTTCCAAGTCCACTTTTTGTCCTTCAATTTAATTCATCAGTTTTCTTTAAGATTTATTTATTTAGTTAAATGTCAGAATTAGAGAAAGGGACAGACAGAGCAAGAGAGTGGTCTTCTATCCACAATGACCAGTCCTGGGCCAGATGGCAGCCTGGAACCAGGAGCCAGGAGCTTCATCCAGGTTTCCTACATGGTTGCAGGGACCCAAACACGTGGGTTATCCTCTGCTTCTTTTCCAGGCCATTAACAGGGAGCCAGATTGGAAGTGGAGCAGCCAGGAATTGAACTAGTGCCAAATTGGATGCTGGCACCCCAGGAGGCAGCTTTACCCTCTACACCACAATGCTGGCCCCATCATAAGTGTTTTCTAATTTTCTTGGTAAATGTTTTTCATTTCCTTGGCTAAGTGTAATCCTAAGCATTTTATTCTTTTGTAGATATTGTGAAGAAGACATTTTTCTTGATTTCTTTCTTGGTAAACTGATTATTTAGTGGATAAAATGTTACTGATTTTTGCATCATGATATTGTATCATGGCTTACTGAATTTATATAAAATTTACAATAGTTTTTTAGTGGAGTTTTTAGGTTTTACCCTGACCCAGTGCTAAGCCAATGCAGCCATTAAGGGAGTGATCCAGTATATAAAAGAAGATTTCTCTCTATCTGTCTCTCCCTTTCTCTCTGCAATTCTACACTTCAAATAAAATAAAAATAAATCTAAAAATATAAACAATAAAATTTTTAAAAAGTGTTCCCTATATGGTCCATGGTGTCCAAGATGGTGGAATAGCAAGAAAGTGGTCTGCTCTAGGCTAGGTGAAAATAATATAAAAAAAAAAAAAGTGGAGAAAGTGCACTCTCAGGGGAGAGTTACAGGGAAAACTACAGTTGGAGGTCCTGAGGAAGCAGTGGAGATGCTGTGGAGCTGCGTAGAAGGTGCAGACATGCTGTCTCGAGCACAGACACAGCAAAAGATTGAGCAGCCCTGATCCAGAGAAAGCACCAGGTCTGCTGAGCAAAGTGAGGTCAACCTCCTTTCATGAGGAAAACCTTAAGCAAGTTGGATATAGAAGGAACATTCCTCAACATAATCAAAGCAATCTATGATAAACTCATAGGCAACATCTTATTCATGGGAAAGAATTGGAGGCATTCCCATTAAGATCAGGAATCAGACAATCGTGCCCACTTTCATCATTGCTATTCAGTATAGCCCTGGTAGTTGTAGCCAGAGCCATTAGGTTAAAAAAAGAAGAAGAAGAAATCAAAGGGATACAAATTGAAAAGGAGGAAATCAAACTATCCTTATTTGCAGATGACATGGTTCTATAAATAGAGGAACCAAATGACTCCACTCAGTGACTACTGGAACTCATAAAAGAGTTTGATAAAGTAGCAGGATATAAAATCAACATACAAAAAATGAATAGACTTTGTATACACAGACAATGCCATAGCTGAGAAGAACTTCTAAAATTAATCCTATTCATAATAATTACAAAAAAATTAAATACCTTGGAATAAATTTAACAAAGGACATTGAAGACTTCTATGGTGAAAATTACAAAACATTAAAGAAATAAATAGAAGACATAAAAAAAGAAGAAAAAACCATCAATCCATGTTCATGGATTGGAAAATCAATATCATCAAAATGTCCATACTACAGAAAGCAATTCATAGATTCAATGTGATCCCAATCAAAATACCAACTACATTCTTCTCAGATCTAGGAAAAAATTATGCTAAAATTCATATGGAAACACAAGAGATCCTGAATAGCTAAACCAATCTTAACCACAAAAACAAAGCTGGAGGCATCACAATACCAGATCTCAAGTACTATAGGACTCTTATAACCCAAAAAGCCTTGTACAGGCACAAAAACAGACTTGTAGACCAGTAAAACAGAATATAAACTCCAGAAATCAATCCATGCATCTACAACCAATTTATCTTTGACAAAGGAGCTAAAACCAATCCACAGAGCAAAGACATTCTTTTCAACAAATGGTGCTGGGAAAACTGGATCTCCACGTGAAACAAAGCCTCTGATTAAGGGTCACTGATTGCATTGGAGTCTTTTCTACTTTTTCTCTAAATTTTACTAAACATTTGTCCATTTTGGTTGTTTGTCCTAAAAATCAGCTCTTTGTTTCTTTGGTCCTTTATATTGTGCTTTTAGTCTTTATGTCATTTATCTCTATCCTGTTCCTTAATATTTATTTCTTTCATAAATGTGGACTCTTTTTCCTGTTTTTCGAGCTCCTTTAAGTGCAATATAAGGTTGAATATTTGAGAACCTTTTCTTTTTTGATGAGACTGTCTAATGCAAAGCTTCACTTTTAGAACTCCTTTTATGATATTCTATAGGTTCGGGTACAATTTGCTTCTATTTTTGTTTGCCTGAAGAAATGTTTAAATTTGTCATAATTGCTTTATTACCAATTGGCAATTGAAAAATCATGTTGCTAAATTTCCGTGTATTAGCACAATTTCCTAATTTCCTTCTGTCACTGATTTCTAATCTTATACAATAAAATACTTAGATTAATATCAATATTCTAAAATTTGTCTTAAAATATTTATTTTGTATTCTAACATATAATCTGTCTTGGAAAATGTTTTGTACACAGCTGAAAAGAAGGTGTCATTTCAAAGTATTTGATGATGGATTCTGTAACCTTTGTTAGAACCATTTGGTCTAGAATACAACTTGAATCCAATGTTTATTTGTAGATTTTCAGTGTAAATGATCTGTCCATTGCTGAGCATGGGATGATGAAATACCCCACTACTGGGGGCCGGCTCCGTGGCTCACTTGGTTAATCCTCCACCTGTGGCATCAGCATCCCATATGGGCACCAGGTTCTAGTCCCAGCTGCACCTCTTCCAGTCCAGCTCTCTGCTGTGGCCCAGGAGGACAGTGGAGGATGGCCCAAGTGCTTGGGCCCTGGATCCACATGGGAGACCAGGAAGAAGCACTTGGCTCCTGGCTTCGGATTGGCACAGCTTGCCAGCCATAGCAGCCATTTGGGGGGTGAACCAATGGAGGGAAGACCTTTGTCCCTCTCTCTCATTCTCTCACTGTCTGTAACTCTACCTGTCACATAAATTAAAAAACAAAGAAATACCCCACTATTATTATTCTCCCTTTTGATCTGCTAATATTTATATATGTAGGTGACATGGTGCTGAGTTATATATATATATATATATATATATATATATATATATATATGTATATGGAGCCTACAACTCCATCCGGGTCTCCCACATGGGTACAAGGACCCAAGCACTTGGTCCATCCTCTGCTGCTTTCCCAGGCATATTAGCCAGGAACTGGATTGGAATTGGAGCAGTCAGGAATCAAACAGGTGCTTATATAGGATGCCAGCATTGCATGTGCCTACTTAACTCCCTGAACCACAATGCCAGCCCCTAATTCAGTCTTACTGGTAAATATTACAATCTTGAGGAAGCCAGTTATAGTCTGCATTTCAATACATATTTAAAAAAGAATATTTACAAAAGAACAGTCAGAAATGATATTTGCCAGGTTTGGATTTTTTTATGTGAATATTTAGTCATGAGGTTGGCAGTGTGGCACAGCAGATTAGGCCTCAGACTGAGACACTGACATCTCTATAGGAACATCAGTTCAAGGCCCAATCACTGTACTTCAGATCCCTACTAATGCTTCTGGGAAAACAGCAGAAGATGTCCCAAGCACTTGAGTCCTGCCACGAACATGGAGACCTGGATGGAGTTCCAGGCTCTCGGCTTTGGTGGAAGCAGCCCCAGCTGTTATAACCACATGGGAAATTAAATAGTAGATGAAAGATATTTTTCTCTATTTGTCTCTCCCTCTCTGTGTGTAATTGTGTCTTTCAAATAAAGAAAATAAATCTTGAAAAATCACAGTTCCATAAAGAAATAAAATAAAGGCTTGATTTAATCCAGGAAACATAAATTTTAATTGTAAGAGTCTGTATTTTCATTGTTAAAGGGAATAACATCCATGGTTTCTGGTTGTCTTGGTTGAAATCCTGTTTCTGCCATTAAAAAGCTGCAAATCCTTAGATAAATCACTTTAAACTTTCTGAACATAGATTTTGCCAATCAATAAAATGGAAATAAAACAACATGAACTGGCTGGCGCCGCGGCTCACTAGGCTAATCCTCCGCCTAGCAGCGCCGGCACACCGGGTTCTAGTCCCGGTCGGGGCGCCGGATTCTGTCCCGGTTGCCCCTCTTCCAGGCCAGCTCTCTGCTGTGGCCAGGGAGTGCAGTGGAGGATGGCCCAGGTGCTTGGGCCCTGCACCCCATGAGAGACCAGGAAAAGCACCTGGCTCCTGGCTCCTGCCACCGGATCAGCGCGGTGTGCTGGCCGCAGCGCGCTGGCCACGGCGGCCATTGGAGGGTGAACCAACGGCAAAGGAAGACCTTTCTCTCTATCTCTCTCTCTCACTGTCCACTCTGCCTGTCAAAATAAATAAATAAATAAATAAAAAACATGAACTTCAAATAGTTGTTATTAACACTGAAGATTTAAACCATATAAATAATATGTAAATAAATGGAAATAAGCAGCCTAACCAAGAAATTCTGTTGCCATTTATTATTTTAAGAAATGAAAAGTCAAAAGGTATACACTCATAAAAGACTCTTAAATCCAATTCTTTTGAAAATTGAAATGTATTAATGAGTTATGAATATATATATATATCAGAGAGAGATAAATTCCATCTTTATTTTGGAAAAACAGCAAATATTGTGAAAATAGATTGTTTTGGAATTATTTGCCCTTGTTTTCCACTTTGAGCTTAAAGATGAGTGATCTTCAGATCTACTGAGTCTCTCTCTTGGTCTCTTTAACATACAACCTGCCACTTAGCAGAGTATCGACTAAATACTGTAATTTTTAAATGAATATTTATGATGTGATGGTGAAAGAATAATTTTAAAATAATGCCAAAATGATACAATGGGACAGTAAGTAATATGGGAGAAATTTTGGGAAGAATGACAAGAAAGTAGGGGAGATGGTTTTTGTATGCCTTAGTGTATCTGCTTATGTGGAAGGGAAAATTTTCTGCACTATCTAACATTTAATCTTTTTCTAAGGGAGCCTAAAATATCTTGGAAGTGGCAGAATACAGGTAAACCACAGTGAGGAGGCAATACAGGCAAAAGCAATACAGGCAAAAGCAGTGAGGAAGATCCCGGTGTCAGAGGGCTCAACCTCCTTCAGTCTGTATTTGCAGCATGAGTATTATATGTTGTGCTTCCAAAATAAGAGCAAAGAAGAGAGAAGGAAACCTAGATGACTCCTTGGCCTTGACCGCTGCAGTTTGATGACTGTACATTTTCTTTTTTTAGAAAAAGAATAATCTGATTCCAAAAAATTCTTCACCCAAACTTGATCTGAAGCTAAATATTTTTTAAAGTGACAGTTTTAGGTTAACTTTTGGTATTTTTTTAATGCTACCCTCTGTTCCAGTCTCAACTTTAAAATTGAGACTTTAAAGGTCAAACAAACAAATAAAAAATTATTGTGATATTCCCCGTCAAAACTAGTAACTAGTCTCAAAAGAACCCCAGAGGGAGTAAGGCTTTGTCTTATTTGAAACACAGTATGTTTGAGGGAACTTCAAAAGTTTTAGACAGCAAATTCACTTTAAAATCATACACGATTCTTCTCTCTCTCAAAATATCTGAAGCATCTTACCTACTCAAAAATCCTGTCATTTTTAGCAAACATAGATAAAACATAATCTGAGGTAATTTTGGAAAAAGATTTTCATGTAACTGGGAGGGGTAAATAATGATATTGAGACATTTTATGAATTGTTTATCTAACTGACCAATATATATCCTTCAAATATTTATTCATAGATGACAATTATATGGTTAAAATTTATTTTTCAAGGCTGAAGAAACATTGTGAGTCACTTATTTATAATTTTGGTTTTCATAATGTCATTAATATTATTTTGTTCAATCTGAACTTATCTTAATGTATATTCTCATATTTTGCATAGCTTTGAAGTTACAGGCTGCTGTTGAATCTCCTATTCCCTCTAAACTATCTCATATTTAAAGAAAAACCAAATCGTGTTTATCCACCAGCTATATCCCTCACTAACCCATCACTTATTTTTGCCTTATTTTTAATTGTATGTACAAATAAGATTTCCTTACTGTCAGCGTCAGCTTTCCCTGGTAGCTAGATTCAGCATCCTTCTTAGATCCTTAACTCAGCACTCTGTTACAAACAGATAAACTCTCAGTGCCTCTGTTATCCCACCTCTAAAGTCCGTTTTTTAAATAAGAACAATGTCTCTTCTTGGCGCTGGTAATTTGATGGGTGTGACTAGCCCACGATTTGAAGACTGGGTCTTCCCAGCTCCACAGGCTTATCTGCCAGTCCGGCTTACCTGGCAGGGCTGTCAGACAACTTCAAACATCACCAGCGTTCCCATGGCTGATTTGATGGGATCAAGGATGTCAGCCCAAAGAGACCTACTCTCTATGACTTGTTGCCACCGCTCACATGCCATCTTTTCCTCTGGGATATAATTTCAGCACTAGCTAGTCTCTTGAACAACAACAAATGAACCTTGTCCAGTCCTTCAAATATTTATTCAGAAGTCTGGCTTTGTTTCTTCCTTGGGAAAAGAAAGGAAACTACAACCTCAAGTCGCCAATATTCCTGATGGGACTCAACTGCCCTGGAGGCTTACCATTTTTTTAAAGATTGATTTATGTATTTGTGAGGCAGAGATACAGACAGAGAGAGGGAGAGGCAGAGAGAGATCATCTCTCCTCTGGATCACTCCCCGAATCGCCTCAACAGTCAGAGCCAGGAGCCAGAAGCTTTTTCTGGGTCTCCCATGTGGCTGCAGGGGCCCAAGCACTTGGGCTATCTTCTACTTCTTACCCAAGCCATCAACAGAGAGCTGGATTGGAAGTACAGCAGCTGGGACACCAAACAGGCATCCATATGGGATGCCGGCACCACAGGCAGAGGCTTAGCCTGGTACATCACAGCACTGGCCTGGAGGGATGCTTACCTTTGATGTCCTGTCCAGGATTCAGGAAAATAAAAGAGGAGTCTTTGGAAAGAGACCATAAGAATCCAGAAAAGAGATAATGAAATGGAAGTAAAAATACAAAGAGAGAAGGTGAACTGAAACAAAGAAAGGAAACAAAATGCAATTGAATTAAAATCCAAATTGCCAAAATTTGCACATTACAATTCAATTTTATTCTCTATTGTGCTTTAATTTCATTTTGTATCACTCTCCTGTTCTTGCCAAATAAAGATAACACTACTGGTTTTGGTTCAAATTATGCTCATCTCATTTGGGCAAACAAATAGGTTCCTGTGATCTCTATGCTGTTCTTTTTGTTGAGCTGTGAGATGCATCTTTTTATGCCTCTTCCTCTCTTTCTGTCTTGAATCCTGAAGTGCCCAGAGCTGACATAACTTTGATTCTATTGCCAGCAGTGTTGAAGGTGTGTGCTGTCCCTCTTTCTGCACTCTATGACCTACTCCTGAAATTATTCCCAGCAGAGAGCACCGGAGGTTGTGTGGCAGCATCCATTCAAATGCTAACCCCTGCCAGAGCACACTGTGTGTGTGTATGGGAACCTCCACTTCATCACCAACAACCTCTGAGTTCATCTGTCAGCTCTCTGTGCCCTGCCACTAACTCTGGAATGGTAGGACTTGAGACATCCTGTGTACCTCTGTCTCCCACCTGGGAGATGCAGGCTCCAGTCAGGAGAGGCAACCAGGGCTACATTCAACACCTGAATGCAACATCCCATCTTTTCTGCTCTACTGGACCAAGGCACAAACCTCCTCTGCCCTTTTGTTCTTCTCTCAACTATTGTTCTTTGTCTTACTACTTTTTGCATTTTAATATCAAAAGGAGTCTTTCTCTATGTGTATTCTATCTGTATAGTTTTTCACTGGGAGTTCCAGTATCTGAAGGGTTCTCCCTTCCTTTGTGATAAGAGCTTCTCCTAGTTTATATAGTTTCACTTTCTAGGTATCATTTGCTCATCCCATACTTAGTAAAGTATTGGAAAAGGGATGAATGCAGTGGAACCAAATTACCATGAAAGAAAAACCACACAGCAGAAACAATAGAATTACAGTAGAAAAACTATAATGTCAAATTTCATATATCTTTACAGAGAAAATAGAAAAGTACAAGGACCAGACTGCAAAATATTCTCTCTCAACCCCAGACATCCTTCTTTTTGAAGGAAGATCTATGCATTTCTGTCTTATAGGAACTCTCCCTATGTCCAATCTACCTCCCTACCCAAAAAGTTATCTCTAAGTGTGACTATTATTTAGCTGAAAGGTTGCATGGAAAGAAATCAGATTACCAAAAGTTTTAAAAAAAAGGGTTTAGTGTTCAAAAAAGTATCCTCAAAATATTTGGAGGCATATAAACTCCACAGAAGATTAGAATATAAGAGAGATTGCTGCAGTTCCAACACTCTAGAGATTTGCATAAAGCTAGGCTCTGAAAACCCAATTATTGGATAAAAACTTGGTTCAACATCTTTCTTTAAATTTAGGACAACCTGCATTTACAACCAGATAAAAGCATAGTTTTACATAAAACATTAGTGAAAATAAAAACATATCTTGAGAATAATATTGAATGAAAATTCAAAAATGGTCTGGCTTAAATGCTGTGGTTTTGTTATTGTCTAGTATATTTTAAAATTAGTATTTCAGGTTCTTGTCTCAAACTTAGAGAAGAATTCTAAGCTTAGACATAAACAAGATAGGCAACATGGTAAAGCTCAGAATTTATTTGGGGAAGCAAGAGAAACACACAGGAATGTAAGGGCTTTATTAAGGGGTGGGGGGCAGAAAGATAAACCATGAGTTCCATACCAGGCAGAGGGCAGACCAGGGGCCACGTGAGGGAGTCTGCAGGCCGGAGCCACACAGAGAAGCCACGAGGGCAGGAACAGTGGCATAAACAAGCAGCATGCAAGAGACACAGTGAAGAGCTGAGGGGGTGGGGGTTGGAGGAAGAAGGTCAGTGCGATCCACACATCTTATTCACTTCGAAAAGCAGTTATGTAGTTATATAGTCTAATTGGCAGATGGGTATATATAGGTGAGATCAAGTAGGGTTGTGGGGGCATGGTCTCTAGCTCATGAACCTAATCAGTTTAATCCTGTGTCCCTGATGGGGGTGGGGTACATATCAATTTGAATGTATACCTTCCAAAATACAGGCATTTAAGCAGATAGTCAATGGGATAGTGTGAAGCCCTGAGGCCTTTAAGAGGTGATTATCCCATGAAGGCTCCTCCCTCATGAATGAGATGAGGCACTGATGGAGGAGGTGTCATATGGCATTTGGCTGTCTTGCCCTTCTACCCTCTACTTTGAGAGGATAGGACATTCCTTCCCCAGGGAGGAAGCAACTCTCACCAGACAGTGGAACATACTAGCAAGGTGGTCTTAAGCTTTCTAGTCTCCAAAACTGTGAGATTTCCGTTGTTTTTAAATTATCTATTTTCAGGTATTATGTTATTGGAGCTTGACTGTACAACACAGGATAAGCTGATTTTCCATGAATGCCAGAACTATTAATAAAAATAACTAACTTTAGTTGACTTTAAGTAACACACACCAAAATGAAAGCCTTATGTAGATGATCCTACATAATTTTCACTAGCATTCTATTCATGTCTAAGGTTTGTACACTTTTACCAATACTCCTCATCCACAGTTTTAGTCATTTAAGATGAACAAATTCTGGAGGTGAGTGTAGTTATAAAGCTGTATTGGATACCTGAAACTTCTTGAGACTAGATTTTTAAGATGAATATTTGAATATTGGTAGTTTTAGAAGACAAAGAAAAGATAGAACATATGGCAAACTTATTCAATCAAGTGAAAGCCGAAAAATTCTCCAGTCTTGGGAAAGGTATGAATTACCAGGTATGGGCAGCCCATAGGACTCCAAGTAGACATGATCAGAAAATATCCTCACCACAGCATATTATGGTCGAAATGCCAAAAATACAAAAAACGTAGAACTTTCTTAAACTGCAAGAGAAAATTGCTAAGTCAAACTTAGGGAAAACCTAATAAACTAATAGTAGATTCCTCAGTAGAAACTTTCAAGTCAGGAGGGAATGAAATGACATATTTCATTCCAAATTCTGAAAGAAAATCAAATACCATCAAGGATACTTTATTTAGAAAAATTGTCCTTTAGAATTTCAGGGGGAATAAAAACTTTCCAAGACAAGCAAAGTGGACCAAATTCATGGCCACCAGACTGGCCTTATGAAAGATCCTTAAAGATGCTTTTGCTCCATCCAAAAGCAAAATGAAGGTAGCCACCACCATGAAAACAAAACAACCACTAGCATAGCAGATAGGTTAAAAAAAAAAAAAAATAGAATTAAACTTAATCAATACTGAAAACCAAAAAAACTCACAAATATGAACAAAACAGGAAGAAAATAAGAAAAGGATATTCAAAACAAACAGGAACTACTTTATTTATTGATAGTAGCCTTGTATATAAATTGACCAAATTTCTCAATTAAAAGATAAAGACAGGCTGAATTGATTTTTTTAAAAAGGCCCAACATTATGCTACCTACAAGGAACTCATTAACAAGTTAAGACACAAAGAGACTGTTACCTGTGAATGTCAGTGTCCTTGTCTTAGCACAAGAAGGAATTCAGGCGTGAGACAGAGAGTAGTGGAAAGTAAAATAGCAAAGTTTATTAGGGAAGGGACATCCATAAGAATGGATGGGCACCTTTCCAGACAGAACTTGAGAGAGGGTGCCCAGTCACTCGGACTGGGGGAGAGTGAGGCTCCATGGTTGAATAGAATACACCTGGTCGGGCAGAGGCAGAAGACTGAGCCCACAGTCTGGTTGAGGCTGGGGGTTTTTAAGGAGATGGGTCTTTGTCTTCACACATCTCCTCCTGAAACAAAAGACTTTATGGATGTAAATACTGAAAACTCCTATCTGAGTTTTTCCCCTGAAGGTATCAGACAGGAGGAAGCCTGGTTGGCACCTCCCTGGATTTAGAGAAAGGGTGAGCAAGACCCCCTGGAGAATCAGGATCTGGAGCAGGGTATTTGAAATGCAGATACTGGGCTGCATCTGGGAGATTATCAGGCAGAAGGGGCAGGGGCCCCCACCTGGCAGGTTATTGGGTAGAAGGGGGCAGGGCAGGATGGAGATACTGGGCTGCCCCTGAAATGTTATCAGGATGACTTTGAGATGCAGTTGCATATGCTGGACATGGACGTCTTCTCTTCAGGCCTTTGTCACACACACATAAGCTCATATCTGACTTCCTACCTAACATTCCCTCCTCAAGAGGGAATACCCAAAATTCTTCTTTGGGATAATGGATGGAGTTCCATTTTCTGTAGCTTCTTCAAAGCTGGCACATGGGCGTCGAGAAGGATTTGGGTATTTCCTCTTGCTATCTCTCTTAAGGTGTGCGACAGTGGCCTTGGAAAGACTGTCCTGCTCGGTCCAGAGGGCAGCTCAGGTCATCCAATAGAATGGGCTGGAAGCCTTGTCTGATGACCATTTGGAGTTCAACAGCTTTTATTCTGTTAGACACAAAATGGACAAGGGCATTAAAAACACATGGTCCAAAGAGAATTAGCAACATTACAGAAGTTATTAGGCCAAGGAGAGGAAATAGCCAAGACTTCCATGACCAGATGTCAGGCAAGAAATCCCAGCCCTGCTTGGCCTGGTCCTGGAGCTGTTTGGCTTTTTCCAGGAAAAGTATGAATTTGGGTTTGTACCTGTCCAGTCTGATTGACCCAGAGACAACATTCTTCCTGGAACATGACACAGATACCTCCAGGAGCAGCAGTTAGCATGTCCAATATTTCTTTCTTTCATAACCTTTTGTGACTTCCACACACCCTCTTCAACTTACTCAAAACATTCCATCATTTCAATTCCAGTCTAGAGTAAATTAGCCATCAGGATGAAGTCATTCTTACAAGCCATGTCCTTTCTTTATTCAAAAGAACTCTTTCCTTCTTAACTTTCCTTACTTACCAAGCACACATTTCTATACTTGTGATGTTTTCTATAGAGTCTGGTTGGCTTTTATTACCTTACTGGAAGGCTGAGGTCTCCATGCAGAGTGAAGGGTCCAGGTTATTCCTAAGGCCTTACAAATCCCTTGTGTAATCTGGGAGAAAAAGGAAGGCCCATTGTCGCTTCGTAAAGATTTTGGAAGACCAAAGTGTGGAATAACTTCCTTCAGGAGAATTTGGGCCACTTCCTGAGCTCTTTCAGTTCTGGTTGGGAAGGCTTCTACCCATCCAATAAAGGTGTCTATAAGTACAAGCAGGTACCTATAGCCTTTTTTTTTTTTTTTTTTTTTTTTTTTGACAGGCAGAGTGGACAGTGAGAGAGACAGAAAGGTCTTCCTTTTCCATTGGTTCACCCCCAGTGGTCACTGTGGCTGGCACGCTGTGGCCAGGGCACCATGCTGATCCAAAGCCAGGAGCCAGGTGCCTCTCCTGGTCTCCCATGCAGATGCAGGGCCCTAGCACTTGGGCCATCCTCCACTGCAGTCCCAGGACACAGCAGAGAGCTGGACTGAAAGAGGAGCAACTGGGACAGAATCCGGCACCCTGACAGGGACTAGAACCCGGGGTGCCAGCGCCACAGGTGGAGGATTAGCCTATTGAGCCGCGGCGCGGGCCACCTATAGCCTTGACAGAGTAAAATCTATTTGCCAGCCTTCTCTGGGGTAAGTTCCCTTTTGCTGCATAGGTTTAATTAAAGGTGGAGGTTGAGAACCCTGGGAGTTATTTTCTCTTGTCCTTACCTAGTTCTAGAGCTCTGGTTAAGGTGATCAGTTCTGCGAACTGAGCAGAAGTTCCTGGGGGCAGACCAGGAGCTTCAATAACATGCCAGGCCCTAACTATTGCATACCCTGAGAAGCAGGTCCCATCTCGGACAAAGCTGCTTCCATCTGTGAACCAAACTTCACCTGCGCTTGTCAGGGGGCTGTCTTTTAGGTTCCTTCTGCTGGCATCCTAATGCAGGGGCTTTAGTCCTTTAGCTGAGCAAAAGCTGTGGTTTGCTCTTTCTCCCAAAGGAGGGGCTCTGCTTTAGCTCCCTGTTGAGAGCCTGGTTTAGGAACTGTGCTATTTCCCTGTGCCTAGGAAGCTGTAACCTGATAGAGAAAAGCTGGGACGGCCTGAAGTTTGCAGAAGTAGGAATTTGTTGCATGGCCCATATCCTCTCTGGGGCTGGTTTTCTTTCCCCAGGGGTGAGGATAAGGGTTAAATAATTAACACTCTAATGGACTAGCTATGCTTTGTTTTCCTCTGGATACCTAGTAGCTAGTTTTGCTAGGAAGTTAAGCCAATGTACAATACTACAGTCTCAGGCTGGGAAAGGAAACAGACTAACAAATTATTTACATTTAACCATCTACATTTTAGATTATTGTGCACCCCCCTCAAGAGATGGCCCTTTAAGTCCTCAGTGAGGACCTGTCCAAGTAGGCACAGGACTAGCTTAGTCAGCTGTTACTGAAAGCCCTGTTTTTTTGGAACTGGTAGGAAGGGCTTTCCAAGCTGAATTCTATTTGGATAGACTTTTAAGGCCTGGCTGGGTGTGTGAGGCCCAGACCCGTCCATGGGGTGCTGGAAGAGAATTGCAAGAGATGCAAATCTCCTTTAAGGGAGGCACCCTGTTGACTTGCATTACATGGCTGGACTAGGAGGAGAGCTGAATAGGAGGCTGGTACAAATAGGCAACTTGAGTTTCGCTGACCCTAGGCCATCCTCTCAATAGCAGTGGCTAGAGTTGGAAGCTGGGCAAAGGCTGGGCAGAGCCAAAGGCTTTTTAGCTCAGAGCCACAGGGTCTGCGGTTCTGAACCAGGAGTCCTTCGACCCCCAGGGCAGTTGCGTGTCCAGTGGCCCTGCTCTTGGCAGAGCTGACAGAAGGCAGTTTCTGTCACGACAGCTGCTTGCCCAATGCCCTGGCTCCTCATATTGGACACAGGTGCTGTTTGGGGTGCACTGGCCTTGTGGATCTCCTTGACGGCAGATCACCATGCCAAGCAGCCATTGATTGGCCTGTGGCCTATCCTTACATTGCTCCTGCTGCTGGCTTGCTCCTCATTCTCCTGGTCTCTAATAAAGTAGACCATGGAGGCAGCCTCTATGATGTCAGTCAAGGGGGTGCTCAACCCAACCCTGATTTTTGAAGATTTCTTTAATATCATCAGGGTGACATAGTGTAGGACCCCAAAAGCGGTGTCCTTTTGTGACGACCCCAGAAACACAGACTCCAGACCAGACGATGCAAAAGGCAGGAGGCAATTTTATTTCATTTGCGCAAATGGGCCCTCTTCTTCCTGGCGCAAGCAGCGGGGGCAGAGAGGAACCCCGAACAATCATTTTACACAGTTTTTAAAGGGCAAAACCACAAAATTAACATACTATAGGGTGGCGTAAGTTTATTGGGCAACTACAAGGGGAGGAGGTCGTCGAGGAGGAGGAGAAACGGGGGGCTACGTGCCCTACGTGTCTAAGCTTGGATAAGGGGAGGGGGTCCTTGAAGAGCAGAAAGGGGTGGCTACGTGCCCTACGTGCCTCACTGTTTCTTTGTTAAGCTTGAACAAGCACAGGGGAGGGGGCTTAGGTGCATACCAGGATGTTCTGTAGCCCTTATCTCTGGGTAGTAGCTATCTGCTTTCTCTGTGAACTTAGTTTACTCCCCATTTCCCAGGACTGTTTTATTAAGGGCATTTTTTATGGCGGCTCTTGGCTCCTTTCAATAGAAACTATGGTCATGGGCAAATTTTGACACTTAGTATTTTCCTGTTAGTTAAAACTTTGCCCATGAGGAGAACTATGACCTTTTAGGCAAGATTAACTGTGGTGATCTGCTTGTATACTTTGAGGTCACCAGTACAACTTCCTATCTTCCCCTCAATTTGGTTTAAAAGGGGGTTCTGCCCATTTACCGTGTACACCGTAAAATCAATCTAGCTGTAACATTATTTCATAGTTTAACCTCTTTTTTCTGGCTATGTTGTTTGGTCCTCTATACTGTGGCCAGGTTTCATTACAGAAAAGATTAGTTATCCCTTACATAAGGTCAGGGGATCAAACCATACATCACAGTGGAGAGTCAGGCAGAACAGTAGCAATTTCCCTTCTGGAAGAGAAAAGAGGAGAAATGAGGCAGCGAGTCAAGTCTCTCTGGTTGCTTAGCCTGACTTCCTGGGCTTTCAGATTTAACTGGCATTTAACCAGTGTTTACTGCGTAGCCTGACTTAGAGGAGAAATTGTAGCAGACGTCTCTGTCATCCTTTGGCTTCTGGATATTTACCATGTAGCCAGTGGGCTATGGGCCTGGGTTTCCAGGTTTAACTAGTCTTACTGTGTAACCCATAGGTTTAGGTTTTTGGGTTTCTGGGTTTTCGCTGTGTAGCCTGTGGATACTAGAGTTTTTAGGGCTCCTGAAACCCAGTTCTCTAGCATCTGCCATATAACCATCTCCAATCATCTCTAAGTCTCTTTTGGAACACTTTCTCCCTTTTGGCTAGACCTCCATTTGATCCACATTTTAACTAGCAGTACATTTGAACTAGTAATGCCTGGTTATTCAGCATTAGCTGGATGGAGACTTTGTCAGTCCCTCTTTAAAGAATCTGGCATCTGAGCCAGAGACTGGAGCAGCTAGAAAGAAACACATTTATAACTGAAGTCTAGCATCATTTCACATCTTGGCAGCACTTTCAATCTAAACAGCCTGATTAGTTATTATCTCTGTAAGATGAGAGATATATCTTTTGACATCTCCAGGGGCCCATCTGGAGATATCAAAAGTCCAGGGAATTTAGAACTTTGATTTTCAGAAAGTCTGTTAAAGGTGCTAAGAGAACTTAGAGTATCTGGATCTGGTCAAAATATAATTCCTTAACATCCTGAAATGATAGCCATTCATTTAGTCAGGGCGATTTTAACACTTTTAGACCAGACCTAATCATAATGATATTTAATATAACTTTTTAAGGCTTAATGCTTTTCATCAATCATAATTTAACAGACAGCAGAGTACAAAGTAGATTACTTTGGCAGAACATGAATTCTGTATCTCTTGTTGTCGAATAAACCAGAAATAAAAACCTTGAACATAGGAGTTAGCACACAAAATCATCACATAACTCAGAACTATTTAACAGAGTCAAAAAGAGCTTACAGGACCTAACTCTAGAAATGGCAGAGTAACCAATTAAGCAGACACTGTTAAAAAGAGTCGTTACAGTTTTTGCAAAAACAGATTGTAAGATTTACAATTTAGACCATTTCCAGGTATTTACTAACATTAGTACACTTTTTTTTTTTTTTTTTAAAAAAAAACCCCATTGTTGTAACAGAAGATCAGACTTCAACTTTAGGTCAGTGTAATTTTGGCATTAACATTCAACTTACAGAAAATTCTGTAGACAACATTTTAAAATCGTAAACTTTTTAAAACTTTTTATGACTTGCTCACACCTTCTGAAACTTACACCCATAGTTACTTTTACATAGTCTTGAATTGTCATGTATGGACAACCTATGAGAATACATGCTAACAAACTCAAACAGTCTCTCATCGAATTTATGATGTTAAAAGTACACATAATACATTTTCCCTAGTTTTACTTAGCACGGATGCCTAGATGATTTAAGACACTGCGTTATTAATGAATATCACACCATTATCTGAATTAAAAGTCAAAATTACATTTCCATGCTTTTTAATAACACCTCCTGGACAGCAAACACTAGTGCATGTTTACAACTTTGAAAAGATCTTCATCTTTTAAATAAGTTTATATCATATTAAAGACATGTAAAACTGAGCAAGGAAACCAAGCAAACTGAAGGGCGTTTGCATTAACCCAATTTTCTGAACCAATCTGTATTGGCTTACTTTAGTTAACAACATAAAAATACACAGAATTTACTCTCATTTTCATAAGACCACTCTAGCTGGAAAGCAAAAACATGAATACAACTTGGTCTGACATCATTTACAGTATTTTAATACAGTTTCCATAATCTGAATTGACTCAAACAGCTGTTAGTTTAACAAATTTAGAGTCTCATCCTTTGAGAGTTCGAGAGATCCGACTGGAAGCCTCAAAGTTGGAAGACTCAGTTTAGAACTGTCAGAGAGTCAAACCGTTTAGCCACAAATTAGTACGTTTAATCTGAGCATTTTAACCAAGGCTGTGGGCTAGATCTGATCAGATTTAAGGTAATCACTCAACCATTAAATACAGACAAATAATGTAAACAACTTCATGTTGCAGTTTTCCCAATCAAGACTCAGTAGTGGCAATAGAAAAATGTAAAACCTTCAATACATGTGCAAACTCTCATAATCTAAGTTAGCTACAGCAGCACAGAAAAGAGCTGGTCATCAGCATAGCAGTCCATTGCTTAAGTTTCCATTAACTGCAAAGAGAAAGAACCATCAGGTTGGAAAGGGTTAATGGATTAAGGTTCTAGCTCCCTTAGGTAAGGCCAGCAGTAGCTAGAGGCATTTCCTCTTCCCACCTCCTAGTGAGGAGGAGTATTGAATTGGAAATGGAGAGGAAAAAAAGCAGCCCTGGGGAGCGCTGGCTGTACCTAAGTGGGTGTGGCAGGCCACAATGACCTGAATGGAGTGCAGGGAAAGGCCATGGTCCCCCTTTTACAGGGATGACTGCACACGCTGGGGCCTAGCAGGACTGGCCCTGGGGTTAGGTAGGCACGCCATTCCACCAAGAGTGCTGGGATCCTCCTATAATTCAACCAAAGCCAGATCCAATCAGGACTACTGCAATCAATCAGTAAATTCAAACAGATAGTTACCTTTAGCTCCTTTCCAGATTCAGTCCTCAGGCAATCAAAGCTTAGCAACAGTAACAGTGCATAAAAGACTTTCAAGACACAGCAGAGCTACCATAAGCTGCAAAGACGGAAAAACATTTATCAGGTTGGAAAGGGTTATCTGATCAAGACTCTTCCCTAGGTTGAGAGACCTGTAGAATTTCCTTCTCCCTTCTTCAAGGCCAGCCATATAGGAACGGAGATGAGGAGAACATGAGGTGGAGGGAGACCGGGAGGAGGAAGAGGGAAAGCCACAGAGGACAAGAGGTGAGGAACTGCCCTCACCTTCCCCCACAAATCTCAACTGGAGGAGAGCATAGGGAAAGGCCCTGATGTCTGGGGGCTGAGTGGGTGTTCAAAATCTCCTATCGCTCATGATTGTCCACTACCTAGTTGTCCGAGTTTACCTGGAGGGCCAATATTAGCCTAGACCAGAGCTAAACACTGCTCTCATAGCAGTAGGCAGTGTAACCGGCCACAGGGAAACCAAAGTGAGCTCAGGGGGTCTCTAGGCTCTGAGCCAACTACTCTTCCTAATTTCTCTCCTGTTCCTTACAATCTCTCTGGAGTTTCGGCCATAGCTAAGCTGTGGCCGGGGGGCACTCCACGTTCTCGGAGAGCTGTGGGGTGCCGGACATTTGACAGTCACTTCCACAGATCCGGTCCCGCTTGAGGGAAGGAATACTGACCTTCAATGTCTTCTTAAAATCCCTTCTATGTTCCAAAATATTACCAGTGAATGGCAGGGTCCTTTGTCTTCCCACAAGAAAGAATTCAGGCATGAGACAGAGAGTAGTGGAAAGTAAAATAGCAAAGTTTATTAGGGAAGGGACATCCATAAGAATGGATGGGCACCTCTCCAGACAGAACCTGAGAGAGAGTGCCCAGTTGCTCAGACTGGGGGAGAGTGAGGCTCCATGGTTGAGTGGAGTACACCTGGCCAGGCCAGGTGGGCAGCTCAGCATAGAGGCAGAGGACTGAGCTCACAGTCTGGTTGAGGTTGGGGGTTTTTAAGGAGATGGGTCTTTGTCTTCACACATCTCCTCCTGAAACAAAAGACTTTATGGATGTAAATACTAAAAACTCCTATCTGAGTTTTCCCCCTGAAGGTATCAGACAGGAGGAAGCCTGGTTGGCCCCTCCCTGGATTTAGAGAAAGGGTGAGCAAGACCCCCTGGAGAATCAGGATCTGGAGCATGGTATTTGAAATGCAGACACTGGGCTGCATCTGGAAGATTATCAGGCAGAAGGGGCAGGGGCCCCCACCTGGCAGGTTATTGGGTAGAAGGGGGCAGGGCAGGATGGAGATACTGGGCTGCCCCTGAAATGTTATCAGGATGACTTTGAGAAGCAGATGCATATGCTGGACATGGACTTCTTCTCTTCAGGCCTTTGTCACACACACATAAGCTCATATCTGACTTCCTACCTGACAAGAATGTTGGAAATAGAAATCCTATATAAATAGAAACCAAAATCGAGCAGAAGCAGCTTTACTTTTAACAGACAAAATAAATAGCTTTAAGACCTAAACCATAAAAAATGAACATTACTTTGTAATGATCAAGGCACCAAGTCAAAAAGAATATATAATGACTCTAAGTAACTATGTGAATAATATTGGATTGCCTGATTTTATATAAAACTGGCAATAATAGATTTAAAGTAAAAATAAGCTTTGATACCACAATGGGGGAGGGGTTTAAATCCTTCATTTTTATCAATGGACAGACTATCCAGGCCATAGACACCAACAAAGAAACATCAAGGTTATATGATAGTATTGAGTAAGCGGATCCAGCAGACAAATGCAGAATATATCATCCTACAGCTGTAGAACACACATTCTTCTCATCGGCATATGGAAACTATAACATAAATTATACATTAGGTCACAATTCAAATCTCAAAAAAGATAAAAAAAATCATGGCACATATTATTTCTGACCCTAATGTAAAATAACTAGAAATCAATTTCAAAAGACGCTTTAGATATTATACAATACATTGAGACTGGACAGCACACTATTGAACAAAGAATGAGTAATTAAAGAATCAGAAGTTAAATTTTAAAAATTCATAGAACCAATATAAATTAGAACATAGCATATCAAAATTTAGAGGATTCAGAAAACACAATATAATGAGAAAAGTTCATAATGATAACTATAACGAAAAACAAAGATTTCAAATAAACACCTTAATGATGCAACTCAAAGACATAGTAAAGCAGAAACAATTCCAACTCTCCCTCTCTCTCTCTCTGTATCTCTGCCTCTCAAATAAACAAATAAAATCTTAATAAAGTTAATAGAAAAAAATTATAACAGCAGAAACAAATGTAATAGATACCAAAAATAATGCAAACAGCTGAATTTTGGAATTGTTAAACAAATCCTACATACTTTCAGCTAGAATACTTAAGAATAAAAGAAAAGACTCAGATAAATAAAATCAGAGGTAAAAAAGAGACATTACAACTGATAATGCAGAAATACAAATGATTATTAAGATTATTATGAACAACTATATACCAACAAATTGGAAAACAGGAGAAATGGAACAATTTCTGGACACATTTAACTAAGTAAAAATGAATTGTGAGGACATAGGAAATCTGAGCTAATAAAGAGTAATGAGATTAAATTTTAAACAAATTCTTCTAACAAAGAAAACCCTAGGATTAAGTGGCTTCAACTGCTGAATTCAACCAAACTTTCAAATAAGCACTACCACAAATTTTTATCAAGCTATTCAAAATAATTAAAAGGTAGGGAACTCATCCACACTCATTTTATGAGGATGGTCTGATACTAAAAGCTGACAAAAACAAAACAAAAATGAGATAGATGCCGACATTCTCAACAAAATACAAGTAACCCGAATCCAATAGCACATAAAAAAGCTCCCTTACCATAACCAAATGGGACTTATCTCAGGGATATAAGTTATGTTTTAACTAATACATATTAAGGGCTGGTTCTGTGGTACAGCAGGTTAAAGCCTCACCTGCAGTACCAGAATCCCATACGGGTGGCAGTTCAAGTCCCATCAGCTCCTCTTCTGATTCAGCTCCCTGCTAAGGTCTGGGAAACCAGTAGAAGGTGGCCTGAGTTCTTGGGCCCCTGCACCCATGTGGGAAACCTGGAAGAAACTTCTGGCTCCTGGCTTCAGATCAGCTCAGCTCTGGCTATTGCAGTCATGTGGGGACTGATCCAAGTGAATGGAAGACCATTCTCCCTCTGGCTCTACCTCTCTCTGGCTCTACCTCTCTCTGTAACTCTGTCTTTCAAAGAGATAAAGTAAATCTTAAAAAATATGCAAGCTAATAAATGCATTATATCATACAAAAAGATTAAAATGATATGAGCATCTCTATGGAAGCAGAAAGTCTTCAATAAAATTCAACACGTTTTTGATAATTACCTTATTATTCTATATCATAACATACATTACTTCATTTACAGAATGAATCAATGGCCTTTTCTATAAATCTTGAAATATAAAGTAATACATATTGAAATCACTTTTAATCATTCAGTTTCCTAAAATTTATGATATTATTATTATAACATTAATAATGTTAAACTATCCTACTCAGCTTACAGGAATTAGTGTATGCAAATAAATTATAAATATATGTTTATGCAAACAAATTATTTTTTGCTTATTAGACGTAGAATATGAAAGCATTTTGCTATTTATCAAAATTAATTTATCTGCAAAATATTAAACCATGGTTTGTCCAACAGGAAATCCCACTGTAATATTGAATATGAATCTGAACAGCAGTTAACAGTTAATCTTTGTTTATTTCATTTTTATTTATTTGAAAAAAAGGGAGATATCTTTGATCCCCTGGTTCACTTCCCAAATGCTTGCAACAGCCATCACTGGGTCTGGCCGATGCTAAGAACCAGAAATTCCATATGGGTTTTCCCTGTGTGTGAAGAGACCCATTTATTTCTGCCATCATCTGCTGCCTCTTAAGGCGCACATTATCAGGAAGCTGAATCAAAAGCAGAGGTAGGACTTAATCCCAGGCTCTAAGAAATGGAGCTTAACTCTGCGCACCACAACATCTGCCTTGTCAGCTAACTTCTGATATTTACAGTCACCATGGTTGAATCATTCCAGAACATAAAAGTTAACTAGATGCAAGAAAAACAAGTGAAAGTACATAATATAAAGAGTACAAATCCCAATGAAGTGATATTAATCACTCTTGTTTCAATAAAAATAAGTAAAGATTAAGGCTTTGATACAAAAAAAATCTACTTTATCAGTGTTTTTTCCCCAAAAAACAAATTCTTATGACTCCAGGGTAGCATAATTTTTTGTAATCACTTTATTCCTTCATAGAAAAGTAGACCTCTGTGTAGGCAACGTTGACATAAATACTCAGACAGATTTATTTCAGATTGAAATGTCATTCTCATGGGATTCTAAATTTCTATATACTTGGAAACACTTTCTGCCAAAATATTCATTTTTTTTTAAAGTTAAGTAAGCTAACACCTTCATTTGATTAGCACTAGATATGTTGACAAAGCTGAGCCAATGTTTTCCATTTGGGAAATGAAAAAGGTTAAGTTATTAGATAACCAGAAAGAGATTAGACCTTTCTCTAGACAATTTACTCAATAGCCACAATTTATGATGCAAACCTAAGTGTCTTTAGTTTTGCCTTGTTAATTCCACATTTACAGAATACACTTTGATGATTTTCTCCCCCTAGACTATTTAAAGACATGGAACAACAAACAGAAGGGTTTGTATTCTTATTCCCAAATCGATTAGAAAACAAAGCTTGATTAAATAAGAAGGTTTTTCTATTCTTTGATCTTCCTGTTTTCCAAGGCAGTCTAGGAAGACCTATGCCCTTGATTAGTTTAGTAACTAGGAAATGGCACAGTTCTTGCTGTGATACACAGAAATTGTTCAGAGATTAATTTACATGCAAAAAAATAAACAAAAGCATGGAGCTCTCCACACATTGTGAAGGATAGCTTCATATTTTTCCAACAGAATGCCATTTCCTGACATCTCAATGACACTCAACAATCTAATCAATTTAAGCTAATCATTAAGGTTTATAATCTCATAATCAACAAGTGTGCAAAATTTATAAAGATATAATCATATAATAGAAGACAAAGCATCATAATGCCGGCTCAGATCCTGAATTTAATCTTCTTTTATACTTATTTTAAGATCAATTTTTACCCAAAAGTTAATGCAAATGAAATTAAAAGATGGTTATTTTGGTGCCAAAATCTTGAAATCTGCACATAGTGTTTTATGAATTTTTGATGTCTTCATATATATTTGCATTGTGTATACATTTATGTATATACATATATGTATGTAAACCTGAACTACAATGATATTTTTTGTATTTTCAAAAAGATGATTTATTTTTTATTTGACAGTGTGTAATACTTATTGAGTTTTATCTCATTTTTATCCATAATTATCTTCACATATCTCACTTTTCTTTCACATTTTTCTTCATTGGTTTTATATCCTGGTCCCCTTTTAAATGATAGCAAACTGTTTTTAAAAATTGAAATAGTCAGGGTTGGTGCCGTGGCATAGTAGGTAAAGCCACAGCCTACAATAAAAAATAAAAAAAAAAAATAGCAGAGGTTTTAAAAATTAGTTTTTCAGAAAAAGGGCTGATCAAGGGCTTGAGCATCCCTTGTTCTGACTGTTGATGTACAATGTAATACTTTATCCTTTAAGTATTTTTTTTATTCTAGTACTATTGGTTGAACTCTGCAATTAACACACAATTATTCTTAGGTGTTTAAATTTTAATGGAAAAGTGATCCCTGTTAAATATAAGAGTGGGAATAAGAGAGGGAGGAGATGTACAATTTGGGGCATGCTCAATCGGACTTGCCCCAAATGGTGGAGTTAGAAACATGCCAGGGGATTCCAATACAATCCCATCAAGATTGCATGTACCAATGCCATCTCACTAGTCCAAGTGATCAATTTCAGTTCACAATTGATCACACTGATAGGTCTAAGAGTCAAAGGGATCACACAAACAAGACTAGTGTCTGCTAATACTAACTGATAGAATCAAAAAGGGAGAGAACAAACCAACATGGAAAGTGGGATACACAGCAAACTCATAGAATGGCAGATGTCCTAAACTGTACTTTGGAAATTTATATTCACTAAATTAAAAATATTAAAAAAAAAATTTTCCCACTCCTAGACATTGCTTTATTATTGGAGCCTTTGAGGCTCTGTCGGGGACCACGCAGCATGTGACCTCTTAGTTGAGAGACAGGGCTGGACAAGCCAGACCTGATAGTACTGATAATGCAACCTTGTGTGACCTTGTGCCTTAAGGCCTTGTAACCTTTCCCCTACTTGCACTAGCATTGCAGCTACAAGATAAGCCCCCCCCTCCTTCCCCCTCCCGATACCCTGCCTCGATGATATATAAGTGTGTGGTTGAAAAATAAAGTCGCAGCTTGATCGGCACCTGTCTTGCTGCCATCTTTGTGTCTCCTGTCCCTTTCATTTCTCCTTCTAGGTGCTCGGCCCCAGTTGCTGTCCCGCGGGACGGGACAACTGGCGCCCAACGTGGGGCTCGAGTGCGGCCCTTGGGGTTCGAGTGCCTGTAAGATTGGAGGAACGCCGCCTTCCAGGAGGAAAACTTGGATCCAAGTGATTGTGCGACCGGCTCGGAACTGCCCACCCGAGATCATTAGCATCGGTCGACGCTGCGGAGTGAAGACGGCGCAAGGTAAGTGACAGCCATGGGACAGGCATTATCGTCACGGGAAATGTTCATTTCGGGTCTCAGGGAGGCCCTCAAGACACGAGGAGTTCGGGTTAAAAATAAGGATCTAAAGGCATTTTTTGAGTATGTAGAAAGATTGTGTCCCTGGTTCCCCAAGGAAGGAACAATAGATGAGGTCAAGTGGGAAAGAGTTGGAAGTTGTTTAAAGGATTTTCATGAGACCTTTGGCCCTGCAAAAGTGCCTATTACGATTTTTTCATATTGGAACCTGATTAATGACATTCTAAAAACCCGTCACCTAGATAAGACTATTGATGCCCTAGTAAGGGATGGTGAGGAGACGTTACAGCAATCCTCCCGACCTGCATCTAAATGCCCATCTGTCATTCTAGATATACCCTCCACTGATGATGACCCCAACAATAAAATTAAAGAGTCCACTTTAGCCCCTACCAACGAAGCGAGCCGACTATATCCTGCCATCCGAGACAAATTAGATTCAGATGAGGAAGCTGCCCCAGAGGAAGAGGTCGTGCACTATCATAATTCCAATTGGCCCCAAAATGTTAAAAATCCCCCGCCATACAATACTCACCCGCACCTTCCCATTTGTGCCCCCGCTCTCTATGACTTTAACCCTCCTGTGCCTGACTTGTCGGCCTTGCGACAGTCACTTCAACAGAGATGAGAGCACATCCAGCTCCTTAAGGAAATAAAATCCCTTGACGAGGAGCTCCGCCACCTTGCCTTAGAGCAGCCCCTTCCAAAACCTAAACAAGGTAAAGTCAGGTCCAAAACCCAACCCCTTCTAGCTTTCCCTGTAACCAGGAGGCAAGCCGGAGGTCATTCTGAGCCTGCCGCTGATGGGGAAAATGAGGCTGAGGAGAATTCGCCCCACCACTCTGAGGAAGATAGTGAGGAACCTGGGTCGGAGGAGGAAGATCAGGTCCCCAATCAAGGACCTGGTAATGGACAGCCGCCACCCTATAAAAAACTTAGTCTCAGATTTATTGAAAAACTTAAAACTGCTTGCACCCAGTATGGTCCCACTGCCCCGTATACTCAGGCCTTATTGGAAAGCCAGAGTGCCCGGTGGCTTACACCTAATGATTGGGACTTCCTCGCCAGAGCTGCTCTCAGCGGAGATGACTATGTCCTGTGGAGGGCTGATTATGTTCAAATTTGTAAAGAAATAGCCCAACAAAATTTTGCTAAAGCTTCATCTAAAAATTGGACCCTCAAAAAACTTTTGGGAGATGCCCCGTATAATTCCAACAATTCACAAGCCCAGTTCCCTGATGGACTTCTGGCGCAAATTAAAACTGCCGGACTAGGGGCTTGGAGAAAGCTCCCTCAAAGGGGAGCAGTCACTACCTCTTTGGCTAAGATTCAGCAGGGGCCCGACGAGCCTTATAGTGATTTTGTCTCGCGCCTTAATGTTGCAGCTGAGAGACTAGTTGGCCCAGGAGAAAATGGAAGTGCATTTGTTACGCACCTCGCCTTTGAAAATGCCAACCCAGCTTGTAAAGATATTCTTCGGCCTCATAAACATAAGGGTGATCTTTCAGACTATGTGAGGCTCTGCGCTGGTGTGGGATCGGCCCATGCCATGGGCTTGGCAATTGGGGCCGCACTCAAACTGACGCAAAATCCCTCCAAGGGGACCTCCACTTGCTACGCCTGTAAACAGCCTGGACATTTTGCCCGCGAATGTCCAACTGCCTTATCAAACAGGCCCATGGCCCAAGGCGCGGCTCCATCTCCTCCAGGTAGGCCGCTCCCCTCCACCCCATGCCCCCGATGTCATAGGGGTTATCACTGGGCAAATGAATGCAGGTCAAAGACTAATTCTTCAGGCCAACCCCTCCCTCCTAGTGTGCCGGGAAACTCCCAGAGGGGCCAGCCCCTGGCCCCAGTTTCTCAAAGGACAAACCCTGGGGCAGTACGGTTTGTCCCTTCCCAGCCTCAGGCTCAGCAAATACCTCAACAATTGCTTCTCTCCAACGAGCAACCCCCGGTAGCGCAGGACTGGACCTCTGTGCCGCCTCCGATACAATATTAGATTCCACCCAGGGCCCACAAATTATCCCTACAGGGGTGTGGGGCCCCTTGCCTTCGGGTACCTGTGCTTTTATTCTTGGCCGAGCATCAGCCACCCTTAAAGGCATTCAAGTTTTTCCCGGTATTATTGACGGTGACTTTACCGGGGAAATAAAAATCCTAGCAGCCGCTATCAATGGAGTAGCTGCCGTTCCACAGGGCACCCGTCTAGCACAAGTGGTTCTTCTGCCTTTAATTACTGGAAGTACATCCTCAATTTCTTCCAGGCCCCGAGGCATTACCCCTTTGGGCTCCTCGGATGCTTATTGGGTCCAGCCAATTACAAAAAATAGGCCTGTGTTAACCCTTACTATTGAAGGAAAGGATTTCAAGGGCATTTTGGATACAGGGGCAGATGCCACGGTCATATCTCAAGATCATTGGCCCGCCCATTGGCCACTGACCGCATCTCTCACCGATTTGCGAGGTATAGGCCAGTCCAATAACCCCCAAGTCAGCTCAAGGGTATTACGCTGGAAAGATAAGGAAGGCAATCAGGGCACTGTGACTCCTTTTGTATTACCAGGCCTTCCTGTTAACCTGTGGGGAGGTGACATTCTCTCCCAAATGGAAGTTATCCTGTGCAGCCCTAATGCTGTGGTCACACAACAAATGCTGCGCATGGATTATGTGCCTGGCACAGGACTTGGAAAAATGAGACAGGGCATAACTCAACCTATTACAGCCCCCTCTAAAACAGATAGACATGGGCTCGGATATTCGGATTTTTAGTAACGGCCACTGGCCTTCCTGTACCCCATGCAGATAAAATCACATGGAATACTCAAACTCCTGTTTGGGTGGATCAGTGGCCGCTTACTCAAGAAAAGCTAAATGCCGCTACAGCGCTTGTACAGGAGCAGCTCATGGCTGGACACCTAGAGCCTTCCAATTCTCCCTGGAATACGCCCATCTTTGTCATAAAGAAAAAATCTGGTAAATGGCGCCTTTTACAGGATTTGCGCGCCGTTAATAAGGTCATGGCACCCATGGGTGCCCTCCAACCTGGCATCCCAATCCCCGTGGCCATCCCAAATGGTTATTACAAAATAATTATAGATCTCAAAGACTGCTTTTTCACTATTCCTCTACACCCTGATGACCGTCCTTATTTTGCCTTTAGCCTCCCCCGAGTTAATTTCCAGGGACCATGCAAAGATTTCATTGGAAAGTCTTGCCCCAGGGAATGGCCAATAGCCCCACCCTTTGTCAAAAGTTTGTAGCACAGGCAGTGGACCCGGTTCATTTACACTGGCCGCACATTTATATTCTACATTATATGGATGACATTTTACTGGCGGCTCAAAACAAGTCAGACCTACAAGATTGCTTTACAGCACTTTCTAAAGCCTTTCTTGCCCTTGGTTTACAAATTGCTCCTGATAAGGTCCAGTTACAAGACCCCTTTACCTATTTAGGTTTAAAATTACAACAGGATTTGGTTTTTGTGCCCCGCATCCAGTTCCGCTTGGATTGCCTCCATACCCTTAATGATTTTCAAAAACTTCTAGGAGATATTCAATGGCTCAGGCCCTATTTAAAAATATCTAATAATGTCCTTTTGCCCCTCAATGACATTCTGCGAGGAGACCCAGATCCCTCTTCCCCCCGCGAGCTCACCCCTGCTGCGGGAGACGCATTAAACCAAGTAGCGCAAGCCATCAGCCAACAGTTTGTTTCACAGGTTTCTTATACTCTCCCCCTGCTTTTTGTAGTTTTAGCCACACCACATACGCCCACTGGAGTTTTTTGGCAAAAATCCCTCATGCCCAATAAAAAGGGTCAACCTCTTTTCTGGGTTCATCTCCCCATTTCCTCATCTAAGGTAATTGCAGTATATTTGTCTCAGGTTGCTTCAATAATCATCAAGGCTCGTTTCCTTTCCCGCCAATATTTTGGAAAAGACCCCGATGTTGTAGTAGTGCCATATACCCGAGAACAGACCCAGTTCCTTCTTCAAACTTCTGATGACTGGGGAATAGCCATGTCAGGATTTATGGGAGTCATTGACAATCGCCTCCCTGATGACCCCGTGTTACAGTTTGCCCAATCCTATTCCTTTATTTTCCCAAAAAATACAAAAAGTAACCCCATTCCAAAGGCTGTTACGGTGTTTACAGATGGGTCCTCCAATGGAATGGCTGCCTTCGTGGCAGATAACCGTTCCCACGTATTTAAAACATCTTATCAGTCGGCTCAGTTGGTTGAGCTGTATGCCATACTTCAAGTCTTTACACAGTTTTCCAGTCAGGCTGTAAATATTTATACCGATAGTGCATATGTAGCTCACTCCATTCCGTTGCTTGAGACTTCTCCTTTTCTTAAAACAACTTCCAACGCTATGCCCTTGTTTATACAAATTCAAAAGCTAATACGAGAAAGACAACAGCCCTTCTATTTGGGACATATTAGGGCACACACAAGCCTACCAGGATCACTCTCAGAAGGTAATGCCCAGGCAGATGCTGCTACAAGGCTTACCTTCCCCACAACTGTGGGATCAGTGCAGAAAGCTCAGAACTCAGAAGGTAATGCCCAGACAGATGCTGCTACAAGGCTTACCTTCCCCATAATTGTGGGATCAGTACAGGAAGCTCAAAACTTGCATAGGTTGCATCACTTAAATGCTCAATCTCTCCATTTGTTTTGTAAAATTTCACGAGAACAGGCTCGTGAAATAGTCAAAAAATGCCCCTCATGTGTTACAAGCCAACCTGTACCGCATTTGGGAGTCAATCCGCGTGGTCTTCTCCCTAATCAACTGTGGCAAATGGATGTCACACACTTCCCAAAATTTGGCAAACTAAAGTATCTCCATGTCTCTATAGACACCTATAGTGGCTTTGTCTTTGCCTCCCCCCACACAGGAGAAGCTGCTAAGGATGTTATCTCGCACCTTATCACAGCTCTTTCTGTACTGGGAAAACCTGTTAAGATTAAGACAGACAATGGTCCTGCTTATGTCAGCACTAAGTTTAAACAATTTTGTGAGGCGCTCCATATTAACCACATTACAGGAATTCCCTACAATCCACAGGGACAGGGAATCGTTGAAAGAGCCCATCAAACACTAAAAACTTGGCTCACTCGGCTTGAAGCCACTTCCTTGTCTTTTGCCTCTCCCCGCGACTGATTGAATCATGCGCTCTTTGTGCTAAACTTCCTGACCTTGGATAATAATAATCATTCAGCTGCGGACCGTCATTGGCACCCTTCCCCTGATACGGCTCCGCCTATGGTAATGTGGCGAGACCCCCTCACCAGTAGCTGGCACGGCCCAGATCCAGTACTCATTTGGGGACGTGGCTCAGCCTGCATCCTGGACCAAAAACAATCGGCACCAAGATGGCTACCTGAAAGATTAATTAAACAAGTTAATCCGCCAATTCCTACAAATAATGATGTTGTTCCAGAGCCTGTACTTGGCCCTGAGAACGCCTTTTCTTTATACCCACAGGAATGAAAAGACCCGGCTGGACACTACTGGGACTCATTACAGGACTCCTTATTATTGCTGGAATTGTTGCCATTGTTGCTATTTGTGTATCTTATCTTCTCTCTATTCTCTCCTCCCCTGCTACATTTCCTGAGGGCTCACTGATTAACCCCTCCAAAGGGCCCTAATACAATGGCCCTCAGCCTTGCTCTCCTGATGATGGCAATCTACACCATCCATTGGGCTCCACCAGTCTTTGCAGGGCTTGACAACCCTCAGGGCATTCAAAAATACCTTCAACAGCATCACCCTTGTACCTGCTCAGGGGGCATAATAGTATCCTTCCCACGAACCTGTGGCCGTGGCCGTGCTCAAAAGCCGCATTTTACACAAGACTGCGGAGATAAAACTGCTTATCTGACCGTCCCGGTTCCCGATGGTTCTGTGTTCCCAAACCTAAGCTAGACTCTTACCGCACTGGGGATCAGTGCCCATCAGAGTGCAATAAAACTATCCATTACTCCGTGCACTCCTCCTGTTATACACAGTATCAAACCTGTAACAAGGGAAATCAGCGTTTATTGTTTGCTGTTATGTCAGGAGATTATGAGGGAACGTTCGGAGGAGAGTTATCCTCTTCATGCTTCAGCTCCCCCTCCTGCCCCACTAAGGGACAAGTAGCCTGCTGGTACCCTATAGCCCCTGTGGGAGTGTCTGACGGTGGAGGCCCTCAGGATACCCTTACTAAATTAAAAACACAAAAGGTATTCGAAACTGTATTTGAAAGCCTTTACCCTTCCCTCCAATACCACCCCCTGGCTAAAGTTCATTCCAGAGGAAATAAAGACTTGGATGTCAATACCATCGATATCCTTACCAACACCCATAAACTGCTTAATCTCTCTGCCCCAAACCTTGCAAGAGACTGCTGGCTCTGTTTACGCCAGGGACCCCCCCTTCCTCTTGCCATTTTTCTACCGCTTAATAATACCCTTGAGTTCAATAGTTTCTTGGGCCACCCCCCTATGCAGCCCTTTCCCGTTCTTCCTGTCCCAACGGAAAATATCACTTGCCTTTATAAACCTCCCAACAACAATCCCTTCGATATCGATGTAGGCCTTGCTCCTTTCTGTACAAATAATGTAACAGTAAACTACCCTCTTTATGCCCCTAATTCCACCGTTTTTGTATGTAGGGATAATTTAGCTTATACCATTTTACCAACAAATTGGACCGGTAATTGCATGCATGCTATACCTTTTCCTGATATAGAGATTATCAATGGAGATACCCCTGTTCCTATCCCCTCCCTTGATTATATTGCAGGGAGACAAAAACGAGCTATTCAATTTATTCCTTTATTAGCCACATTGGGAATTTCCTCAGCTATGGTTACAGGATCCACAGGACTAGGAATTGCGGTCCACAAATATAGAGAATTGTCCCAACAACTTATTAATGATGTGCAGACCCTATCCACCACCATTCAGGACCTTCAAGATCAAATTGATTCCCTAGCGGAAGTGGTTCTACAAAATCGTAGAGGCTTAGACTTGCTTACTGCTGAACGGGGAGGTATTTGCTTGGCTTTACAGGAAAAATGCTGTTTTTATGCTAACAAGTCCGGCATTGTTCGTGATAAAATCAAGACACTTCAAGAAGATCTGGAGCGTCGTCGACGTGCCATGGCTGAAAATCCCTTTTGGACTGGATGGAATGGACTGCTTCCCTATTTGCTACCGCTTTTAGGCCCCATTGTTGGGTTGCTTGTTGTGCTATCTATAGGTCCTTGTCTCCTCAATAGGCTGATGACCTTTATCAGACAACAAGTAGATAATTTAGCAGCCAGACCAATTCAAATACATTACCAAAGTCTGGTCATGGAAGATCCCATGGAAAACGTTATCTCTCTCTCCGGCCGGTGAAGTCTGGCCAGTGAGGTCACGGTCCCTCCAACAACTGACTCTCCCCTTCGGTCTGCCGCTGCCCCAGTCGGGAGCCCAGGAAGGGCCCCAGGCCTATCAATAAAACGAGCAGTAAGCCAATGACGGGCACCTTCCCGGAACCTCACCCACCTAAGACAGGAGTCCTTGGGGACTGGCAAGGATATCCAATGACGGGTAAGAGGTGCTGGAGCTCCGGGTCGATTCCTAAGACAGGCACTGCTCGCTCATCATGGTTGGCCTAACCGGTAGCCATTTCTGTTTAATTGATAAGAAAGGGGGATATGTCGGGGACCACGCAGCATGTGACCTCTTAGTTGAGAGACAGGGCTGGACAAGCCAGACCTGATAGTACTGATAATGCAACCTTGTGTGACCTTGTGCCTTAAGGCCTTGTAACCTTTCCCCTACTTGCACTAGCATTGCAGCTACAAGATAAGCCCCCCCCCTCCTTCCCCCTCCCGATACCCTGCCTCGATGATATATAAGTGTGTGGTTGAAAAATAAAGTCGCAGCTTGATCGGCACCTGTCTTGCTGCCATCTTTGTGTCTCCTGTCCCTTTCATTTCTCCTTCTAGGTGCTCGGCCCCAGTTGCTGTCCCGCGGGACGGGACAAGGCTCCTCCTTTCTGTTTGCTCGGCGAATATGATAGGTTATTGTGAGCTGTGTTGTGTGGCAGTAGGAACTTATGCCTTCTATCTAGCTCTGTTTTGGTGCCTATTATCCAGACTCCCACTAACTCCTTCCCTGTGACTTTCAGCCTCCAGTAATCATTGTTCCATGTTCAGAAAGACAGGAAATGCAAGTTAAAATGACAATGAGATAACACCTCACCCAGGTTACAATGACTGTTACAAAAAAGACAATAACAAATGCTAGGGAGGATGTAGAGAAAGGGGAACTCATATGCAATGTTGGTGGGGATTTAAATTAGTACAGCCACTGGGGAAAAAGTATGGAGTCTTTAAAAACCTGGAAATAAAACTTTCATAAGACCTAGCTGTCCCATGGCTGGATTTATATCCAAAAGAATGGAATTATTATATCCAAGAGATACCTGCTCCACCATGTTTACTGAAGCACTATTTACAGTAGCCAAGATATGGCATTAACCAGGGTGTCTGTCAACGGATAGGTAAAGAAGGCATGGTAAATGTACACAGTGGACTGTAAAAAAAAAATTAGATTTTCAGTCCAGGCTAAATTTCCAACAAATTATTTTCCACATCTTTTTAAAGGCTTTTTAATCAAATGAAAATATTGAATACTTTTTTATTCTGGATACAAATAACTAAAAAATTGAGTAATTTTGTGCCTTTTTGAATTGTTTTTTTTTTTTAATTGCCCCTTTTAAATGAATAGGCTTTCTTTTTTGCTTGGTGAACAGATGGAAATCATTGTTTATTTTCTGTGAACTTTAATTTTGATAAAGATTCACTGCAGTAATAAATAATTATTTTTCTTTACCATATCAAATCTTCTGGTTTTTTTAAAAAAATATTTTATTTATTTGAAAGAGTTACAGAGAGGTAGAGACAGAGAGAGGTCTTCCATCTGATGGTTCACTCTTAGATGGCCACATGGCCGGAGCTGCGCCAATCCGAAGCAAGGAGCCAGGAGCTTCCTCCGGGTCTCCCACATGGGTGCACAGACCCAAGGACTTGGACCATCTTCTGCTGCTTTCCCAGGCCATAGCAGAGAGCTGGCTCGGAAGTGGAGCAGCCAGGACTAGAACCAATGCCCATATGGGATGCCAGCACTTCAGGCCAGGGCTTTAACCAACTGCGCCACAGCGCCGGTCCCCAGATCTTCTGTTTTGACCCAAATAACTAAAGTGCTCGATTGAAAAATGAAATAAAATAGTCAAATTTGACCCATTCTGATTACTTATTTATCTCACTCTGTTTAATCACATTGTTGAGGCTGAATTTCTTTACATGTTGACTAGAGATTTCCCTTTGTATTCAATGTTCAAGCTTATCGTAGATGATCAAAAACAGATACATAAATTCTCTCCATGGAATTCAGTGCTATATCATTACTTCTTACTCAGCTGTGATATTTTTTTACTTTAGTTCACCTCAGTCCAGTCTTACGGCAAAATATCTTCTAGTCTATTGCTCATATTATTTTATAATACAAATCCTCCACTCCAGCCAAGTTGTCACAGGCAAGGTCTTCAGCACCTTGTTTGAACATTGCAACAGCCATTATTTGGAGTGTCTCTGTAGTCTTTGGAGATTACATGACTTTATTGTTTAACTAAACAGCCCTTTTCTTCAAAAACTCAACTTCTTTCTTGATTACCAATCTACAGGCCAGATCTTAACAGTTATTAAGAAGGTAAGAACTCTCATTTTGTTGACTAAATAAACACCCACACTAATACTTCACATTCTTTTCATATTAAATTAGTATGAGTCAATCATACAAAATTAGCAGTGTTTGTTTTTAATTCATATATATATACACACACGCACACACACACACACACACATATATATATATATAATTACTTAGGAAAGCCTCAACTTTTAATTTCCAGCAATCAAGCATTCAAAAAGTAATTATTACTAGTACATAAAATTTATCTTTCCTTTCATTAATAAGGTTAATTTTAAATTTTAAATTCTTGATCCTGATATACATATAATTGCTAATGTATACATAATGCTCTATGTATACATAAGTTACAAAAACAGTATGTGATCTTTAAATCATTTGTATTTCTATAGTTCTTCTATTAATAATATTTAATTCTAAATGTTTGCTCCTTCTATTAATGATTGAACAGTATGAATTACATCAGTATCTCAGAAGAAAGTTGATTGTCTCACCATAAAAAGATAGAAGTTTTGATTCAAACTTGATAGAACAGTTACGTCAAAATAGATCCCGTAAGTAAGAGTGTAAAAGAGATATTTTCCTGAAATCCTACCTTCTGGGAAATCAGTAACCTGTCTTCCAGGATACTGCTCTGGATAACAATCAATACTTCTTTTTGTGTATAGAGGTGAAAAACTAAAATACAATCAGGTGTTCTTCCATATGATAAATACAGGGAACCAACTGTGAAGTAACTGCTATCTAGGGCTTTATGTATTCATACAGCATTTGCCAAAATGTGCTATGTATGTTCAACATCATATATCAATAATCTACACTCTGTTTCTCTATTAAATTTCATATTTAGATAATCCAAGATCTGTTTTGTATCTTATACTTTGTTCCTTTTTGACAGCTTAGCAATTGAGACCAATGAGCAGTTTGCATTCTTCTTGGTCAATTTCTTAAGTAATTAAAAGTAATAAAATTCATAGTATATTCTATGTTATGGCTTCTTTGATGTCTTCTTAAAGTTCACGTGGAAATTTTCCCATAAATTTAATATCCAATGTCATATTATTTGATATTAAATCTATCTACAATAAATGTGGCCACCCAACTTAATTAAGCAAAATGCTCGTTATAAAGTAACAAACAAGCCTTGGATTTAAACTACAATTGTAGCTTTTCCTCCTGGGTTCATGTGGATTCTTTTACAGTACACCAATAATACATGAGAAAAATATGCTTTGATTTATAACATATTTCAATATATATTTAATTATGTAGTAAATAAGTAATATAACTGCATTCTTGTATAAATGCATACTATAGGAAATCACATTGTTACCAAAATCAACCATATTTTGAAAACTAGTGAAGATTAAAGAGTATAGAGCAAACTTCCTTTCTTCTTCCATGCAGATGTTACGCAAGTGAGATGACTATTTCAGTGTGTACCACAAAGGAGATTTTGAGTAATAAAATGCATGTAAAGTAAGGCTAAGCTTTGTAATAAAAGGTATTGATAACTTATAAGAGAAGGCTAATGCTAGATTATTCTCAGAAATATAACAAAATGTAAATGATAGAAACAAGACTTTCACAGTTACAGAGGGCATTTCATTGCCTCAGTAGAACATATTTGATACCATTACCCAAAACTTCAGAAAGTCGATTTTTAAAATTCTCTAGGAAACCCCACATTTGCCTCAGTCTGAGACATTATTCTGACAGTGAATTGGTTATAGTCTAAATCTAAGTGTTTACCTTCGCCAATTATTTGAGGATATCTGATATCTCTTGTAGTAGGGACGAGGTCAGTGAACAAATTACATTGATATTACTGTTTTAAGGTAGAAGATATGTTTTGTGTTGATAGGCTAATAGTGTAAACTTGTTTTTTAAGATTTATTTATTTTTTTGAAAGTCAGAGTTACACAGAGAGGAGAGGCAGAGAGAGAGAGAGAGGGGGGGGGGGTCTTCCATCCACTGGTTCACTCCCCAATTGGCTGCAACAGCGGGAGCTGCACCTATCCGAAGCCAGGAGCCTGAAGCTTCCTCTGTGTCTCCCCACATGGTTGCAGGGGCCCAAGGAGTTGGGCCAGCTTCTACTGCTTTCCCAGGCCATAGCAGAGAGCTGGATTGGAAGTGGAACAGCTGGGTCTTGAACCAGCGCCCATATGGGATGCTGGCACCTCAGGCCAGGGCATTAACCTGCTGCGCCATAGTGCTGGCCCCAAAATAATGTAAACTTTTAATGCAAGGCATAGTTAATTTTTGACTTAACATCTGTTAAATCTGTAAGACAGATAGCAAAATATGGGTTTAGGCGACCCCATCTCTCTTTTTTTTCTTGAGATTTATTGATTTATTTGAAATGCAGAGTTACAGAGAAGCCGAGGCAGAGGGGGGAGAGAGAGAGAAAGAGAGAGAGAGAGAATCTTCCATCTGCTGGTCCACTCCCCAGAGTGAATGGCCAGAGCTGTGCCGATTGGAAGCCAGGAGCCAGGAGCTTCTTATGGGTTTCCCACCTGGATTCAGGGGCCCAAGGACTTGAGCCATCTTCTACCATTTTTTCAGGCCATCAGCAGAGAGCTGGATTGGAAGTGGAGCAGCCGGGACTTGAATGGTCCCCATATGGAATGCCAGCGCAGCAGGCAGTGGCTTTATCCACTACACCAGAGCACTGGCCCCCCAGCTCTCTTAATTGTATTCCTTGTACTAAAATTTTCTTTATACATTTACTCAGAACTCACTCCAAGTAAATTTGTGAAATAGGATATGTGGAGGTATCGGTTTAGATACATTGCTGTTACAAAGCCCACAGCATGATTGCAGTGATTGTTTCAAAATGCATTTATTATTGTTCATTTATTCATACATTAAAAAAAAAAGCACAGACACAGGTTCACTGCCTTTGTGTGACAGGAAATGTGCCAGGTGCTAGTGACTGTTACAGCGGGGAGTTTCCACACATTTCCCTCAAGATGCATACCTTCTAGTAGAAGTGTCATACAGGAACTTCTTCATTGTGAACTTTGAATGTAGCAAATGTCTCCTCAGATTAAAAGAAGAAAGTGAAAACTGTGGAATGAGAGATGGCACTAAAAGCTGAAATTCAAATTTTGCTATTTGGGTGACTAACTAGTTCACACAGCAATAGCAGCTCTCCACAAAGTGTTCTGAGGAAAAGGGGTTGCTCTGTTCATTTCTGTGAGGATTCTGCAGATGAAACTTGATTTGAGTTGTGGCTTAAGTCCAAGTGCAGCAAATTAGCAGGTGTACCTATTTTTGTGATCAGTGATAATACTTTGAATGTCTTTCTAAGGATACTCCACACAGTTCCCACTCTTACTGCACTAACAATCTAATCAGGTTGGACTGCCTCAAGTCAACCCTGACAGAAAAAGGACACGAGAAACCCGTAATGCTCTATGTATACATAATCTCAATATTAAGTGACCAGCTGTTGGATTTTAAGACATATTCATAAGTCTGTAGTAAGTAATCATTTCATATATGCACTTAAGTGGTATTTTTTTAAGATTTATTTTATTCATTTAAAAGGCAGAGTTGTAGAGAGGAAGGAAGAGACACAGATGTTCCATCCACTGGTTCACTCCCCAAATTGCTGTAATGATTGTGGCTGGGCCAGGCCAACCTCAGGAGCCTGGAACTCCATCTAGGTCTCTCTTGTGGGTGGCAGGGATCCAAACACTTGGGTCCTTTTCTGCTGCCTTTCCTTGTATACTAGCAGGGTACTTGATGGGAAGCAGAGCAGCTAGAACTTAACCCAGTTCTCTGATATGGGTTGTGGTGTCGCAGGTGGTGGTGTTACCCACTGCACAAGACCAAGCTGGCCCTAGCACTTAAGTTTTATGTTAAATGTTATTCAGTGCCAGGATACCGACATTCAGAAGAATAAGAGGACAAAAGAAAAAGAACAGGGAAGAAAAAGTGCGAAAATGGAAAAAAAAATTAAATGAAATAAAAAAAATTTCACTTATAAAATTTATCTATGACTCGCACTTTCATTCCTACTCTCATTTAATAAGAGATAGCAGCTATTTTCAGTTGATTATACAGCTCTTCAATTTATCAGAGGGTAATTGAAACAAAGGAAACCATTAAGAACATTTAGGATTAGAAGCTTTATTGGTATAAATTTTGTCCCCTTTTTGTACATTTGGAAGGGAACTAAATAACTCAAGCATAAAAAAAAAAAACCTCTGAATTAATCAAGTCATAAAATAGAGACATGCAATCTCCTTGTATACTAATATTAAAGGAAATACCTAAAAAGAATTTTCTTAATATATGAAGTGTTTCCATTTGATTCAACTCAAGAGATAATTTAAGCATCCTACAAAGAACTGAGCTAGGCATGACAACCAAATGGTTCAATTGACTTTTTTTTTTTAACTTTTATTTAATGAATATAAATTTCCAAAGTACAGCTTATGGATTACAATGGCTTCCCCCCCATAATGTCCCTCCCACCCACAACCCTCCCCTTTCCCACTCCCTCTCCCCTTCCATTCACTTCAAGATTCATATTCGATTATCTTAATATACAGAAGATCAGCTTAGTATACATTAAGTAAGGATTTCAACAGTTTGCTCCCACACAGAAACATAAAGTGAAAAATAATAGATGATTTTTTTAAATGATGATGAAATCAGATCAGACCTATTGTCATGTTTAATCCCAGTGAGAGTCAAGTTGGGAATTGATAATTTCTTTTCTTTTTTTTTTTTTTTTTACAGAAGATCAGTTTAGTATGCATTAAGTAAAGATTTCAACAGTTTGCACCCCCATAGAAACACAACGTGAAATATATTGTTTGAGTACTCGTTATAGCACTAAATCTCAATGCACAGCACATTAAGGACAGAGATCCTACATGAGGAGTAAGTGCACAGTGACTCCTGTTGTTGACTTTACAAATTGACACTCCTGTCTATGGCATCAGTAATCTCCCTATGCTCCAGTCATGAGTTTCCAAGGCTATGGAAGCCCTCTGAGTTCTCCGACTCTTATCTTGTTTAGACAAGGTCATAGTCAAAGTGGAGGTTCTCTCCTCCCTTCAGAGAAAGGTACCTCCTTCTTGGTTCAATTGACTTATAAAACTCATTTCTTCAGGACTTTTATCCAAGATTTTTATACATTTATGTATGGAGTGGCTCAATTCTTTTTTTTTTAAAGATTTTATTTATTTATTTGACAGGTAGATTTACAGAGAGAGAGAGAGAGAGAGAGAGATCTCACTCTCCAAATGGCCGCAACAGCAGGAGCTATGCCGTTCCAAAGCCAGGAGCTTCTTCCAGGTCTCCCACATGGGTGCAGGGGCCCAAGGACTTGGGCCATCTTCTGTTGCTATCCCAGGCCACAGCAGAGAGCTGGACTGGAAGAGGAACAGCTGGGACTAGAACCAGCACCCATATGGGATGCCAGCACTATAGGCTGAGGATTAACCTAGTGCGCCACAACACCAGCCCCCTAAGTGACTCAATTCTAACCCTGCAAGCATCCACTATAAAAGTCATTGCCATGTGCTATATGGCATGAGACTGATCATAGGATTTTGCTAAAATATATAACATATTTCAAAAATAAAAAATTTAAAAAGTGTTCAAAGGCAATCTAATACAAGGGAGTAAATAAAGATATAAAGACATTATAAAAATAAACTGTTAAGTACAGAGAGAAACTATTACAAAACAAAGCAAGCCAAAACTCAGAAGATTCCGACAAGGACTTGAAAAACAAAAACAAAGACCACAGTATGGTTGCTATTTACCAATTATAGTATTGTGAAGCTGAATGGAACTGCTAATGGGAAGGAAAGAGTCCCTCAACTGGACAAGCAAGATTTCAGAACAAGATTTTCAGACTTGGAGTTAATAGTGTTGAGGAAATGAAATATTAAGTTAGGGTGTTGGTGAATGCTGGAAGTCTATACACTACCTACTCAAATTGCATGAAGCTGAAAATGATAGCAATCACCCCAAACTGATTTACAAAACAAATTAAGTGGTAATTTATTGGAAGTATGCTGGAATATTTGACAGAAACTGATCCCAACATGGCCTGAGAAAAGAAGCAAAGTGAATACTCTTTTTTAAAAATATTTTTATTTTAATTTTAGTTACTTTTTAGCAGCTTCAATATGATTTATAGGTACAAGTTCAAGAACATGATGACATTCCCTCCCTCAAAGACTAAAAAAAAAAAAAAAGTCAGGAAGTGGGTAGAAGAAAGAAAGAAAGTCAGTACTCTAACTTCCTTTACTTCTCTGTACTTCTGCATCTCCTAGCTTTGTGTAGTTGAACATGCTAACATACAGGAGTGGTTAAGAACTTTGACTAAGCAAAATTAATGAAAACTTCGACGTGCTTATCCTGATAAATAGCATGGTATGTGGAAAAATAATTATGGTAATAAAACTATATTTTACAATGTTTAAAATTCTCTTAAGTAGGATTTCCTCACTTCCTGAGCAAGTAAACACTGTCCTTGTCCCTGGATCCCAATTCCCAATTCATGAGACATAGAATCCTATTGACCCATCCGGGTATACATTGGCTGCCAGAATCTCACTCCATTTAATGAGACAAAGATGGGAGGGGGGTGGCAGGGGGAGATGACAATTGTCAGAGGAAAGGTGTCATTGAGAGTTGGGAAGTTATCCAAAATATGTCCAGTATACCTTTTACAGTCTCTACTTTCAGAATTTGTCATTCCCTACAATGTTTGCTGTTTTATTTTATTGAAAACTTGAAATCTTGTGCTTATAATGAAATCTATGCTGAATAACAAAGTAGCATTTCAAAGAACAGGTGGTAGAACAAACTTTAGCAAAACTGTTTATGATTTTCCTAACCTTTCTTTTTAAGGCTCTTCATATATATAGTTTTGTGAGCATGAGTTACTAAAACTTGCATTCAATAACTTCGCTCATTTTCTAAACTACAACTATTGCCTGGCAGTGCATAGTCCTCTTATTTATTGATTGATTCCACTTTCCCTTCCTTTTTCCTCATCTTCCTCCTCCACCCATTCTCCACAAACTAAATCTGATTAATAGCAATATGTCCTTTAAATTGTCCGTATAACTGTACAATGCAAATTGCATAGGATTGTTTTTAATACATACATTTCAATTTGAGTAAATGTTACTGTTCTATAGTCTTTTAGCTAGTTCATTCTCTTTATTCTACTCAGTACTGTTTTTATTATTTATTCATTCTGAAAAGTGTGGAACCAACCAGTAATCTCTCTTCCTTACATAATAATCCTCTATACTTATATGGTGTCATGTGCAATTGTCTACTAGTTGAAAGCTTTGAAAAAGGCTTCATGAGTTTCCCTTCATAATATGATTTAAGGAAACCACTAGGATATTTACCAGAAAGTGAAACTGCATAGCCACTGAAATTTTTTTTTTAATTTATTTTTTTTGACAGGCAGAGTGGACAGTGAGAGAGAGAGACAGAGAGAAAGGTCTTCCATTGCCGTTGGTTCACCCTCCAATGGCCGCCGCTGCAGCCGGCGCACCGCGCTGATCCGATGGCAGGAGCCAGGTACTTATCCTGGTCTCCCATGGGGTGCACTGAAATTTCAAAAATTAATAAAACAGAGAGCTGTCAAACAGCTCCACATTGTCTATTTCAGCCCACAGTCTCATCCACCAGGATTTCTCCATATTTGTTAACACTTGTCTTAATCTGTTATTCAATAATTGTGCAATGTGTTGAGATTAGGTGATTTTTTTGTTGATTTAATTTAGAGTATCTCCTAAGAGATATTCTTAGCTATTTGGCTTCCCAGTCCATGACTTCACTTCATATGTCAGTTTTTGTGGTGCGTTTCTCTTTTTTTAAAAGATTTATTTATTTATTTGAAAGTCAGAGTTACACAGAGAGAAGGAGAGGCAGAGAGAGGGAGAGAGAGGCCTTTCATCCGTTGGTTCACTTTCCAATTGGCCGCAAAAGCTGGAGCTGTGCTATTCCAAAGCCAGGAGCCAGGAGCTTCTTCCATGTCTACCACGTGGGTGCAAGAGCCCAAGGACTTGGGCCATCTTCTTCTGCTTTCCTAGGCCATAGTAGAGAGCTAAATCAGAAGTGGAGCAGCCAGGTCTTGAACCAGCACCCATATGGGATACCAGCACTGCAGGCAGCAGCTTCACCCACTACACCACAGCACCAGCCTGTGGTGAGTTTCTTGTCTTATTTTACTGACTTTCAGGAAAATATGTATCTGGCAACTTATCTAGTGTATCTTCTGTTAAATAAAAACTAGTAATTTTATTATAATCAAATCCATCTTGGATGGTGGTGGGATTATGCTTCTTGCCTGTGATTTAAACATATTTTTCCAACAACATAAGCATAAAACTGTAGGTTTTTCAGTTACTTCCCTTCTTTAATTTCTTATCAACAATTTTCTATTTTGAAATATACATATTTATAGAAACACTTTATAGAATGAAACCTGGAAAAATGCCAACGTTTTAAATGACTATTAAAAAAGGATAAATTTAAACATTCTTTGGTGTGTGTCTAATTAACAACTATTTTAGGCCTTAAACTACTAATGTAGTGAGAGTAATACATTTTAAGAAAATATCAAGCCAATTTTTTAAATAGATTTATTTTATTTATTTGAAAGGCAGAATGGCAGAGAGACAGGAAAAAGAGATCTTCCATCTGCTGGTTCACTCCCCAAATGCCTGCAAAGGCCACGACTAGGCCAGGGCAAAACCTGGAGCCTGAAAGTCCATCTTGGTCTCCCATGTGATTAGAAGGTAGCAAAGCCCAAGTACACAAGCATCTTCTGCTGCATTTCCAGGTGCATTTGTAGGGAGCCAGATCAGGAGTCGAGCAGCTGGAACTCAAACTCATGCTCCCATTATAGGCTAGGCAGTTTGTATCTTACGTGCCCAGTCATTAGTATTGCTTCCTCTAAGAAAGAGACCATAATGACCACAGAGAGGGCTTCAAACAAAGACCAAATTCAGGGATCATTACAGATCAAAGAATGCTTGCTTCTGATCTAAGGCACTCATCTCAGAAATTCCTCTAAGGAAAGTTTTCTTCTCTTTGCAGAGCAAGTCTGTTAGTTATCTCTGCTTTACCTGGAGAATCTATTCCATGATTTGTATTATTTCACTATTTATTTCAGAATTTTATTTCATTCCTGGTTGTGGTTAATTTACTGATTAGTGACTTCCCTAGCATCCTTAATAAAGAATATCAAGCCATATATTATAAAAATTAATGTGATAAACAAAAGCACATTCTCATAAGTGCAATCTTACTGTTTATTTTGCTTTACTTAGTGGAAAGATTTTGATAGAGATTCTGATGGATTTTGCCATTCAGAGAGATTTTCTGCCAAACAGATGGTTCCCACTTAACAATTAGATTTGCCTCCAGAATGCTAATGAATGGCTAAGGGAAGAGGAAATGGAAAGAATTGAGGGGGAAAAAAAGAGTTTGTTCTGGTAGCTGATCACATTACCATGTGTGTTCCTTGCTAACCACCATCTCCCAGCACACTCATTCCAATGATGACAATTCATCGAACACTACCAGCTACTAGGCAAGCACTTTGCACACATTATCTCATAGAATTTAATAGTCACATCAAACCTCTAGTTTATGTCCTCATTTTGCAAAGAGAGTGTCAGGATACAGGGAGAATATATCCAAGGTCACATGGTAAGTGCTGTAGTAGGGATTCAAACCTAGGTTTTTTTGACTCCAGTCACTTTTAGTTTCAGTGCTGTATTTCCTCTCTATTTGTTAAAATTTCCTAAGAATTTTTTCCCAGAAAATATCTTCCTTACTACGAAGCTAATTTTTGTTATGTCTTCTGTAGTTCCTATTTTATATGGCAGAGTTCATTGATTTTCTTAGGACATCTTCCAAATGTTCTACTTTAAGTTTACCTACAATAGTAAGTCTATGATATAAATGGCATTTTTATATGAATAATTTTTGTAATCCCAGAATTCTTTTTAAGTTTTTCCATTTATTAGAGTAAGTTGGTTGTGTGCTAACTTTTTCAGTTGCAAATGAGAATTGTTCTGTTAATTTTCAGGTTAAAATGGCTTAAGCAGGTTCAACAGTATGTGAAGAAATGTACTAATTAAAAAATAAAGTATATTTTCTTATTTTCTGGTAGGTGCTTTCATCTCTCAAATAATTATTATGTTATAGGTCAAAAAGGATTTTATTCACATTGGTCTAACAGGAATAGGCCACTGTTCATACTGCGTTCCTAATATCTAACCTATATTTTGCTTTCTTTAGCTTCCAGTCATTGCTCTTTGTCCTCATGTCTTCTGAGACTATGAATAATTCCCTTCTTTCATTATGTTGTTACCCAGGAGGTATTATTTATAGATTGTGAATGTGGCTCACTTCAGCTTTTTTTCTTTTCTGGAGTACATAGATTTTTTTTTTCTCATTTCTGCTTCACATATCTTTTCCTCATTGTTTGAATCCCTTCTGTCCTCTTTTGGGTTTCTTCAAAGTATCCTAAATAATTCCTAACTTTACAGAACAGAAATATACAAAAGATTAAAGGCGCAGTTTCAGTTAAATTCAACTGGGTAATTACCCGTCTTTATCCAATGTTACATCATTAAGGGAGATGTGCAGATCGAATTTAACATTAGCCACTGGTGGGAAATGAACTTATTCTCCAAATGCAGCCAGTCACTGTATGATTACATCAATATTTTGAGGTATGCGTTTTGATTAGAAACTGATTCAACTGACCTCTTTGCAGGAATCCATTCTAAAATTTTCAACTTCACTAGTGAATTACTAACCAAAGAAACAGAATTTTTGTCACCCTAATTATTTCCCAAACACAATGCTATTTATTAGGATAAATAACTCCACTCCAACTTTTGGTTAATTTTTGCTTAGTAGGACTTTCTACCAAACTTTATTTTTAACCTGTCCAACTCTATCAATTGCTTTTGGAATTTGGAATTATAGCATTACTTTTTTGAGAACACTAACAAATAGCAGCACTCCAAACTGTGGAAACCAAGAAATATATATGTATTAAGAACCGAAGTCAGTATGAAAAATGTATTTGGGTAGTTTAGAAAGATCGGGAAAGAGAGGTTGTTTTGTTGTTTAGGGAAGAAAAAACACACTATCTGAAATAGATGGAGATTCTATAAAAATCATATGCATTATGAAAAAGCAGGCCAAAAGAACTAGCAGTATTTGGGGAGGTAAAATTAGGGCAGGGGAGGAAATTTGGCCAGCAAATGTACAAAGTTTTCAGCATCTTATCTCAATGATAGGGAGTTTGAAATGACTTTTCCCTTTCAATTAATTTCAAAGGTTGACTAGTAAACTATTTTGTTTATTAACTCAAATCATACCCACTACTTCTATTTTCCTTCCATATGATGGGCAATGGAAATAAACTGTCTGACCTAGAAATACAGGCCTCTGCTCATTTCCCATTTAGTAAAGCTTTGTTGATAATGATGAATGCTTTACCTAAGAAACTGGAACGCTGGAATTCTCCATCTAACCTCAGCCTCTGACTTCTCCCCCTCTCTCAATCCCTTACTCTCAACAAAGCTACTGTGTCACCTCATTGCAACTGCTGGTCATTCAACCCTACTTTATTCTCTGACTCTATCATTTCCTCCTGGCAGACCCTCCCTCCTTACTTACACTGGGCCCCATAATCCATCATTTCAAAGACACTCTTAGAAGCTCCTTCTCATCCATCACCCCCTTGACCATCTGCCTCACCTGTCTCACCAGTCTCCAACCTGAACATCCATTTTCTCTGTTTCTGCTCACAGGTTGCCAAATGCTTTTAGGGAAAAAAATCACCTAACGAAGCTGATCGTCTCCATTACAGATTTGAAGTTCAACCTCAGCTGCCCCCTCTATTCTGTTTGGCAATCCTTTTACTTAAAACTAATCAGCAATCTCTCACTTCCCTTAGTGACTATTCCAAATCTTGCCTATATTTTTCAAGTCCTATGCCCTCACCTTGTCCAGTTATTCTTGGCAGGCTTCCAACTCCCTACTTTATCAGTAAATTAGGAACCAACCCATATGAACTCTTGAAGCTCCCACATTTCCACCTCCATAATTATATTTGTATCTCATCTACTCACGCCCCTTTCCCTCATGTATCACAAGAATGAATGTGCTGAAGGTAAATTATCTACCTGGCTTTGCTTTGTAGTTGCTTTTGACTATACCAGCACTTTGAATTGTTAATTATTTTGTTGTCTACAACTGTAATTCCTTCCCCCAAAACATACTTCTTTCTTTCATGAATAAAGATATATTTCATCCATTCCTAAATTAAAACACACAACTTAATCATCTTCTCTTTTACCTTTTTAAAGATTTATTTACTTGAAAGGTAGAGATACAGAGAGAAAGGGAGAGACAGTGCGAGACAATGGCCAGGGCTGGGATAGGCCAAAGCCAGGAGCTTCATCTGGGTCTGTGGGCAGGGATCCAATGGCCATTAAATCCAAGTATGTGGGCCATCTTCAGCTGTTTTCCGGGCACCTTAAAAGAAGCTGGATCAGAAGCAGAGTATGCAGGACACGAAGTCAGAGGCTTAACCTGCTATGCCATAGTGCTGACCCCTATTAACTTTCAATTCTACAAAACATTCATGAGCCTAATTCATGTACAGGAACTGTGGCAGTTGCTCAATGTGAACTGAGTGATGAGACCAGGTTCCAGCCTTTATGTAGCTGAAAACAGTAGCTTCTGTTTATTTCTTCTTACTTCCTAAATACCAAAATTGCTGGCCTGATCTACCATTCTACAGGACATTACTTTTACTTACAAGTGTGAGATGAATGTCTTGTGTCCTCATGAGTGTAGATGCTGTTTACTCAAGGGAGTAAACCCAAGGGAGGAGTACTTCATCACTGCACTGCATTGGTTTCCTAGGACTGCCATAACCAAGTACCAAAAACCAGAGGCTTAAAACAAGAGAAATTCATTGTTTCACAGTACTGAAGTTCAGAAACCTGAATTCAAGGTTTCACCAGGACCTTGTTCTCTCTGCCAATTCTAAATGAGATTCCTTCTCGACCCTTGCATTTTCCAGCTTCGGGTGTTTGCTGCCAATGCATGGAACTGCTGAACTGTGGATGCACCCCTGTAGTCACATTACTGTTTTAGCTCTGTGTGTTTTACATTGCCATCCTTCAGAGCAAGTCTATCTTCACGTCCAAATATCACAAATATCACATTTTTATGAAGACACTAGTCATAGATGATGAGTTTACCCTAATTACATTATAGTTACCTGATCACTTCTGCAAAAACCCCCTTTCCAAATAAAGGTATTCGTATGCTAACAAAGCTTTCTTGGGGACACAATTCAACTCATAAAAATGAACCACAATTGTCTCTTGATGGCTAGTAAATCCAATATCTAATATGATGATTGGAATGGCCGATACTGGTTATTAAGGGATATGTTATTTGAGATATTTACCAAAATCTGGGTGATCTATAAGAGTTAATGGTGGAGTACTGATGGGACCAATATGACCTCATACATCCAAGGACTGAAGTTTTGGGTGACAACACATGGTAAAGAACATTCTTCTGATACTAGCTGAACAACAATGGAACTGGAGGTTCAGTCTGTCTATATGGAAAGCGAATAAATTAGATTGGAAGTCAATGAAATTAGCTTAAAAATTATTTTCCAAGATTTTCATTCAACCAGAGTTTCTCTCATCTATGTCCATCAGATGCACTCACATGAAGCTTGGAGAGAGATACAAGCTTCATTAATTGGTGGTGAGCTATACAAAATCAAGTCTCCCCCCAAGCCCAGGAAAAAGGCAACTGTTTCATCTGAGACCTGTACCTGAAAGCACCTGAGTGCTGGTATCCACTATCAGGGATGCTAAGCAGCAGTTGGAGGTATCAGTTCTATACGTGGTTGGAAATTATTTTTCCTGGATGCATCATGACTTGTGGCTTTGTTCTTGGCTCTGAGACAACAAACCCCAGGTATCTGTATCTCCTAGAAATTCCTTGAATTTCCAACCTTCTGATAAAATACTTCTATTGCTTCCAGCGAAGTACTGTGACGAAATATGCTGGTAAATTTATTGTGATTTTTAGCTATTTCATATCTGGATCTAACTTTATTCAGGGAATTAGTCTTTGTTTCTAAGCTGACTGATCAAAATTTTCCTTTGGTAAATTAACACAAGAAATAGCATTTTCTAACGCAAAGCTTATGTATCTAGACACTAATGTTATTTTAGTCTGCTTAATTCTTTACTGCAATAGGCTACCCTGGGTATTTTAGGTTGTTTAGAAACATCCCTGGGCTCTTTGTGTTTGAATATAGCAGCACCCCTTCTCTCCTAGTTGGGTCAACTTACAATAAAATGTCTCAAGACATAGCCACACTTACACTAGGGGACAAAATTGCTCCCAGGTGAAACCACTGTTCTAGTGAAATAATTGAGGATGAAATTATCGAGCAGCAAGTGCCAGGTAATTATCACAGCATTTCACATGCAACAATGCCTTTTATCTTTAAATGGCCCTGCAGAAAAGATACTACTATTTTCCCTGTTTTACATATAAGAAGCCCTCCGCGGGGAGTTTCACTCAAGAGATAGCTCTAAGAATGTAGATCAAATCTAGAGTAAATGCTGTTGCTTACCACACTGTATCTCCCCCTCACTGCTATAATGCAGCAGTGTTCACCATTCTCATGAAACATTAAAGCATTAAATAAGCATCATTTTCATACTGACACAAAATAAAAAAGCATTTATGGTATTGAATCTTCATACTATAGAATTTGACACTTTTTAGCAATAAGATTCCATCTTACTTTGCAATGCATCCTCCATTTTGCCTCTAGTTGTTTTCCTAAAACAGAATTCTTATCTAGAAACTCTTAAAAAAAAAAAAAAAAAAAAAAAAACTCCTTACATTTCCTTCATCTACAAAGTCTGCATCATCTGGCATTATATGTATGAATCTGTACAATAGCCTGGATGTACAAGTTTATATTCTGAAAGTGTTGTCTTATGAGCATAAGCAAAGTAGCTATATACAATTTCTCACTATTTCTAATAATACCGCAAGCTGTACCAATATCTATGACATTCTCCTTTTCTGGAACAGCCCCTTTTAGTCTCTGTGCTTGGAAAAGCCTACAGGCTTTCCTCTAATGTTATCTACTTGTTAAGATTTGCACATTTCCACTGCTTAGCTGCAAATTTAATCCCATGGGTTCCCATGACATTTTTATAAACCTCTATTAGGGAACTTGTTATATTGAACTGTAAATATTGGACTTTACAGTTTGTTTCCACCTGGAGATTATGAGCTAATTAAAGACCACACTATACCTTGTTCTTTCTGCTCCCAACACTGGGAATTGCCTCTGACCCATAGCAGGCACCAAAAAAATTGATTAATAAATGAAGTCACCATCAATTCTGTAAAGACATCACGTGACAAATAGATATAATTCTCATGACTGGAGCCACTAGTATGTGTTTAAAGGGATTGTTCCTTCCCCACACTTATTTTCTGCTTCTAACCACTGTCAAAAATTCAGGATTCTGTTTGTTACTAACCCACTGACAGAGTTTCACCCTAGCCTCTGACTGGATTTATAATACAAATAACACGTTAGGACTGTGACAATTGAATAGTTTCAACTAATGAACAGTGAAGATTTTAAACTGTACATCATCAACCCAAATCTACTAGATAATAACTCTACTATTAGAATTGTTTGAATCATGTGTATGTGATCATTTATTTGAGGTCCATTGTTGTTAAATAAATTGTTACTCTTTTAAAACAACATGTAAACAAAGTTGTTTGTTACCGTGATGCATTGAGGAAAAATGAAAATCTTGGGCTAGAAATACAAATTCTAGTGCTGGTTCATCCAAAATATGTTTGTGAAAATCACCTTGAGAAGATCACCAAGTTTATCTGACTACTTATGTTCTCATCTAAAAATTAGAGATAGCAAGCTATTATAAAGCATAGTGTTTAAGAGAATAGAATTAACATGAAAATCTTATAAATGCAAACAGATACTACAACATAATCTATTGTTATGAAGAACATTTCTCTTAAAAAACATAACTTCTTACACACCTTCCAGTGTCTATAGCTTGTTCTTTTGTGTGTCATTGCTAAAACAATTGCTGATGTGTGATAAAAATGTCTGTATATTATCAGTCGTGTCATCATAAAAGGGTGACATTGAGGTTTGAAGAAACCACTAAATGCATTACTCAAGGGGCAAGCCGCTAATTAGTTAAGCTATAGAGGGATTTCCTTTCAACTTCACTTTTAAAAGTGCATTTCAATAATCATTTCCATTTCAAAGTTACCAACTTCCCTTTGCAGTGGTATTTTGGTGATTACAACGTTTAAAATACAATCCCATCAGGTTCAAATGCTTACCCTAGCTTCCTTTTCCTGTGGGGGTCATGACAAAGAACTTCATTTTGATTTGTTTTTGTTTTTGGTCAGTTAGCTAATAAATGAAAAAATGAAAAGGAGAGCTTGCTATCACCTAACCATGTGAAACTAGGAGGAGCTGCTTGCAGCTTTTTAGAAAATTGTATGCATTTTGCAAGGAGGATGGGGGGAGCTGTAACCTGAAGCCTTTCCAAGGTCAAAGTTAAGTTTTGGTAGTCATGAGTCATTCATTCATTCACTCACTCATTCATACATAGTTACTGTGAATTTACCAAGTATACCATTGATCCTTTAAATGCAGCAATAAAATAATTTATTACCAACTTGTCTTATATCACATTTCAGAAAGTCAATAGTGTGCTTAATTTTCAAATTAAGCTTGCTTTAAGCTCTCTTTTCTTGATTTCTGAGAATGAAAGGAATCTTAAAAGATTAAAAGACTTTCATAAAATGTCTTATATTTGCCTTTTATTAATAAATCTATATTTGTTTCATAGGGATAAGACCATTGTTCATGTACTTCTTATGAGTATATGAAAGATACTGAGGTTATTGAGTGTTTTTTCCAATATCTTCAGAAAAAAATGCTACAGATTTGTATGATCATGTTTAAAAACACATTTCTTTTTCTGTGCCCTAGGAGTACATAGGGATTTAAACCATGCTGTTAGGAAAAGGGTCAATCCAGTCCAGTAAAAACAACATAAAACAAAAAAACTGCACTGTTGGCAATTCCAGTGACTCCACAGATTGTTGGTACAAAAAATCCAGGCATAAATCAATTATCAATTGCAAAACAGTATATCTGCAATAGTCTTAAAAACTTATCCTGTTTGTCCTCTCAAAAAAAAAAAAAAATACTTGTTCATTTTCTAGACACCTACATGATTTTCTATGTACCCTTTTAAAATTTAAATGCATAAATATTTATTTTCTGAGATCTATTTTATTTATTTGAAATACAAAGTTAGAGACAGGGGTTAGGGAAGCTTAGGAGAGACAGAGCAATTTTGATAAACTGGTTCATGACCTAAATGGCCACACTGACCAAGGCTATACCAGACCAAAGCCAGGCTCCTGGAATTTCATCCCAGTCTCCCACATGGATGGCAGGGGTCCAAGCGCTCAGAACATTTTCTGCTGCTTTCCCAGGAGCATTAGCAGACAACTGAATGGTAAATTGAAGCAGCCAGGACTCAAACCCAGTGCTAATTTAGAATGCAGATGTCTCAGGCAGTGGATTAAATACTGCACCACAATGCCAGCCCTTATATGTAGACCGATCGAGGTTATCATTAACTGCAAAGGATGTACTTATTTCTTACATGATGATATTCAGATTACTCAATTGATGCTTTTTAACAAAAATAATGGATGGGCCACAAGTGTGCAGCATGATGAGTTTTCGGAGTGAGAACACACAGAGTCTCCAGTCCACAGATGAGTTACCCATCCCATCAAAACCTGTAGTGCTGCAGCCGTTCCGGAAACGGCTTCCTCCTGTCTTCCCGAAGGTAATGTTTCCAGCAGCACTGAGCGGGTTTACCAGTCTTTGTACTTCCATCAATAGAATCACATGGTGCATATTTCATTACTTATTTGCTTAACATTGTAATTGTTATTTACCCATATTATTGCAGATAGCAGTAGCTTATTCATTTCCACTTCTGTATATAGTGCTTCGTTTTAAGAATATTCTACAATTGTTTTTATTAATTTGAGTTGTTTTCAGGTTGGTTATCACAAACACTGTTGCTTTAAACATCCTTGTGCTCACTCTCTAAAGCATGTTTTTAGAAATACGTGTTGGAGAACACACGTACGTGTGGAATACTACATGATAGAATAGGGGCATGATATGCTCAGATACGCTCGATACTGCAATTTTTCTAAAATAATTGCTCAAATACAAGCACCCACCAGCAGCTTATCACTTCCAGCTGTTCCAAAGACTTCCACTTGCTCCATTTGTTATTGTGTATACATTATTGTGTATAAATTGGCCATTCTTCTGGCAGTATAGTCGTATCATACTGTGGTTTCAATTTGCATTTCGTGAATGAATGATGAGACTAAGAATGTTATAATATATTTTATATCTTTTTGGATATTTGAAAATCTTCTTTTGTGAATTGCTTACTCAAATATTTTCCCCATGTTTTCTGTTGAGTTGTGTCTTTTTTTTAACTACTTTGTATGTATTTTTTATGTATCAGTGGTTCTCAGTTGTGGAATGATTTTATCCACCAGGGGACATTTAGCAACGTCAAGAGAAATTTCCATTTGTTGTGAGTGAAGGGGTGCTATGAGCATGCCGTGGTCCAGGCCAGGGATGCTGCAAAACATCCTACAGCAAACAGGGTAGCCCAACAGGTGCAAAGGGATGTCTGCACTGAAATGTCAACAGTGCCACACTGAGACAACCTGAAATATGTGTGTGTGTGTGTGTGTGTGTGTAGGTGTAATTAAAACAAAACCTATGCTATGTAATATTTAAGAAATTATATAATATCTTCCACTGTGGGATTTAACTTTTCTTTTTAATGGTTTATTTGATGAGTAGTTCTTAAATTTAAGACAGTATTTTTGTTTTCAGTTAACAACTGAGCTTACTGAAAAAAAATATTTATCAGCCCAAGATCATGAAGATACTAGCAACTCCTCACATGGAACTACTGTTACAAGTTAAAACTGGGATGTGCTGTCAGTGTAAAATACATAGCAGAGTTAGAAAAAGAAGTTTCAAAACAAGAATTTAACATATCTTTTTACTCTAAGTATATGTTAAAATTATATATATGGATATATGACATTATATAAGATATTTGAAAGATATCTGTGATTCATGTTACACATTTCATTTCTATTAAATAGTACTTTCTAGAAGGTGCATTGTTTTACATTTTCCATTTTGATCAATGATTCACTTGTAACTGATTTTTTTTTGAGTGTGATGTGAAATAGAAGTCAAAATCTGTTGTTTTTTGTTTGTTTGTTTTTTACAGGCAGAATAGACAGTGATAGAGGGAGAGACAGAGAGAGAGAGGTCTTCCTTTGCCATTGGTTCACCCTCCAATGGCCACCACAGCCGGCGTGCTGCAGTCGGCGCACCCGCACCGTGCTGATCCGAAGCCAGGAGCCAGGTGCTTCTCCTGGTCTCCCATGTGGGTCCAGGGCCCAAGAATTTGGGCCATCCTCCACTGCACTCCCTGGCCACAGCAGAGAGCTGGCCTGGAAGAGGGACAACCAGGACAGAATCTGGAGCCCTGACCGGGACTAGAACCTGGTATGCTGGCGCCGCAGGCAGAGGATTAGCCTGTTGAGCTAAATCTGTTTTATACCACCTGGGTATGTGATTGCATTACATATTTAGAAGTATGTTCTGCCCCTGAACACTTTGAGGACTTCTTTGTCCTTATTTGTATTATAATATGAAATGATCTCTTTGTAATTATTTAGTGTGTTCCAATAACCTGTTTCTCATTCTTGCACCAATAACACACTATCTTAGCTACTCTCCATTTACAGCATTGACCAAGCCCTGTCAATTCTTGCTCCTTTGAGCTGTTTCCACAAAAATTTTAAAATCAAAATTTTAAATTCAAAGCAAACCTACTGAGATTATGAAAATCAATTTAATGTGGAATTTATATTTTGAGGCCTGACACTTTACAATAAAGTGAACACATCAATTGTTACTGAATTGTATACTTTAAAATGGTAAATTTTATGTTCTATGATTTTTTAACTCAAGAGAAAAAAACGAACACTTGGAAAATAAAATCATGTCTTTTTAAAAATCTATAAAGGGCTGGTACTGTAGCACAATGCCTTAAGCCAATGCCTGCAATGCCAGCATCCCACATGGGTGCCTGTACAAGACCCAGCCGCTTCATTTTCTGATCCAGGTCCCTGCTAATACACATGGAAAAGTAGCAGAGGATTACCCAAGTACTTGGGCCACTGCCACTCAAGTGGGAGACCCAGATGGAGTTCCAAGCTCCTGGCTTTGGCCTGGCTTTGGCCTGGCTTTGGCCTGGCCATTGCAGCTATTTGGGGAGTGAACTAGCAGACAGAAGATATCTCTCCTCTTCTCCTTCTCTCTCTGTAACTCTGCCTTTCAAATAAATAAATAAATCTTTAATTCTTCCCCATTTTTAGCTCAATTGCTCATTTTTAATTGTTTCTGATGTACAGTTAATTACTGTATATACATTAAATTTTTACCAAGTGAGTTTGCCCTATCAATTACAAGATTTTGTTATCTGTGGATTGTTGTTGATTTCCAAGTAGATAAACACATGTGCAAATAATAACAACCATTTCTCCTTCGCTACACATACACCTTTTATTTCAGATTCTTGACTTATTGCTATGTCTATGGAATTATTAGAACTATCCCCTTTTTTCTATCATTATTTGAGAGACAGCTTTTGTCTACTGCTTCACTTCCCAAATGCCTGCAATGGCTAAGGTTGTACCACATCAAAAATGAGAGCCACCATCTCAATCCCGGCTTCCCACGAGGATGCCAGGGACCCTACTCCTTGAGCCATCACCTGCTGCCTCTCAGGGTTTATATTAGCAGAAAACTGGAATAGAGAGCCAAAGACAGAACACAAACCTAGGTACTCAGAAATTGATTGTGGGCATACTAACCACTAGGCCAGAAGTTCCCTGTTTTTTCTTTCCTGATAAGAGCAGTCTCCCCTCCTCTCTGTCTATGTGTCTTTCCCTCTCTTTCTCACTTCTGTCCTCATTCTCTCTCTCTCTGTCTCACCACTCTTCCTAAGGGTGGTTTGTTAATTTAATGAGTCTTTCTGTAGGATCAATTTTTGGCTTTGCATATTTTCTATTATTAAGTGTGTTCTCTGTTAGTTGATTTCTCATTCTGTATTTAGTATTTCTTCTGGATTCTCTGTTTTTTATTTCCTTCAAAATCTTTGAGCTTAAATTGCTATGTGTCTTTTTTTTTTTTTTTTTTTTTTTTTGGACAGGCAGAGTGGACAGTGAGAGAGAGAGACAGAGAGAAAGGTCTTCCTTTGCCGTTGGTTCACCCTCCAATGGCCGCCGCCTGAACATTGATTTGTTTTAACCTTTCTCCTTTTCAAACATAAAACTATCTACATGCATACATGCATGTACTTATATTTTTATTCTCCACACACACACACACACACACACATATATATATAATTAATACATATATATAATTGATCCATAATCCAGATCTCATATGTTCTCTACAACTATGTTAAATCTAAACTGAAGGCCAGCGCCGCGGCACACTAGGCTAATCCTCCACCTGCGGCACCAGCACACCGGGTTCTAGTCCCGGTTGGGGCACCGGATTCTGTCCCGGTTGCTCCTCTTCCAGTCCAGCTCTCTGCTGTGGCCCGTGAAGGCAGTGGAGGTTGGCCCAAGTACTTGGGTTCTGCACCCGCATGGGAGACCAGGAGGAAGCACCTGACTCCTGGCATTGGATTGGCGCAGCGTGCTGGCCGTAGTGGCCATTTGGGGGGTGAACCAACAGAAGGAAGACCTTTCTCTCTGTCTCTCTCTCACTGTCTAACTCTGCCTGTCAAAAAAAAAAATCCATACTGAAAGCAATTATATTCTAAGTTTTCACCTGGAGAGTAAATTTTTAATTCTTTTTTATATGTTTATATTATCTGGTGAAATGTCAATGTCTCCAACTCTAATGGCTATACCTCTGTGGGGTTTTGCTTTGGTTTGGTCTATTTTCAAATAACATTACCCTGCTGCATGTATACTTCAAGGGTCTTGTAACATTGTGTCTCATGCCTTCCTCGCTTTTAGGATTTGTTGTATACATTCTACTTGGATCAATGTAATAAACCTGGTAATAAACATATTTTTACTGATACTATGATATATTTAATGTTAAAAATTAAATTTCGAATGGTTTTATCTTTATGCACGTATTTAGCATTACAAGCACTGTCATTCCTTGGGTAAATTCAATTTTCCATCTGGCCCAGTTGTTTTCATCCTAGGGAATCTTTAATATTTCCTGCAGTGCAGGTCTGCTGGCAGCAAACTCTATCAGATTATGTTTGGCTGAGAAAACAAGTTTGTAATCAGTCTGGATGCAGAGTCATGGATGCACTCCTTCCCCACTCCATTCCACTTCAAGGGCCTCTCTGCTGGTCCCTTCATATCATTTGTGAAATAAAGTCTATGCTAATTCTCATTGTTTTATTCCTCAATAACCCAAGTTTGGCTTCCTTCTCTTCAGGATGCCACTCTTCTGCTGTTCTAGTCTGATATTTAAAAACAGCTTTTCCATACATTTAACCCTGATTCTGGTCATTTAGCAGTGGAAGGGCAAACTTCGGTCCAATATGGCATCACAGTATAAAGTGAATATCCTGCTTGGTTATTTAGTGGGATGAAAACTGTGTGCAATAAGATGTAGGATTCTTTGAAGTGGTGATTTTCAAGGGAAGGTTTTGGGTAAATTCGTACAGATAGTGAGAATAAGAGCATATAATCTTAATGCAATCAGAAACTGAACTCATTTGCAGATTAGCTTTGTTTTCTGCAGGGGATTGGAGGCACAAGGCCTCCAAATCTGTGAATATCCCTTACTTTTGCAATCTGGACATTCAGGAATCCTGAATAAATTCATTAGCTGTTCCGTTAGACCATCCACGACCAGGCTCTAAATGCCCATTTTTCTCTCCCAACCTCATGAGGCCACCAATAAATCTGCTTCACTATTCAGAAATTTATCAACAGCTTTCTGTTTGCTTTCTCTACCTCCCAGCCTGTTCTGCATAAAGAAGGGCAAATGACTTAAAGGAAAGAATGCATTCTGTATGCTGGGCTTACTTCTTTGTGCTTCTCTTTTCTCTAGGATCTGCTTCCTAAAAGGATCCTTGCACCAGTAGAACTGAACTTCTGGAGTTTTGTCTTGCCAGTCCAGTGAGACTTCAGAAAGCTCCTCATTCTCACTTCTCCTTAACAGCCACTCTCTGTCTGGCATTTTACCCTCCTGCACTTGTGACTTTTGAACTGAAAATTCTGCTTGGGAGAAAAGCAGTGTCAAGCAATCGGATCACTGGAGCTCTTCAAAATTTCCAGACAGTCTTGGGGACACTGGTTAATATTTTATCTTGGCTTAACCCTCATTCTAAGCAGAACCCAGAATTGTGTTTAGCTGAAATATTCAAATGTTAAAGGTAGGTGGAGAGTAAAAAACAAGATGTTTGGCAAAATATAATTGGTCTAAATTGAGGATTGGTACCAGGGTTAACCAGAAAAAAACTGACACTATATTTATTGTAGGAGTCTCATAAGGATGGGAGAGCATGATAACTAATTTTTTTAAGTATTAACTAGCTTTTCAAGTGTTTAGGATGGGAGAGTATATTAGCTAAATTTTTAAAGTACTAACTAATGTCTTTAAGTATTTGCTTCCCAGTAAGGGAGAGACTTATGCATGGCTACAGTGTTCAATTTAAGAATGCCCATGCACTACATTAATGATTAAAATATAGAATAATTGAAGCAGTCTCATTAATTTAACCCTATAAAATTATTCCTTTTGTATTCACCTCAAGTCTTTTTTAAATGAAATAGTTAGAAATAAAGGAGGAGGAAATAAGGGCAAGATAATAAAAGTACCAAAAAATGGTAGTTAAGGAGTTCTGTGTGCATTTTATTTCCGTTTGAGTTTTTAAGAGTGCACTATTTTAGCCGGCGCCGCGGCTCACTAGGCTAATCCTCCGCCTTGCGGTGCCGGCACACCGGGTTCTAGTCCCGGTTGGGGCGCCGGATTCTGTCCCGGTTGCCCCTCTTCCAGGCCAGCCCTCTGCTGTGGCCAGGGAGTGCAGTGGAGGATGGCCCGGGTGCTTGGGCCCTGCACCCCATGGGAGACCAGGAAAAGCACCTGGCTCCTGGCTCCTGCCATTGGATCAGCGCGGTGCGCCGGCCGCGGCGGCCACTGGAGGGTGAACCAACGGCAAAGGAAGACCTTTCTCTCTGTCTCTCTCTCTCACTGTCCACTCTGCCTGTCAAAAAATAAATAAAAAAAAAAATAAAAAAAAAGTGCACTATTTTATCCTGTTTTCTGTTTTATTATATATATAATATATATAATAAATATATGTTGAGGCCTATATGTGACATTTATGCTATTTGTGTACATATACACATATTTCCTCAACTTCTCTTTCTTTCCTTCCTTCCTTCTTTCTTTTTCTTTGAAAGGCAGTGACAGAAGAGAGCTCTTATTTGCTGATTCACTCCCCGAATGCAGCTGGAGTTGGATCAGGTCAAAGCCAGGGCCAGAAACTCAATTCTGGGATCCTGTGAAGGTGGCAGGGACCTAACTACTTGAGCCATCTCCTGCTTTCTCCCAGGGTAAGCCACTAGCAGGATGCTGAAATTGGAGGTGGGCCAGGACCTGAAGGTAGGTGCTCCAATATGGGTTCTAGGCATCCGAAGCAGTATCTTAACTGCTGTGTCAAATGCCCAGACCCTTAAACTATTTTAAGAAGAGTAACATGTTAACAGCTAATTTTGATTCTATTTGATTTCTGATTTTCAGCTTTTATAAACAAAATTCGTCCTTGGATTCAGTCTTTTAGAATGTTAGTCCTACTGAAAGCAGAGACCCCTTCTGTTTATTTTCTCTCTATTTCTACCACCTGTTCCTTGAATGGCACAATATATAAACTCTGTAAATATTTATTATTTATTTTAAAGATTTATTTTTTACTTATTTGAAAGTCAGAGCTACACAGAGAAGAAGAGGCAGAGAGAGAGACAGAGAGAGAGAGAGAGGTCTTCCATCTGCTTGTGTTCTCCCCAATTGGCCTCAATGGCTGGAGCTGTGCTGATCTGAAGCCAGGGGCCAGGAGCTTCCTCCTGGTCTTCCCGCGTGGGTGCAGGCGCCCAAGGACTTGGGCCATCTTCTACTGAGTTCCCAGGTCATAACAGAGAGCTGGATCAGAAGTGGAGCAGCCGGGTCTCCAAACAGTGCCCATATGTGATGCTGGCACTGCAGGCTTTACCCATTGTGCCACAGCGCCAGCCCCTGTAAATATTTATTATTGAAAAAAATGGAATTACATTGAATCCCACAATCTTACAAAATACTCCTATTTTAACACAACAAGACGTATCTAAGGTGGTAGGAGACTCAGTGAAGGTGAGGGAAAGAAAGAAAGGCAGATAATGCTTTCTCAAATTGGACAAAAACTTCGAGGTACTGAGCTCTGCCCCAGAGGAGATCTTTAAAAGCCAGAGTTATTTTTAAAAGTCTCACCCTGTTGTAAGTTGGAAATGGACAAACCGGTCAACATAGAACGTTGAGTCGACTCTTTGGCATGTCTACGGGTAGAATGTTGAAGGAGTAATTGCATAGTATGCAGTTTGTCTGCATGCATGTGCTGCCCATGCAGAAGACACTACACTGCTGATCAGACAAATCCTCCCTGAGAATAGAGGGGAGATATCCTTGTTCCTTATTTGTTGAAGCTTTGTTCAATTATTTCAAAGATACATAGAAGAGACAGACCAAGAGACAGAGACAGAAACAGAGCTTCCATCCTCTGGTTCACTCGCCAAATGCCCACAATCATCCAGGCTGAGCCAGGAGCTGGCAACTCAATCCAAGGCTCCCACCTGGGTAGTAGGGCAGTGATGTAGTGAGTCACCACTGCTATCTCCCAGGGTGTGCATGAGCAGGACGCTGGCATCAGAAATGGCGTCAGGAGTGAAACGCAGGCACTCCAGTGGGGGATGCGCATGTCCCAAGCAGTGTCTTCCCTTCTCCCTCAAGTGCCTGTCCCTCTGCTTCACTTACAAACAACTGCATTTCAACCCTTATTTTCTTGTGCATCCAGGCTTACTTCATTCCATTTCTGTATTCTTTAGTCTAAAAAAGGAACTTGTGTTTAATTGCAATCTAATATTCCTCCATAGGAAATATTCTAAATATCAGAGATGCTACACTTAGGTAAAAGTGTGTGCACTCTCCCTGTGGGCTTTCCACTTAAAGCTTGTAAACAGAGCCTACAATTATCTTCATGTTATGAAAATTATGAACAAGAAAAAATTCATTTGAAATAGGGGAACTATAGTGAAATTATGAATCATCCTGTTTTAAAGTTACACTCTGTAACTTTAAAAAACACTTCTCAAGCTCTTCTTTTATAATGTTATCTTATATTGCTTAAATCCCCAAGAGTGCTAGGTGAGGATGTAAGATTTGCTTTTTATTTTTTTTTCCTTTTCACTTCTTATAAGCTTCTGAAAATTCTTCTGTATTACTAGTCACAGCCCAAAGGCAAACTTTTCAGTTTTCCCAAAATTGGTTTTTTGTACAGAACAAATGTTTGAGATGAAACATGATATTTAAAAAACGGGTAAACAGAAAAAAGGACAAGATAAAAATATCATAAATATTTTAATCATGGCAATTACATATTTGAGAAGAAACATGATATTAAAAAAGGAAGAGGGGCTGGTGTTGTGCCGCAGCGGGTTAACTTGCTGCCTGCAATGCCAGCATCCCACATGGATTCCAGTTTCACTTCAGATGCAGCTTCCTGCTAATGCACCTGGGAAAGCAGTGGAAGAAAGCCCAAGTGCTTGGGCCCCTGCACCCATATGGGAGACCTGGATGAAGCTCCAGGATCCTGGCTTTGGCATGGCCCAGCCTTGGCCTGTTGTAGCATCCATTTGAAGAGTTAACCAGCAGCTGGAAGACTTTTCTTTCTGTCTCTCCCTCTCTCTCCCTCTTTCTGCAACTATAACTTCAAGCAAGTAAATAAATTTTTAAAGAAGAGATGTTAATTTTTAAATTTTAAAAATAGAAAAAAAGCACAAGGTGAAATATATTTGTAATTATAAAAATTTATTATATAAGTCCTTTCTTTGAAATATCTTCTAAAATTATATAAACAATATGTAACTAAATTCTATGATTTTTGTTACAATGTTTTTTTCTGTTTGCTTTCTTGCCTTTGTTTTTTGCTTGCATTCTTCCATTCTTTTTGGATGGCAACTACTCAAATTCAAGTCCATCTCTAGAAGTTACATCCTCAGTGTTTTACAAACCATACAGAATTATAGAATTTGTCTGACATAGATGTCTTTACAAATGAAGACACTAAGGTGTTGAGAGACAGCTTCTTGTCCAAAAGATACTAAGGGCTAAAATGTCTAGTCTAGTTCTGTATTCATTACTGCAAATTAGTCCCGATTGGACTCCTATATGCTTGAGACTTTTGGCCTGCCTACTACAGCTAAATCAGCCCTTCTTTGTCTCAAGAAGCCTAGAAACCACACACCTGTATTTCTCAGTCTCTATGGAGCATTCTACAAGCTTCCCCAGAGCCTACTTTTAATACTTACATTCCCTTCACAAGTATCTACTCCAATCAAACTTGTGTTTTCTCTTTCTGTGCCTTTGTATAACACCATTTTCTATTTCAAATTTCCTCCTCTATTATCAAACACTATGTATCATCCCAAAATTATTTGTCTAAAAATACCCATAAAAAGCAGTATGTGGATGGTAATTTTACTCCCATTTCATAAATAAATTGACACTCAAAAATGTTAAGTCAACAGTCTGACAAAGAGGTACTAAGTTAAATGAAGCAGTTCAAGATTAAGTAAATTTGTTCTGGCTATTCCAATACCACTGCTGAAAATTTAAGCTACAGTAAAAGATTCCTAAATGTCATGAAGGCAACCAACTCTCACCTCGGCTGGTCCTAAAATATGCCTCTCGTCCCACCGTCATCATGAGATTCACACAGACTCACACCCAGAATTGCACATGCCCACACAGCAGGAAGTGGCTGCAACGGAGCAGTCATCTAGCGCTCAGCCAGTGCTGGGCATCGTCTTCCATCTCTCAACTGCTCTCCAAGTGTGCCTCTGGCATAGTGGGGAGCCACAAAGTGCAATGCCAGGATTGCTCTCTGCCTGTTCTTCTAGTTATTGACAACAGTATGCTGCTAAACAGATGCAAATACATCCCACTCTGGAGAGAGAAGAGAAATAGGAATGTTGTGTTTAAAAATAATATACCATGACTAAAGAGAAAATATGTGAGATGTTAAGGAAGGAATTGGTCTCATGGCCTCTCTTCTGCTTGAATTTTTGTTTGGTTACAATGATTTGACAAATGTTTCTTGAACTTATCAGTTTGACTGATAGTATAAATCTTTTCTGTAGTTAAAATCTCCTCATACTATCATTGATTGAAAAGAATCACACCACTGAGTTTTCCAAGTGCAAATCACATATCAGGAAGGATGCCTGTTGTGCCTGGCTTGTCAGCAAAATCTGTACAATTACAGCAACAGAATGGTGTTGAGGAAAGAGAGAATCCTTATTTGCAGGACAGGACACTTCCGGTGGGAGAGTGCTGTAAGTATGTTGGGTAGAATAGAAAGTTTCAAAGTTGATGCTGTAGCTCAATTAAATGACCTAAAACAGGTGTTTCCATTCCACAACCCCTTTTTATGAAAAAAAAAAAAAATCACTCTCTAGCACATAGATAAAAACAGGTACACATGCTAGTGTCTATCTCTGTTTAGGCACATTGCCTATATGTATTCATTCAATTTAATATCTACTTTTAAGCTTCTCCACAAAATTTTTTTTAAAAAAATCAACTCAACCTTACAATCTCTAGACCAATGATTATTTCTAGTTAAAGAGAATTATTGATGAAGACTTGCACATTCCATATAAACTAAAATGCACTTTGTATTAAATTTTATTACTCATGTAAATTCTATATGCATTAACATGATTAACACTGTTACTTGAAGATAACTATATAAGATAATTTTGCAGTAGAAATCTAAAAGGGATCAAAATGATTTAATTTTAGGATATCAAACCAGCAAGAGAAAACTAGAATCACAAGATATGTTCATGTTAGCCTTATGAAATGTTTATATTAGAGCTGTATATCTGCAGGTTTCCTCTTACAGGAGTACTGAGCCTTCTATAGCCAAGCCAGTTATTCTGCTGCTCCCTGGAGTAGCTTCCAATTCACCTTCTTGTTAGAGTGAATCATTTCCAAATAAGACTAATCCCTCACTTGACACCTTGCCTGCTGGATGCTGCTCTGTTCTGAATGATTTATGATCACACATTTAAATAATTACATTGGTCTTGTTGTTCTAATATTTCAGCACAGTTAACAAGAAGATACATGCAGATAAATGTATTACAACCTTCTCTCTCTTCAAGTACTTTTTCTTTATGAGAAATTAAACAACTATAAAATAACAAACCACCCAATCTCTCCCCAATCTCTCCCTACTGGAACATAAAGAGTAAGCTTACATTAATATTATATTATTTTATAATATATAATAAAATAGTAAAAGATAATATTTTTCACAGCTTTTCTCTTCTAAATATAAATATATATTTCACATGAGAGAAAAAACTAAAATTTGCTTCTTTATAGAGAAAAATATAACTAAAAGAGCAGAAGAAATTAATTTGGAAACAAAAACAATAAGAAAGATACCTGAGAAGGAGATTAGAAATGAAGCAGTTACTTCAAATTTGGCTGAACTTGAAAATATTTTAAATAGTTTAGATGTGGATAATGGGGGTGGTGGTGGTGAAGGTGATGGTGAAGGCAGTGACAGACTATTTTGTGGGGAGAGAAGCAGTTCTCTTGCTTTAGAACGCAGTGTTGCAATCCTTTCTCATTTCAGAAATGAAACATGAATTATTTTTATAAGAGAATACTGAATAAGCTTCCAGAAACCACAGCAATCATACTAATTATAAACCATCTCTGTTACTTAGATCCAATGCTCTATACCTGCTCACCTTCAATTTTGTCTTCCCTTTTCTCCTACATGTTTTCTTCCTGTCATCATAGTCAGTAAAAAAAAATGCTTGTCAGTAGCCATGGAAAGAAAAAAAATAATGCTAATTTAGAAACAGAGGTTAAGGTCAAGTCTCCTCTGAAGAAAGATTAGAAAGAATTAAAATACGGGCCAAGTCTCAATTTCCCAACTGCAGAGAGGAAAAACTGCATCAAACGTAACTAAAACATTGAACAAGGATCTGGTTCATGCACAAGAATCATATGCTAATTTTTAATTAAATAATAAATGAGACTTATCAACATGAGGTATCTAGTAACTTCTGAGAATGGCTTCTCTCTGTGCATCACTGTTACTCACTAGATCTAGCCAAATAACTACTTTATTTGGAGGAAACTAGTTTTAAGTGGAATCAAAAACTTTATAATACACTTATTTCCCTAATATATTTCTCATTAGCAGTCAATCTCATATTTTTACCTATAAACACATTCTATTATTTTTGAATATTATTTTCATTAAACTGGATACCTTTAATCAATAGTATGTTAAATTAAGATAAATAAGTGATTATTTTGACAACACAAATTGAATAAGGACAATGTCTTCATTAAGAACCCAAATCCTCACAAATTTCTGCTTTGCCATTTTGAACAAATTGGCTTTCAATCTGAGACTTTTCTTTTACCGATGAATTGTTATTCAAAGCATCACAGAACACAGAGTAATATGAGACAAAAAAAAAAGGCATTTTTCCTTTAGCATTTCCTTTGATGGGGGAAGAATTCTTCAAACTTCATTACACAGTGGCCATCCATAAAGCAAGTTTCAGCATAAAAAATAGGGGTAAAACTGCTAGCTTGGACCAATTCTGGTTCTTTCCCTGGTCTTACCCAGGAACTCAGTTTCTCTGAGAATATTATTTTGAATTATTAAAAAAAAATCATGAATTTCTTCCTGGCAAAGAAAAAATGGCAGTGAATCGGAAGAAATTCACAGATCAGAATATTAGCTTGACTCAAGTCACATGATAAACAAGTATCTCAAAACATTTTTCACTTCAAAAATTTAAATTGGAAACATTTTGCAACAATTGTGTAACCATGTCATTTTCTTAAAAAAAAAAAAAAAGATTTATTTATTTGAAAAGCAGAGTGACAGAGTCAGAGAGAGAGAGATGTTCCATCTGCTGGTTTACTCCCCACATGTCTACATTGGCCCCTGGCTATGCCAGGTCAAAGCCAGGAGTCAGAAGCTTTAGGCAGGTCTCCCACGTGGACAGCAAGGGCCCAAGCACTTGGGCCATCTGCGGCTGCTTTTCCCAGGCCATCCCATATGGGATGCCAGCACTGCAAGCAGCATACCCATTGTGCCACAGTTTTGACCTCAAAACTCATTTTGAATTTTTCACGATTATACTTTGATATTATCAAGTAAAATGAAAGAATAAAGAAACAAAATTGCTGATAATGGATTTAACTTTTGCCATAAGCCTTAAATATTTAGAATCAATGATATATACAAATATATATGTATGCGTGTATATGTATAATATATATTTATATAGCCATTTCATTCTAGTAGGATGATGTTATATTTGCTAAAGCATAAAACAAATACGTATAAAGCTTTTTACAGGGTCTACCTGATGTCAAGGGGTTCCAATAATACTGTAGACTTTTTTTAAAAATTTAAACATTTTTAATTCAGAGAACAGATATAATACCAATAATTACTTTTTAATACTACTTTGAAGTAACTAATTTCTAACATATTAACCTGTTGTACTATGATAATTAAAAAGAGAAGACAAAAATTGTAAATGAAAGAAAACTAAACTGGTTTTCATTTTGGAATATCTGTAATGGGGCTTTTCTGGGAAAAATATTTTAAGAATATTTTCATAACAAAATAGGGTAATTTTATTCTATATTTCTGTTAAGTTCTGTACATTAAATTTTTCTCCCAATACAGTTCTGTGACTGAAACTTATAATTTACCTCTTCATCTCTAAGTCTTTGTAAACGCAAAAACAATTTGGCTTCTGTTTTACTTATCAGTGCCTTTAATTACAAGCATTATTTGTAAGAAAATGAATTGGAAAGAGATTAAATTGATTCAGCTGTTTCATCAGGTACTCAATTTTCTATTTCTCTGACCCAAACAAGAGGTATATGTCTCTGAAAAGCCATATGATCTCTAACACCTAGAAATTGAATTTTTCCCTACTTTCAATTACATAGTGTTAAAAAATATTTTGTAATGTTAGGAGAAAGAGAGTATGACAAATCTGAAACTTGCCAACCTACCAAATAAAATACCATCATCACATTATTTGTCAGTGTTTGCCTTACAACTTTCAAAGTTCAGATCTTGACATCATCATCCTAAATTCAATCACTCCAAACAAGAAAGGAAAACATCACAAGATTTTCTTGGAGTATTTATTATTTATTTTATTCTGGATTATGAAATCAGAATAATTTCAAATTTTTACAAGATCTCAAAATTTAGAAATAAAACAAAATTAATACAACATCCACAAAATGATGCAGATGATATACAGTTTGCTTATTCATTGATTTCTATAATAAAAGTAAAAAGGTATTGAAAAGAAGTAATCAAAAATATTTAATGAAAATCATAAATATTTTAAATAATTATTTTGCATTAAGTAAAGACTATCTTTTTATGTAAAATAATTGAAATAAAACAAACTAATAGCCAAAAAGGGCAAAATTGAAATTTACTTTTAGATAAATACTAAGGAGCCGGCGCTGCGGCTCACTAGGCTAATCCTCCACCTTGCAGTGCCGGCACACCAGGTTCTAGTCCCGGTCGGGGCTCCGGATTCTGTCCCGGTTGGCCCTCTTCCAGGCCAGCTCTCTGCTGTGGCCAGGGAGTGCAGTGGAGGATGGCCCAGGTGCTTGGGCCCTGCACCTCATGGGAGACCAGGATAAGTACCTGGCTCCTGACATCGGATCAGCGCAGTGCGCGGGCCGCAGCGCACCGGCCGCGGCGGCCATTGGAGGGTAAACCAACGGCAAAGGAAGACCTTTCTCTCTGTCTCTCTCTCTCACTGTCCACTCTGCCTGTCAAAAAAAAAAAAAAAAAAAAAAAAAAAAAAAAAAAAAAAAGAATAGATAAATACTGACAAGAGTTATAATGAAGAATCATTATTAATATCTAGGAAAATTGAGACTTTACATTCGCAGTAAAGTACCTGAAATATAACAGTCTATTTTTTTTGTCTGATTTCCTAAACCTGAACTTTTACAAATGATCCTTTCGATATGCCAGAGGGCATACCAGGATAGTCTCTACTTCAATTCACAATTACTCATTAATCAAGAATGACCATATAATCTGCTAGAAGTTAAAATAATAGTATATTTAGAGACAGCATGAGAAAAGGGTGGAGGGGTCTTTATCTCTTACAATAAATTTATACCTATGTCTCTCCCATTTTTCCCCCCTCTTTAACTGGGTCTATCAACAATTCCAAGCCCAAGGTTGTCTATCTCAACACTGTCCAGGATTTTTGTACATTAGGGTTTATTTTCACAATATAATACATTTGTTTCCTTACTCAGCAACCAATTCTTGATCTTTGTTTCACAACAATGAATTAAATCTGCTTCTACCTCTTTCAAACTACTCTTTGCAAATTACTCTTCTTTCTAATCCATCCTGATTTCCTTGGCATTGCTGATTTTTGCAAACAGTCCCAATAAATGTAAATTTTTAACTTTTTTGTTCAGTCAAAAAATAACCTCAGAATCAGTTTCTAGGTCTGTAAAGCTTTGGAAAAAATGTATATTTTTTGACTTCCATTTCAAAAAAATTTTTTCTAAGGCTTATTTTTTTTACATGAAAGGTAAAACAAAAGAGAGAAGTAGAGCAAGTGAGAGAGAGATTGATCTTTCATCCACTGGTTTACTCCCCGATGACTGCAACAGTCAGATCTGCACCAGACCGAAGTCAAAAGCCATGACCTTCATCCAGGTCTCCCACCTGGGAGGCAAGGGCTCAAATACTTGGGCTACCATATGCTGCTTTCCCAGACCTGTTAGCAGGAACCCAGTTCAGAAGCAGAGTAGCCAGGACTCAGTCTGCTGACATTGCAAGCAGTAGATTAACCCTGTATGTCACAATGCTGGCCCCTTGATGTGCTTTCTAATTTGGTTAGCAAATCAAAAAACTCAAGACATTATTTACATTTGTGTTTCAGACTATGACATACTTTTGAATGTGTTGCTGATTATACTCATATCTGCCTGGGAAAATTGGAATGTATAATTTAAATTGAAAGTATGATAATTAAATTCATAAAATTTTATACACAAAAATTAATAAAATGTTAAGCTCATTGATGTAATCATTAGATCATGAATCCAATCTTCTGATTCAATGTTTTTGATGTGCCACATAATGTACTTTTATCCACCATCAGTTAACTTTTTAGCATCATGCAACTCAAAAGCATGGCCTCCAAGAAATGGTATTTTCATCACGAGGTTTCTTCTGGGAATGTTGTCTTCAGTCATACCCTAGAACAACCAAAATAGCAGCCACATGTTAGCAAGATTGCCAGGTGATTTGTAAGCAAAGTTGATAAAGCACTGTCTCAGTATACTGTTTCATATATTCCCTGGAGTGAAACTCATCTTTTTCATTTAAATTGCAGATCTAGACTTATTTTTTTGTGAAAATACATTACATTCTACTTCAATGATAAAAACTGGCTTCTGTCATACGATTTCAATTTCTAAGCACTTTTACTCACTCATATGTTCTTTTGTATTTATTTATTCTCAAATAATGATTAAGAACCTATAATGAGATGGTCGTTACTCTATGTCCTGGGAATTCCACAGTGATAAGAAGAGAAAACCTAGCTCTCATAGAAATTGTGTTAAGAGATGAGGTAGGGGCTGACATTGTAGGCTAAGACTCTGCCTGCGACACTGTCATCCCAAAAGGGCACCAGTCTGTCCCAGCACTTGTTCCTATCCAGCTCTCCGCTATGGGCTGGTAAAGCAGTGGAAGATGGCACAAGTACTTGCGACCCTGCACCCATGTGGGAGACCCAGAGGAAGCTCCTGGCTCTGGGCTTTGGATCAGCCCAGCTCTGGCCATTGAGGCCATTTGGGGAGTGGACCAGCAGATGGAAGACTTCTCTCTCTCTCTCTCTCTCTCTCTCTCTCTGCCTGTAATTCTGCCTCTCAAATAAATAGATAAAATAATTTTTTTAACTTTTATTTAATGAATATAAATTTCCAAAGTACAGAATATTGATTACAACGACTTCCCCCCCATAACGTCCCTCCAACCCGCAACCCTCCCCTTATCCACTCCCTCTCCCCTTCCATTCACATCAAGATTCATTTTCGATTCTCTTTATATACAGAAGATCAGTTTAGCATACATTAAGTAAAGATTTCAACAGTTTGCTCCCACACAGAAACATAAAGTGAAAAATACTGTTTGAGTACTAGTTATAGCATTAAATCTCAATGTACAGCACACTAAGGACAAAGATCCTACATGAGGAGTTAAGTGCACAGTGACTCCTGTTGTTGACTTAACAAATTGACACTCTTGTTTATGGCATCAGTAATCACCCTAGGCTCTTGTCATGAGCTGCCAAGGCTATGGAAGCCCCCTGGGTTCACTGACTCTGATCATTTTTAGACAAGGCCATGTTAAAAAAAGAGATGAGGTAGACAAATAATAAACAAGATCAATAATTAAAATACAGTCAATTGAATGGTAAGAACAACTATAAATAACAGGAAAGCAAAGCAGTAACAAAAAAAGTGGAGAGGATCAGGGTGAGATTTCATAGAAAATATGAAGTTGCTAAACTAAATCTTTTATTTAAAGCATACTTATTTTTATAGTTTCAATGCTCTCTTAAGTTGAAAAAACTCAAGCCTAAACTTCAGCCTTAATATCTCACTTACTTGAAAGTTCCAAATGCATAACAACTTTTGTGTACACTGCCCAATAATTGAACAGAATACACTAATTATTATCAAATTAGCAATGGGATGTATTTTGGAGACTCTGGTGACCTTGATATTCTTCTTTCAATCCGTTCTTGACCCCATGACTGGGGAAAACCTATGCTCCATCAATGTTGGTGCAAATTCACAGACTAATTTGTTTAGGGTATTTATCTTTAGAATTCCTATAGGGTTCTCCTGTGTGTTCTATACCCAATTGTATAACTTAATTATTTTTGAAGTCCTGAAAAAAAAAAAAAAAAAAACAAAAGCAAAGTTCAACAAAAGTATCCATGCACAGCATAAACACTATAGACTATTCCATTAGAGATAGAGAGGAATGTCTGCATCACACAACCCTAGATTGGGTTCCCATTTTAGAGATTGCCAGGCAGGATGCTTTATTGGAGAGTGCTATGAAACACAACAGAATGACAATGACAAAGAGGATGAGTCTGACTGTGGTGATTAGGCAGCAAAGTAGACCTCAAGCAACTGGGGTAGAAAGAGTTCTGAAGTTGAGATGGCCTTTTGGCAATATTCATTATTGAATTAAGACTTCTCAAATCCTGCTGTAAACAGGCATCCTCTATCACTGCTTTGGAATCTTCTAAAATATTTGTCATTCTGGTATCACTTCTGGTACCATTCATGAAAACCATGCCAATATAAGATTAACCATGCAAAGAGATTTAACATGGCAAAAACTGTGAGGAATATTGGAAAGGAATATGCAAGAAGCTGGGCATGCTATCAGACTATGATGGAGTTTTAATCCCAAGTAAAGCACAGAGAGGGAAAATGAGGAAAGTTTGTGTGGAAATGTCCCAGACACACAGCAGTTTCAGCACAATTTGACAAGTCTGCTAGAGAGTCTTTGAGTCAAATTTGCTCATCAGAGGAAGTCTGTACCTCCAAGAATTTGATTTGCATATTCAATAATTGACTGAAAATCACCCATGGAAAACTGAATGGTCCCCCAATCAGAGATCTGAGACACATTCTTACAAGTGTCATATGCACTAGTAGAATTGCTGACACAAAATTAGAGCATGAGGGAACATTGCTGGAAAGGCTGTCTCTCGATGGTCCTTTGTCTACATTGTTGTCACTTAATGGTTCTACACCTAGGATGTGAGGACATGAGCATTTGCCCCAATCATGGATGGTAACATGAAAGTATCAGGAGGCTTAAAACTTCAGCAATAAAGACATCCCAGCACCACCACCACCCTGGGCAATGGACCTAAAACAGAGGAAACACTAAGTAGCATGATGAATTGCTTGCTTGCTTGCTTGCTTGCTTTTTTTTTTTTTTTTTTTTTTTTTTTTTGACAGGCAGAGTGGACAGTGAGAGAGAGGAGAGAGAGACAGAGAGAAAGGTCTTCCTTTGCTGTTGGTTCACCCTCCAATGGCCTCCGCGGCCAGCGCGCTGTGGCCGGTGCACCGCGCTGATCCGAAGGCAGGAGCCAGGTGCTTCTCCTGGTCTCCCATGGGGTGCAGGGCCCAAGCACTTGGGCCATCCTCCACTGCACTCCCTGGCCACAGCAGAGAGCTGGCCTGGAAGAGGAGCAACCGGGACAGAATCCAGCACCCCGACCGGAACTAGAACCTGGTGTGCCGGCTCCGCAGGCGGAGGATTAGCCTATTGAGCTGCGGCGACAGCCAAGCATGATGGATTTCTAAAATGGGAGGCAGGATTAGAAGGAGTTAAACATCAATTATGATCTCTATCTGCAGCAATGGATTTCACTAACACCCTCAAGTTATGCTTTTATTCTAGATATTGAATATTAGCACCGTTTGGCAGCAGAGAAGGCTCAAGTGCTTATCTCCTTGCTACCCACACAGGAGACCTGTATTGAGTTCTCAAATCCTGGCTTTGGCCTGGCCCAGCATTGGATGTTGCAGGGATTTGGGTAGTAAACCAACAGATGGAAGATCTGTTGTGTGGGGGGGTTGGTGGGGGGCAACGGGGTCTGTATGCCTGTTTCTCTCTCTGTCAGTCTATCTTTCAAATAAAAATAAAAGAGTAAATCCTTAAAATGGTAGTGACAGAATAAAATCAATATGGAATGCATGCACACCTGAGGACTGCAAGAGGTAGAGGAGCCAATTCAACTGATGAAGCTCTCTGTTTTCTCTTGGCCCACTTCTGTGCTTACCTCCAACTGGGAAGAATAAATACCAGGCTCCACAATCTTTCAATGGAACTCTCCAGAGGGACATCCAACACGGTTTCTCAGAGGGCACGCAATGGAATTGAATGCAAACACTGCAATTAGCACACCCTACTTTGGCTTTGGCTTTGTTCCAGTATTACCTTCCCTAGTCTCTCATTTTCGTTTCTTTGGATCACCTACTAAATAAAGTACCTACATTCAAGTTTTTATCTAATTCTGATTTTGAGAGAACCTCAAAAGAAGACAATGAGTTCTTTGATGTCTGGAAGTCTCCATCATTTGCAATTTTGGTTCTAGTTCTGGAAATTGTTTATTAATTTTCACAAACACAGCCAGAAAACTGCAATTGCACAATATCATGATGGTTTCAGAGTACTCATAATAAAATCATCTATAGAAAGGAAAACATTTTAACCTCATAATTTTATTACAATTGGAAACTAGTAGAGTATGTTATTCTTCATGCTAAATATAATGAGCATTTTGTAGTTATCACAAAAGTAAAAATTGGCACGTACACACATATACACACATACAAACCAGGTAATTGAGTCTGTTCATTTATGGTCAGAACAGATTAAATAGACCGAAAGAACATGTAAATTTTCTCCCTAAATTTTGGGAAAAAATTCCTACATGAAAGCAAATTGAAATGTGTTTAAGAAATTATATAAAGGGGCAGCATTGTGGCACAGCATGTTGAACTGCTACCCGTGATGTTGACATCCCCATAGGAGTATTGGTTCAAGTCCCTGTTGCCCTTCTTCTTACCCAGCTCTATGCTGATGCACATGGGAAATCAGCAGAAGATGGCTCAAGTGCTTGGGCCCTTGCCTCCCAGGTGGGAGGCTTTTGTCTTCAGCCTGGCCCAGCCCTGGCTGTTGTAGCCATTTGGTGAGTATGCCAGCACATGAAGATTCTCTCTCTCTCTCTCTCTCTCCCTCTCTCTCTTTCTCTGCCTCTCCTTCTCCTTCTCTGTAACTCTGACTTTCACATAAATAAATAAATCTTTTTCAAATTATAATAACTACAATAAGATAATTTGGAAGTGCATCACAGAAGACCCAACTGAGCAGTTTACTAGATGGAGGAACCATTACCTGAAAACCAACTATGGTATAATCCCTTATGATAAATTAACTAGATTAGATATTCTTCTTAAAATTCCAGCTTGATTTCAGAGAAATCAAATAATCAAGTTTTGCACAGAAATAAATTCAAAGTTCAAAGAACTTTTTTCACATAACAAGAGTGTGATTAACGGCAGGTATTTGGCACAGTTAGAATGAAACTTGGGATGCCTGCAGCTGGTATTTTATGTGCCTGGGTTCAAGTTCCAAGTCTGCTCCTGATGCCACCTCCTAATAATGCACACCCTTGGAAGCAACTGGAGATGGTTGAAGTGCTTTTGTCCCCGCCACCCATGTGGGAGACTCAGACTGGCTTCTGGGCTCCTGGCTTCTGCCTGGTATAGACCTGGCTGTTACAGGCATTTGAAGAATAAACATGTGGATGGGAGATCATTCTATGTCTCTGTTTCTCTCTCTCTCTCTCTCCTTCTCTCTCTCTTTTTCTCTCTGCCTCAGATAAATAAGTGAGCATTTTAAAGCTTAAAAGAAATTGGGAATGTTTTGTCATGTTTAGTGAGTATGCATTTTATGGGCAAATGTTTTCATCATTTCTCCTCAATAATTGTTCTTACTTTTTACAGGAATTTAGTATTTATACAATGGGTGGAACTGAGGAAAATACTCATTTTCATGCCTAATTTTTCCTTTCTAAAGACAATGGTGCCTTTGCATTCCCTAAAAATGATGCAATTCTGAAGTAGATTCTTTCTGCCAGCACAGCTTTCAAGAAATTGTATGCACGCCACATTCTTAAGAATCAGCAACTATGTGAAATGAATATTCAAAGATCTTACAAATCTCTGTACACTACTTCTGCAGGACTAGTTGAGTGCCTTGTTAAAGTAGGCAGAGTTCCCAAAGCAAGAGTATAAATTCAAGCCATCTAAGAAATCTTACACAGATGAGGCCCACTCACTTCAGGGAAATCTAGGCAAAATAAGATTCAAGACAGCAAAACATTAAAATAGTTACATTTCAACAGCATCTTTCTCGTGACTGAGAGGTTCCTTTAAATGGAAATATTTCGAGACATTCTGAGTTAGAGAAAAGCATAGCTAAAGACAGTAGTCTATTGAGGCTTAGGAGGATATTTCTGATTCCATATTACATGTTATAAAGAAAAATACTAGATACAAAATGAAAGACTAGTTTGAATCTCATAGATCTCATAAATCAGATATTTGAGCACTCTGTATTAAAGAGCACTTCAAGTCATACCACAACAATATATTTCTTTGCCAAACCTTTTTAAGAATAACGAAAAGCTTGGGAAATTTATAACAGACTTCTTGATGGAAATATGAAAGTTACTAAAAAAAGAACTTACATAATATAGTTAAATGAATAAATTTATTTGACAATATATTTTGAAAGATGAATCTTTAACTATCTCTGTAAAATGAACTACCAAATTTATCTTCAGATTACCAGAACTATTTCTATATTTTAAAGCATTGTTATCTTTTTTTTATCATTTTTATAGGTAGGCTATCTAATGGTCTTATGATAGGAGATTGGAAAAGAAATATGAAGCATGGGAATGAAGCAGTAGATTTATTTTTCAAAATACTTTATTAAAATATTAAAGCAAATATACACAAACTACCTGTCTATCCTGCCAATGAAAGGCATAATGTGTCATAAATTAACAATGTATGTCTTGCATAATAGGGTTTTATTTCCTGATTGATGGATGGTGCAGAAAGCCCAAACCATGAATTTGGGACAGTTTTCTTTTGCATCTGCCAAGAGCTTATAGAATATTCTTGTAGAGATGTTATCACTTTCACCATCAGCATTTTTAGATTTTGATTTTACAATGCTAGAAATCATTAGATTTTGGAATGCACATGCTTTCAGTCTGGGTAATCTGCTAACACATGCATTCTTACCAAATGCTATCTAACACCCCTTCAGATTCAACCCTTGGCCACCACTTCAGATTTTATTCCTTTCTATTTTCAAAAAGAAATGTATTCTTTAAAAAATTAACTAATTGGAACAGTTTTGCTTCAAATACAGTGTTTTATCAAACTTTGCTTTAAATATTTGTCAAATTTATAGAAATTAGATAATGCTATAATTTTAATGCTTCTGTGACAATCTTAAAATTTATTTGATATGAGTGAAATTGACCATTTTCCCTTTTAGTCATTCTGAATAGCCCTTGCCTAGTTCTCTGCTAGACTAGGTCTTTTCACTTTTTAGTGTTTCACTCTTTATTTAGTGGAGCCAATAAGCCATTGATTGTAATGCAAATTAGAAATATATAGTCTTAAAATATTAAAATAAATAAAATAAAAATTAAGTAACTTTTGAAAACAATGTCAAGTTTTAAGTAAATGTTTGGTTTGCTGATAGATTGTGAAGCATTATTATCCTTCAAAAATTATTAAAATATCAAATCTGAATATTAGAATAAAAGCTCCATGACATGGCTCCTATAAACCTAGTGCCCAGCACCTTGCTTGGCACAGAAAAGGGAACACGTACACAATGAGGAAATTACTCACCACCTGATACCTTAAAAACTATGGTGTTGGGGGCAGTAAAAGGTTATTGGAATACTACAATAATGTTTCCAAAAAGAAAAAAAGAAGAAGAAACTTAAACCAAAAGAGGTAATTTAAATGTTATCCACCTGTCAATAGTATCATTAATTTTCTAAGAAGATTTCACATGTACTTTTTTTTCTAATCAAGAATTCCTTACTGCTTTCATAATCCCACAGCAGAAATGTAATATCATAGGTGGGCATAGTAAAAATGTCTTTAAATTACAATTTGGAACTAGGTGTTTTATAGGTAGCATTTACTTTCCTTTTGTGGTCTGCTTGGTCTCAGATCAGGAAAAATTAATGTTTTATGTACCTTACAGACCAATTCTTTTTGTTTATGGATGCTAGCCATGATTTTACACCTTTCTCTGAAAGTCACAAGTTCTGAATTTCATAGAATCATTCTCCCAGCTTATAGATATATATAGATATAGATATAGATAAAGATATAGATATACATATACATCTACATTAGTCATCAATAAATTAATTTCTCAGTGGATCCAATTTTGAAAATCCATATAAGCAATCATTTTTCTTAATCATTATCAAAGTTTAAATTGTACTGTGATGTGTTTTACATACTATTATCCTTATTACAAACTTCTTAATTACATGATAACCAAATCATAGTGACTGAATAGAAAACATATGATCACTTCAATAGGTGGAGTAGAGCATTAAATTAGAATCAATAAGTATTCATTTTTTTTCAACCTTGGAAAATAAGAATAGTGAGTATGTCAATTTGGTAAAGAAAAAACTATGTATAAAATAAAATAAGAATAAAATATGTATAAAAATAAAATATGTATAAAATTCCTGAACAAATAGCAGTTTTTGATGAATTAGTAAATTGTTGATACATTAGATATGATACAGGTATGCTCACTCTCAGACTTCTAATATTTTCTTGGCAGACTAATCCAATGGATCAAGAACAAATAGAACGAATTAAGGTAATTTTAGTTTATTTACATAGTAGAGTTGTATTACACAATGAAAATGAATAAGCCATTGCAATATGCAACAACAAAAATGATTCTTTGAAACAGAATTCAAAGCGAATGAAGTCACAAATGAAAATTGTTTCTATTTATAAAAATTTCCAAATCAGACAAAGCTAGTAACTGCAGTCAGAAGTCAAGTGAGTGGTGCCTCTGGAGGACCCACTCATTGTTGAAGAGGGGACACCCAGGAACTTCTGAGGCTCTGATAATACTCTTCCCTGGCCTCCATGCTTCCTATGCAAAGGGCTTCACTTTATCACAGCTTTCACTATGTATTGATTGTTAAGTATATGTTAGAATTTAATAAATACACCTGAAAAAGGGATTTCCTTTACAGTACTATAAAATTGTAATTTTGTATGGTGCAACAGTAATAGAAAACTTCAAAATGCTCAGAAAAAATGGAATTAAAATATGATTATTTCAGTGCCAAAAAATTGAAATTCATGGAGTTTTTCATAATACATAGCTTTCTATGAGCTATTTTAAGATCTTCTCATAGTATTGCTAAATATAATAAGGCATATATCAAAAAAGAGCATTATATAATACAATAATACCATAAAATATTGTGGTAAATGATGCAGTGATGTTGAAAAAAATGTAATAATGAAACATATTTTATATGTTTAATATGCATTTTGTTTTGTTTATGTAAAAGGCAGAGGGAAAGAGAAAGAGAGGGAGAGGGGGAGCTCTCCCATCCTCTGGTTCACTTTCTAACTTCTCACAGTTGCCAGGACCGTGCCAGGCCCAAGGGCAAGAATCACCAGATCAAGTCGGGTCTCCTTCATGGGGGACGGGAGCCCACTTGAACAATCTCCTGTCGCCTTCTAAGGTGGGTGTGAGCAGGAAGCTGGACTTGGAAGCAGAGCCGGAACTGAAGGCCAGGCAGTTTAATAGGGGATACAGCCCTCCAGAGTGGCATCTTACTCACTGCGAATGCCAACCCACATACTAGTGTATATAATACTAAAAAAAAAAAAAAAATACCTGTGATCATATTATACATAGTATATAATGATACAGTAAATTATAAAAATGCAGAAAAAATAATTATAATAAACACACCATCTTTAACTTGTTTTAGATGATTACTTATTTATATAATATATATAATATATATAATAAACACACCATTCTTTAACTTGTTTTAGATGATTACTTATTTAATACTATACAAGTTCTTTGAGCCAATTAGTCCATTAAATTTACACATAAGATGACAGGATTACAAGGAATCCTGGTCACATAATTGCCTAGTCCGATGGCACACAGCTAGTTGCTAACAGAATGTGAACAGTGAACAGATGTGTCTCCATCCCCATTAAGTAATCATTTAAAGTATAATTTTATTGTCTTATATACAAGGCAGAGTCCATACTTTGGTGCAAACGAGGGCTACTCCAGATCCTGGCCTCTACTGGGTTCTTAAATCTGTGTCTTAATTCTTCCCGCCCCCCATCAAAATTTTCCTGCAAACTTCCATCATTGCCTCCAAAACACAATGCTCCAGCTGTTGCTGTTGTTGTAAAATCATCATTAAACAAGTAATTTCTTAGTGACAATTCACTCTAATGTGAAAGACTAAATCATGGAGGCACAACTTTACCCTCCCTCGTACTTCTTCTGCCCACCAAACCTCTATAAAAATAGTGAAGGGCATGTCACAATTGCATTAAAAAATCTGGAACAATAAATACAAAGATCCTGAAATTCAATTCTGCAATCCCAAGATATGAAACATACTATAATCTGGTTTTTTATTCACATTGGGTTGTTTTTTAAAACATCAGAAATTAAATAATTACTTAAGTACATTACTTGATTTATATGCATTTGGTCTCCCCAGTCAATATGCAAGTCATGAAGTGAAATAAAAAAAAGAGGAATAGAGACTACAGTAAATATAAACAGAGCTGATAGGTATTTTTGAGGCTATTTAGAACATCATCAGCTTAAAGTTTTACACCCTTAAGTATTATATTTTTTAATATTTTACTTCATTTCTAGTATGGGACAGTCAACAAGTCTGCATGCTGGTTAGTCATTCTTTATTTCTCTTTGTTGTTCATTTAATTTGTGCAATCAGTTTCTTGAGTTCTTCTGTGGTAAATTGTGAGAGGAAACTATTACCCTCAGTGAGTAAGTCTAAGTATTCCAGTCATTTGTTTCTTTGCATATACTTCCATTGCTGTTTTCCATAAACTGATCGGTGCCCCTACTAAGCAAATTTTATTTTTAGAGGTCTCAGGAATGCAGTCAGAAAAGGTCCTCTGTGAAGATCATCCATGCAACTACACTTTATAGATGAAGACAGGAAAAGTGTGATCCAGACACAGGAAGTGGTTTGCTGTTCTATTTTTTTAAAGCCTTATTTTTATTGTTCATTTGAAAGGCATGCTGATAAAGAGAGCTAGAGAGACACAGAAATAAAGAAATTTCCCATGTGCTGGTTCATGTCCCAAATGGCTACAACAGCCAAGTCTGGGCCTGACGAAAGTCAGAAGCCTCGAACTCCATCGAAGCCTCTTGCATCTGGGTGGCAGGGACCCACGTTACTTGAACCACGTTCTTCTGCATTCTAGGTGGATTACAAGGGACCTGGATTGGAAGCAGAGCAGCAGGGACTGGAAATAGTGTTTTGATGTGGGATGTTGGCATCCCAGGCAGCAGCTTAACTCATGGTGAGCCAACACTAGCCACCTGAGAGTTCTTTGGATCTATGGTTTCATGAGTTCATTAAACATGATGATAAACATAAATGGTTTTGCCAAATTTCTGTAGTTTATTCTAATATCTAATGTTGACTTTGATTCTCATACTTATGTGTGAAAAATGTTAATAGATTTTTAAGTAGATCTTGTAAATTCAAATCAATAGGATTTCAAATAATCAATGTCATCCAAAAACAGAACTAACAGCATCTGTGATGTCTGAGAAGGTAGATATGAAAATACATTATTCCTACAACGATTGATTTATATAAGATTTTACACATAAGTCATTTTATGCTCCAGTGGCTTTCTTTTTTAAAAAAAATTAATATTAAGAGAATAGATTTTATGCATCCCATAAGTACCATTCCAAGAAGACAATCATACTCCCTTACTCCCTCTTCCCTTCTCTTCATTAGTTTTTGCAAAGACATAATTTTAATCTACTCTATGTTCACAGGTTTAATTAACTGCTAAACATAATATTCAACAAATAAAAAGTAAGAAGACCACCGTTCCACAGGAGTATAAACAAGGTCTAAAAACAACAATCATATCACAAAATATTCATTTCATTCCTGTACATTTTTGTCTTCTATATTAACTGCTACATATCATTGAAAACATTTATTTGTCTTCTTGATTCTGGTTTATTTCAGAGTGGTTTCCTGTCACAGTCATTTCATTACAAAACACAGGATTTTATTTTTTTTATGGCTGAATAGTGTTCCATAATGTATCTATATCACATTTTCTTTATCCAGTTATCAGTTAACAGACATCTGGGTTGATTCCGTATCTTTGTTATAATGAATTGAGCTGCAATAAACACGGGAGTACAAATAAATCTTTCCTATGCTCATTTCACTTCATTTGAGTAAATTCCCAGGATGGCTGCAAAATATGGAAAATCAATTTTCAGATTTCTGAGGAATCTCATACTTTCTTCCACAATGGCTGTACCGGTTTACATTCCCACCAGCAGTGGATTAGGTTACCTTTCCTCCATGTCCTCGTTAGCATTAGTTTTTTATTTTTGGATGATAGACATTCTAACTGGGGTGAGGTTTAACTTCATTGGGGTTTTTGTTTGCATTTCCCTTATGGCTACTGATCCTGGGCATTTTTTCATGTGTCTGTTAGCAATCTGTATTTTACCCTTTTAAAAATACCTGTTTGTGTCCTTTGCCCATTTCTTAAATGGAAAGTTTGTTTTGTTGTTGTTGACTTTCTTGGGATCTTTATAGATCCTGGCTATTAATCTTTTATCAATTGCTTAGTTTGCAAACATTTTTCTCCCATTCTGTTGGTGCATCTTTACTTTGCTGAGATTTTCCTTTGCAGTGCAGAAGCTTCTTAGCTTGATGTACTTCAATTTGTCTATTTTGGCTTTGACTGCCTGTGCTTTCAGGGTCTTTTCCAAAAAGTCTTTGCAAATGCCAATGCCTTGCAGAGTTTCCAATATGTTCTAGTAATTTGATGGTACAAAGTCATAGATTTAGGTCTTTGACCCATATCTGTTTTAGTTGATTTTTGTAGAAAGTGTAAGGCAGGAGTCTTGGTTTATACTTCTGCATGTGTAGATCCAATTTTCCCAGCATCTTTTGTTGAAGAGACTGTTCATTCTCCAGAGATTGATTTTAGCTCATTTTTAAAAGATCAGTTGTTTGTATTCACTGAACAACATCTCAATTTTTAAAAATGGAGATAGTTTAATTTCCCCTTATTCTTTGATTCCCCCTTCCCTTAAGTATTAAAAACTCTCATGTGATGTTATTATTGCCCAAATCTTGTACAGAACATTTGTAATCATTAAAGGTCCATTAAGGGTTTGTACTAGAGTTACTCATTAAACAAATAAATTCCTTTAAAATTTAACTAATATAAATAGTAATGCAATAAATACTGCTTGTGCTTGTCTTCTAGGGTGTAAACTCTAGAATCTCATTTCTTAGATTCAAGTTCTTCTACTGGCGCTTTCTAGTTACCTGACTGGCCATGTCTCTAATCTCTGTGTCTCAGTTACTTTTCAAATGATAATACTAGTGACTACTCTGTAAATCCATTGCAAGAAGTAAATGAGGCCGGCGCCGCGGCTCACTAGGCTAATCCTCCGCCTAGCGGCGCCGGCACACCGGGTTCTAGTCCCGGTCGGGGCGCCGGATTCTGTCCCAGTTGCCCCTCTTCCAGGCCAGCCCTCTGCTGTGGCCAGGGAGTGCAGTGGAGGATGGCCCAGGTGCTTGGGCCCTGCACCCCATGGGAGACCAGGAGAAGCACCTGGCTCCTGGCTCCTGCCATCGGATCAGCGCGGTGCGCCGGCCGCAGCGCGCCGGCCGCGGCGGCCATTGGAGGGTGAACCAACGGCAAAAGGAAGACCTTTCTCTCTGTCTCTCTCTCTCTCACTGTCCACTCTGCCTGTCAAAAAAAAAAAAAAAAAAGAAGTAAATGAGTGTAGTGTGAATGTGTATAAAACTCTTGAAAAGTTCATGGCCACTGATAATTATAACTTGTCATCACAAAGTATTTTTTTTTTTATTTAGGCAATTTCTGTTAGGCAGTTTCCCAAAAAGTAAAAATAGTGGGTCAAAGTTTATTGTGACTCTTAAATGCTTAACATTTATTGCTAAAGTATAGCCTTAGAAGAGAATTCAAAACTATTACATATATTACCAGCAAAATATGAGCTTGAACTTAATCAGTACCTGTTATGTTGTTCCCATCAATAAAAGAACTTTATTATAATTGTTGTCTTTTTATCTCATTTACATCTGTTCTGTCTCTGATAATTTGATAGGTAAAACTGAAGTTCTCCTTTGTATTGTACTTGACCACAAAGACAACTAGACATGTGGGAAAATATTTATGTGCTACTTGTTTTTGCTCATTAGGGCCATTTTGAAGCCTGTGATTCTCAGTTAAATCTGTTAACTTTTCTGTTGCTGCTTACAGCATTTAAAGCTTGCAATTTTCTTCCTCACTCAGAAGTTTTATAAACATTCACTTCAGTATTGTCTAAGGCCTTAATTTTTTTTTTAATCAGGGCTCTGTCATAAATGGAACGTGCTCTGGTATCTGGCCCCTGAGTACCTGTGACTTTTTAATTTTTGAAATATTTAATTTTTTCAAAAAAGGCTTATTTTAATCATTTTTATTAATATGAGCTCCTTGTGAATTTCAAGGTGGTACAGAGCAATATTTCCATACATATACATAGCATGAATCAATCACACCAGGCAAACAGACTTTCTTTTCTTTTCTTTTTTTTTTTTTTTTTTTTTTTTGACAGGCAGAGTGGAAAGGTCTTCCTTTCGCCGTTGGTTCACTCTCCAATGGCCACCATGGCTGGCGTGCTGCAGCCGGTGCACTGCGCTGATCCGAAGGCAGGAGCCAGGTACTTATCCTGGTCTCCCATGGGGTGCAGGGCCCAAGCACTTGGGCCATCCTCCACTGCCTTCCCAGGCCACAGCAGAGAGCTGGCCTGGAAGAGGGGCAACCGGGACAGAATCCAGCGCCCCGACCGGGACTAGAACCCGGTGTGCCGGCGCCGCAAGGCAGAGGATTAGCCTATTGAGCCGCGGCGCTGGCCAAGGCAAATAGACTTTCTAGTCATTTACCTTTCTCCTGTATTTGGAGCTTACCAGAGTTCTTCATACAGATATAACACATCACAGTGAATTATAATACTCCTACTGTGTAACAAAAACCACAATGAGTTAGTTTCAACCTAGTGCATATTAGAATTCATTATCCAACCTTCCCTTTTTACCTTCTCTCCACTCTTCCAAGCCTCTAGAAATCACTATATTAGGATTAAATATATATGTATGTGTGTATATATATATATGTACGTGTGTAAGTATATATGAATGTATATGTGTATGTGTGTAAGTATATGTGTGTATATATATATATATACTTCCACATATGAAAGAGAAAGTGTATTACTTGTTTTTCTGACTTTTCACATAACATAATGATCTTCAGTACTATATATATCTGCAAATGTCAAGATTTAATTCCTTTTTATGGTTGAATAATACTACACTGTGTACCTGTATCATAGTTTCTTTATCCATTCTTCTGTTGATGGAAACCTAGGTTGATTCCATTCCTCGATTATTGTGAATAGTGCTGCAATGAACACAGGAGTGCAGCTATCGCTCTCACATGCTGATTTTAATTCACTTGTATGTATACTCAGAAGGAGGATGGATGGGTTAAAGGATACAGCTATTTTTAGTTTTCTTAGGAACTACTATACTGTTTTCCAAAATTGCTGTACTAAACTATACTCCCACCATGGGTGTATGGGGGCTCCCCTCTCTCTTACATCCATACCAACTTTGGTTATTTTATTGTCTTTTTCATAATTGTCATTGTAACTGGAATGAATTGATACTTCATTGTGTTTTTGTCTGTACTTCCCCACAGCCATTGTATTTCTTCTGAGAAATGTCTGTGTAGATTATTTACCCTTTTTTAACTGGATTGGATGAGATTTTATTGTTGAATCTTTTGAGTTCCTTATTTATTCTGGACATCAGTTCTTTGTCAGATGGATGGCTTGCAAACAACATCCCTCTCATTTTGTTGGTTGTCTCTTCACTCTGTTAAGAAGTTTCTTTTGGGGCCAGAGTTGTGGCATAATGGGTTTACCTGCCACCTGGGACACCGGCATCCCATATGGGATTCGGTTTGAGTCTCAGATGCAACACTTCTGATCCAGCTCCCTGCTAATGCGCCTGGGAAAGCAGCAGCAGATGGCTCAAGTGCTTCAGCCCCTGCCACCCACATGGGAGACCTGAATGAAGTCCCTGGCTCCTGGCTTGTCTGGCCCAGCCCTGGCCATTGTGGCATTATGGGCTCTCACTCTCTCTCTCCCTCCCTCTCTCCATCCCTCCCTCTGTATTTGAAATGAATAATAATTAAATAAATAAATCTTTTTTTATAAAATAAGTTTCTTCATGTGATATTTTTATTTTCAGGACTGGCTTATTTCACTAAATATACTGGTTTCCAGTTGCACCCATCTTGTTGCAAAGATAGGATTTTACTTTTTGTTTTTACTACTGAGTAGTATTCCAGAGAGTATACATACCACATTGTTTCTATATCCAGCCATTAATTGATGAGCACCTAGATTGATTCCATATGTTAGCAGTTGTTAATTGAGCTGCGAAAACATGGGGGTACAAATAACTGTTTCATGTGCTGATCTCATTTTATTTGGGTAAATTCCCAACAGAAGTTTCTTCATTTTATATTTATCTATTTTTGCTTTAGTTTCTTGTGCCTAAGCCAATGTCTTAAAGTGTTTCTTCTAGGTTTCCTTTTTAAAAAAGACTAATTCAGTCGCTGGCACTGTGGCATAGCACGTAAAGCCACCACTTGCAGTGCCAACATCCCATATAGGTGCGGGTTCCAGTCCCAGCTGCTCTGCTTCCAATCTAGCTCCCTGCAAATGCTCCTGGGAAAGCAAAGGAAAATAGTCCAAGTCCTTGGGCCTCTGAGCCCACATGGGAGACCCAGAAGAAGCTCCTGGTTCCTGCCTTTGGCCTGGCCCAGCCCTGGCCATTGCAGCCATTTAGGGAGTTAACCAGTGAACTGAAGGTCTCTCTTCTCTCTCTGTAATTCTGACTTTAAAATAAATAAATAAATATTTTAAAGTAAAAATAAAAATACTAATTCATCCAATGCATGAACATGGAAAGTGTTTCCATTGTTTTTGTTTGTCCTGTTCAATTTCTTTTCTAAATGTTTCATAATTTTCAATGTAAAAATAATTCACATCTTGGTTAATTTATTTTAATGTATTTTTGTGAAAGTGTATTTATTGTGGATGAAATTATTCTTATAATTTTCTCAGCAAATTTGTTACTTAAATATAAAAATGCTACTGATTTTTTAAAAAAAGATTTATGTAATTGAAGTGTTATAGAAATGGAGAGACAGAAAGAGAGATCTAAGACAAGAAGAGAGGAATTGAGAGAGAGAGAGAGAGAAATATATTCCATGTGTTGATTCATTCCCCAGATAGCTGCGATAGCTACGACTGGGCCAGGCCAAACCCAGGAGCTTATTGGCTCTTCCACATAGGTAGCAAGGGCCCAGGTACTTGGGCTATTTTACGTTGTTTTTTTCTAAGCCATTATCAAGGAGCTGGATCTGAAGTGGAGAAGCCTGGACATGAGCCAACACTCATATGGGATGCAGGAGTCACAGCAACAGCTTTACCTGCTATGCCACAATGCCGGCGCCAGTGCTACAAATTTTTGAGTGCTGATTTTATAGCCTACAACTTGACTGAATTCATTTAGTAGTTCTAGTAGTCTCAGAATCTTTTGGTTTATCTATAATTAGAATCGTATCTTTGGCAAAGAGGGGTAATTCGATCAATTCCTTTCCTATTTGTATGACTTTTTCCTCTTTCTCTTGCCTAATGGTTCTAGATAAAATTTCAATTATTACATGATTATTATATTGATTAGGGGCAGGAGCATTGGGTATCTTTTTCTTGTTCCAGGTCTGAAAGGAAATGCTTTCAGATTTTCCCTGATCAGTATGGTTTTTGCTATGGGTCTGTCAAATATAGTTTTTATTATATTTAAGTATGCTTCTTCTATAACTTTTTATTATATTGAAGTATGTTTCTTCTGTATCCAACTTCTTCAAGTTTTTTAATGGGTGCTTAATTTTTTTAAAAGTTCTTTCTGTGTCTATTGAGATGATTTTATAATTTTTATCATTCATTTGGTTGATGTGATATATTTATTGATTTATGTATGTTCAATCATCCATGTATCATTGTGATAAATCCAATTTGGTCAGGGTGAATTGTTTGGTCTGTGTTGGATTCAGCTTGTTAGTATTTTGTTGAGAATCTTTAAAATTCTGTCCCTCAAAGACACACCAGTATATCATTTGCTTTTTTGTTTTGCTGTTTTATGGTTTTGGAATCAGGATAATTCTGGCTTCACAGAGTAAGATTGGAAAGATTCCGTCACTTTCAATTTTTATAATAATTTGAGAAGTATTGATGTTAGCTCTTCCTTAAATGTTTGGTAGAATTCAGTAGTACAGTCTTCTGGTTCTGGGCTTATTACTGATATGATTATGTTACTCATTATTCGTCTGCTCAGGTTTTCTGTTTCTTTATGATTCAATTTTGGTAAGTAATACTTATCCAGAACTGTATCTGTGTCTTCTAGATCTTCCAAGAAGAAAGGAAGGGGTGGGGTGGGGAGAGTGTGGTCAGGAGGGAAGGTAGGGTGGGATGTATCACTATGCTCCTAAATCTGTATATATGAAATACATGAAATTTGTTCACCCTATAAATAAAAAAATATACAAAAGAAGAGGTCCTTGAGATGTTTTCTGTTCAATACATGTAATTGGCATAATTGTGAACAAAGAGGTAAGTTGTCTGACTTACATATACCAGAATATGATGAGGGTGCAACATAGGAGAACACCATAATCCCTTCCATTTTTTGAAAGATTTATTTGATTGTTGGAAAGGCAGAGTTACACAGAGAGAGAGGAGATCTTCCATCTTCTGGTTTAGTCCTCAAATGGCCAAAACAGCCAGGGCTGCGTCAGGCTGAAGCCAGGAGCTCCAACACTATTTGGGTCTCCCATGTGGGTAACAAGGGGCCTAAGCACTGCTTTCCAGAGTCCAATAGCAGGAGCTGGATCAGGAGTGGAGCAGCCGGGCTCAAATCAGAGCCCATGAGGGATGCCAGTGCCTAGGAGGCAGCCTACCCTGCTGTAGTGGCTTAGCCCTCTGTCTCACAATGCTGGTGCTAATCCCTTCCATTTAAAGGAAGGAAAGGAGACTTGGAAAAACTACTTGTTCACAGCAACTTCCCATCACAGCCATGTACATGCTTCCATTTCCTTAAGGCTTGGTCACCTCCCTAGCAGTTGTTCTTCCTGGCTCCGGGCTTTCTTTGCACTCTCGTTCCTGTCTTCTGGAGCGTCTGTCATTCTCCATAATAAATGGCCCCTGTCATCAAAGCATAGGCCTCCCAGACTGCTTCTTGCTCAGACAGGTTGAGGGTCCCAGAAGCCTTTTAAAAATGTTTTGTAGTGTCTTTCTTTGTTTTAATGACAGCTGATACAATTCCTCAGGAGAAAATGTGGGTTTCTTAGCTATCAGTTTACTAATATATTTAATTAGACAAAAGCAACACACACAGTTTTCCTAGAGATACTGCTTCCTGTGCCTTGGGCTCCCTGTGACAATGCTGTGAGACCACACCCCTAAGAACCTTACCAATCATCCTCCGGATTTGCTCTTCAGCTCGCAGACTTAGTTTGAAGGTTGTCTGCCATCTGGAAAGATGGAATAAGAAGCAGTTTTATTTTTGTTGTGAGGTTTTGAAGACCTGGTTCGTGTACATTTAACAAGTTACCTTGGCTTATCCCTCTCCTCTTACATTTTTCATTGGAAACCAGTGGAATCCAGCTGGCTATTTCAATATTATTCTTGGAAATATCTTTAGTGTACCTCATTCCTATCACTGTATTATCAAAGAAAACAGTGTTACCAGATTTTCAGCCATTATAAAATAACGAATCCCTTGATCAGCATAGCCCTGACTGTTAATGAACAACTTAATACATTATCCCTCTTAGTAGTTTTTTTATCTGTTCTACTAATATGACTGGTTTAGATCTATAATTGATGCACAGTTATTCTTAAGTGTTGAAAATTAACTGAAATGTGATCCCTGTTGAACATGGTGGTGGGAATGGGAGAGGGAAGAGATGTATAATTTGGGACATGCTCAGGCTGACTTGCCCCAAGTGGTGGAGTTGGAAGCATACCAGGGGATTCCAATTCAATCCCATCGAGGTGGCATGTACCAATGCCATCTCACTGTTCCAGGTGATCAGTTTCAGTTCACAGTTGGTCATGGTGAAGGGACTGGGAGTCAAAGGGAGCACATAGACAAGTCTAGTACCTGCTAACGCTAACTGATGGAGTAAATAAAGGGGAGAGTGATCCAACATGGGAAGTGAGATACTCAGCAGACTCATAGAATGGCAGATGTCCTAAATAGCACTCTGGCCTCAGAATCAGCCCTAAAGGCATTCGGAGCTGGCTGAAAAGCTCATGAGAGTATTTCAGGCATGGAAAGCCAAGACACTCTGGCAAAAGATCTCTGCGAGTGAGATCCCAGTGGAAAGAACAGGTCATCAAAGAAGGAGGTACCTTTCTCTGAAGGGAGGAGAGAACCTCCACTTTGACTATGACCTTGTCTAAACAAGATAAGAGTCGGAGAACTCAGAGGGCTTCCATAGCCTTGGAAACTCATGACTAGAGCATAGGGAGATTACTGATGCCATAGACAGGAGTGTCAATTGGTAAAGTCAACAACAGGAGTCACTGTGCACTTACTCCTCATGTAGGATCTCTGTCCTTAATGTGCTGTACATTGAGATTTAATGCTATAACGAGTACTCAAACAATATATTTCACTTTGTGTTTCTATGGGGGTGCAAACTGTTGAAATCCTTACTTAATGCATACTAAACTGATCCTCTGTAAAAAAAAAAAAAAAAAAAAAAAAGAAATTATCAATTCCCAACTTGACTCTCACTGGGATTAAACATGACAATAGGTCTGCTCTGATTTCATCATCATTTAAGAAAATCATCTATTATTTTTCACTTTATGTTTCTGTGTGGGAGCAAACTGTTGAAATCCATACTTAATGTATACTAAGCTGATCTTCTGTATATTAAGATAATCGAAAATGAATCTTGATGTGAATGGAAGGGGAGAGGGAGTGGGAAAGGGGAGGGTTGTGGGTGGGAGGGACGGTATGGGGGGGAAGCCATTGTAACCCATGAGTCGTACTTTGGAAATTTATATGCATTAAATAAAAGTTTAAAAAAAAAATAACGAATCCCTTTCACCTATTTCCAATTATTCTCATGTATTCTTTACTCTTCCTCCTGTTTCCTTTTAGTCACTCTATTATCCTTTCCAGCTTCAGATCCCACAATCCCAAAATCAAAGCCGCATGTTTTATGTTTTAGTGATACCAGCACCTTACATGTGATACTAGAATGTTTCCCAAATATTATTGCTGCTTAAAAGAGCACTCCAAAATGTGACAGCTTGAAACAACGACAATAATTTATTCTCTTCAGAGATCAGCAATTTGAAAATAGCTTAGTGGGAATGGCTCAGCTCCGCTCCATGCAGCATCGGTCACAGCAGCTTGACTGAGCCGTTAGAGATCTACATCGGCACTTCAACAAGTATGTGGAGAAAGAATTAAAACAAATTTACTTGACTGCAAAGAAATTTGAAAGACTTGCATGGTTTTTCCATAAAATACATTTTCCATGGGCTATTGAAGACCGCTTCTTTGCATGAATTCCAATTATTTTGCACCTGTAAACCCATTTTAAACTCCATTTTCCACAAAACTTTTGAAGTACCCTCATCCTTTCAGAGCAACATAGGTCCCAGCCAGTTGATGCAGTTATCTGGGAACTCGGCTAAATCTATGGGGGAGAGGGCCTTTCCTATTCACCTTTGTCTCTCCACAGATTGCTTGGATTTCTTAAGATCAAGCATCCCAAGACAGTAAGTGAGGTAGACCTGAATGGAACGTTTATGATGTAGCTTCAGAAATCACATTGTATCACTTAATCTATTACCTGTTTATTGAGGTAGACACAAAGGTTTTACCAAGTTCAAGACTAGAAAACAGAAGTTTGGCCATGTAAGGGGAGGATGTCAAGATTCACTGTAAGAAGATGATGTGGAATAAGTAATATTGCTGAAGCTACCCAGAGAAAATTCAGTCCTCCCCACAGCATCTGCCAGGTGCATCCAAGGTAAATTTATTCTTTTTCTTCCTCAATAGTGTGTGTGTGTGTGTGTGTGTGTGTATAATTAGCAGATACTTAAATCTGTATAGTTATTCTGTTCCTTGTCAAAATGTTGCCTATTCATTAACATGCATTTATGTTTCTCTAGCATAATTATTTCTGTAATTATTAGTTGGCCTCATGCTGTTATGAAGAGCTTTTTCTTGTCTGTTGATGTGTATATTTTACTCTCATCTTTGTGTATTCATAGACTTTTAATTTATTCAATGGATTAGAATCTGTTACTCTCATTACTTAGTTTGATACTCAAGTTTTATCACAACTTTGGCCAATCTTTTCCAAACTATCATTTATATCCATCACTCCTTAAACAGTTTGTTGATTTCTGGAAAAACAAACTATTTCCTTCTTATCTGGGATTTTGGGTCCCCAGGATCATACTTGGGCTTGATGAATTAAGAAAAGGATTCACAAGACTCAGAAAAGTCCATAAAATCAAAGTGAAGGAGGGAAAGGATGCAGACTGAGTGAGTAAAGGGAACAGATGCACGAGCTGAAGTCCAGAAACTGGGAAGATTTCCAGTTGTCCATTCCCATCTGAGCCACAAAGGGATCCAATTAGTTTTCCAACACATGTAAGGTGTTGTCCAGTGGGGAGTCACCTGAGCCTGGGTGTTCTGGTCTTTTATCGGACAACAGTCACATAGATGTGCAGCAGTTGCATAGCTGCTCAAACTCTGGCCTACTGTTTCCCAGGGCCAAAAACAAGTGTTCACTCTACATGGACAAAACAAAGCACCTCACTCATGCCAAACCATTCTAATAAGAAGACTGTTCTGATGACCCAGGGATCACATCCTAGGAGCAAGCCAAGGGACAATCCTGGAAACAGGCCTTTTTCTTGAGATGGTACAATGCTTGAGCCACCCATACCTGCTAACACGATCATTTCCTACTCACCCAGGAATCAAGAAGACCTGAAGACTTTTACTGAACAATCACATTTAGACACCAGGATCTCATTGTTACTAATGTGTCATTACTTTTAGTTTTTCCCAGTGAACAAATCTAGAAAACATATGAATATATGTTGGTAACTATGTAGCAGATAAGACTAGTTTTCATGATCACCAAGAACACATTGTAATCTTCCCCCTTTTGATATTTGTAATTTTTCTATTACCCAACAGAAATAAACCTGGCTTCTATCAACCTTTAAATATTATTCACTTGTTAACACTAATATACACAGAAGACTTTACAAATTCATTAAATCATCTTACTGCAATAGTTAATAAAATTGAATGTTGAATAATATCCCTTACTTTGGAGGTAAAATTTATATAGCTCCAATTAAAAAGGAATAAATATTAAATGAACAATCTAAAATTTTCTCACAAATGTATAAACTTAGTAAGCCATAAACTATCAAGCTATACAGCAGTTTGATCACTCCATAAATTTCTCCCCTTTCTCTAACCAGTCAACACTCCTTCTCCCACAGGCAATCACCATTCTGAGGTTGTCACAGTGTCTTAGAGTTTAATATTAATGGAATCATATTTTGGACAAGTGTATTCTTTTGCATTGGCCTCTATTATTTATAATAACTGGATTTTGCCCATACTGTTGTGTTTATCAGTTGTCATTGTCTTTTTTTTTTTTTTAATTTGACAGGCAGAGTTAGATAGTGAGAGAGAGAGAGACAGAGAGAAAGGTCTTCTTTCCGTTGGTTCACCCCCCAAATGGCCTTACAGCCGGCACGCTGCACCGATCTGAAGCCAGGAGCCAGGTGCTTCTCCTGGTCTCCCATGCGGGTGCAGGGCCCAAGCACTTGGGCCATCCTCCACTGCCCTCCTGGGCCACAGCAGAGAGCTGGACTGAAAGAGGAGCAACTGGGACTAGAACCCGGCACCCATAAGGGATGCCGGCCCCACAGGCAGAAGATTAACCAAGTGAGCCACGGCACCAGCCTGTCATTTTATTTTTATAGCTAAATAGTCTTATTTTATAAATACCATGTTGCTAACCCATTCTATTTTTGATCACTATGTGATATTTCTAATTTGGAGGTTACTATGAATAAAAGTGCTATGGACCTTCTCTTACAATTTGTTTTCAGGTCTGTTTTGTTTTCAACAGAGTTTATTAATACATAAAATTGCTTGATCTTAGGATGAGAATTTCTTTGATGTAATAAAAAATGGCCAAATATGGGCAAACACTGTAGGCAGCGAATTAAGGCACTGCTTGGTATGCCAATATCCCATGTTGGAGCACCTGTTTGAGTATCGCTACTCTGCCTCGAATCTAGCTCCCTACTGATACAGGTGCACAGAAGCTGGTAACTGTTCAAGGATTGAGTCCCTGCCATTTACCTATTGCAGCCATTTGGGGAGGGAACCAGCAAATGCAAAACTCGCTCTCTCCCTCTCTCTCTCTCTCTCGTTTATCTGTTTCTCCTTCTCTTTCTCTGTCAATCTATCTCAGGTGTTTTACTATTTGAAATTCTCTCCAGTGGTTTATGAAGGTCCTTATGGCTAGATGTACTATGCAACATTTAATGTTGGCAGACCCTTAAGACAAGAGAGTATGTTGGGATATCTCATTTTGGCTCTAATTTGTGGTATTTTGGGGTAGATATTGAACACTTTATTCATTTGTTTATTACATATCACAGATAGGTCTTGGAAAGGAATTCTTCCTTGATATCTTTTCTCTATTGATTTGAAATTCAGAGTAACAGAGAGAAAGGGAGAGACAGAGAGATAGAGATCCTCCATCTGCTGGCTCAGTCCCCAAATGACCACATGATCATGGCTAGTTCAGGAGAAAACCAGGAGCTCAGAACTCCATCCAGGTATCCACATTGGTGGTAGAGGTCCAGTACTTACACCATCTTCTGCTGCTTTCCCAGAGACTTAACCCTGCACTCTGATACTGGACTCCATATTTGCAAGCAGTGGTCTAATCTGCTGCATCACAACTCCAGCACCAGAACTCTTCCTTTCTAACGTATTTTCAAGTCTTCTATCATTTTTCTTTTGTTTCCCTTATTTTCAGTCAGAGAAGTTATCTTTATGGAACTCATTTATTTAACTTATATATATTATATTCAAATAGTTTTTCTCATCTCTAGCTTGCCTATTCATTTTCAAAACACTGGTTTTAATGTTTAAATGTTTTCATTATCTTTTTATGTGAATTTATTAAATTCTATACTTGTCCAAAAAACATGTATCTACCTTTTAATCAAAAAATGTATATCACAGTGTTTTAATCCAGAAGGTTTTTTGGAATTCGCTTGAACATTTGGGGCTATTATCAACCACAAGTAAATTTTTCTGAATGCTATAAGCAATATTACATATTTCTTTCTTTTTTTCTTTGATTTCACTTGTTTTTAACAGAATAATGATCCAGGTACTGTTTTTTAGAAAGACTCTGATTTCTCCAGGGATTGACTCTGGTGAAAAGTCAATAAGCCATGTAAGTGAGAATTTACTTTGTACTTACTTGTTTTCCATGAATGCAATTTTCCTTCATTACATCAAAACTACACTGACTAGATTACTTGTAGTTTTATAATAAGTCTTGAAGTCATTTACTTTGAGTACTTGAACTTTGTTCCTATTTTTCTATGTTGTCTTGATTATTCTAGGCTTTTTATATTTCACTATAAATTTTAGGAGGTATTTGCCTGTGTCTACAACACTGATGCTTCACTGTTTATAATTTTGGTAAATTTTAGATCAACGTGTAGGAGTATTAGTATTTTATCTTTTAAATGTTGAATATGGTATATCTCTTTCTCTGTATATCATCTTTAACTTTTCAAAGTTACATTTTTAGTATCCAATATATACGGAGAGATTTTGACATTGTTTCATAAGATCATTCTTATGTATTTTTTTATTTTGTACTGTTGTAATTTTCTTTCCTCTGCTATTCCTTTCTACAGCAAAGGAATGGCATTAATTTTTTAATGGATCTTGACTGCTGAGACATGCTAAACTTCCATAATTGTTCTAGTAATGTGTATTTGCTGCCATTGAGTTCTTAGAATTGACTACATGAACATCTTGTCCTCTGTGAAGAGTCATGTTTCTATCTTTCCCAAACTTATGATCTTTAATATTTTTTCTTGCAAGTAACATTGTCAAGATCAATAGAATATTACTAGTAACAGAAGATACATCTGTCTTGTTCAAGATCTTGGAAGGAGAGTCCAAAATTTCCTTGAATATTATTATCTCAATAACAGGATTTTGGGATATTGTTTAGATGCTGCCAAAAAATACATTTAGAAGTCTGAAGCTCCAGTCCATTAGAATATAATTTAACTTGTTAATAGAACCATGCAATTAAGGTGTGATCATATGAAGGTTGCATCCTAGTCCAATATCACTTCTGACACAAAGATCACTCTGTGAAGACAGAGATACACAGGAAGAACTCTAAGTGATTGCAAAGGCCAAGTTTCATATTACACAGTTGCAAGCCAATGATTGTTAATGATTGCTAGTGAATCGCTAGAAACTAGCAAAAGGCAAGGAATGATGCTCTTACAACTTTCAGAGGAAGCATGACTCTGCTGACACACAGACTTTAGACTTCTAATTTCCAGAATTGTGAAAAAAATGACTTTTTTTTAATTTAAAGGACTCAGTTTATGATATTTGCTATAGCAGCCTTAAGAAAAAAATAAAGATACTATCAGATTGGGGAAATTCTCTTTACTGAACTCTACTTAGATGCTGTTTTATGAAATCAAGAATAGGGCTGCCTTCTGCAGTGCCGCCATCCCATATGGGCACCAGTTCAAGTCCCAGCTGCTATACTTCTGTTCCAGAACTCTGCTAATGCATCAAAGAAAGCAGCAGAAAATGGTCCATGTCTGTGAACACCTGTACCAACATGGGAGACCCATATGAAGCTTCTGACTCCTGGCTTTGGCCTGGCCTATCCCTGGCCATTATAGCCATTTGGGGAGTGAACAGGCAGATGGAAGTTCCATGTCTCTCTTCTCTCTCTCTCTCTCTTTCTCTAATTCTTTCAAATAAATACATTATTTTTTTTAAAAAAATCAAGAATAACCTAAATAATTTTTAAAATACTTTTTCTGCAATTGTCAACATTTTTCTGCTATCTACACATAACAAAATACATTGCAGGGCCAGCGCTGTGGCATAGTAGCAGATGAAGCCAACACCTGAAGTGCTAGCATCCCATATGGGTGCTGGTTTGAGTTCTGGCTGCTCCACTTCCAACTCTTTACTATGGCCTGGGAAAGCAGTAGAAGATGGCACAAGTCCTTAGGCTACTGCACCCATGTGGGAGACCTGGAAGAAGCTCGTGGTTCCTGACTTCAGATCAGCCCAGTTTCGGCTGTTGTGGCCATTTGAGGAGTGAACCGGAACATGGAAGACTTTCTCTCTCTCTCTCTCTCTCTCTCTCTCTCTCTGCCTCTGCCTCTCTGTAACTCCGCCTTTCAAATAAATAAATAAATCTTTTAGAAAAATTAAAAATATATTGCTTGATTTTCAAATTATACAAAAGCTGTGCTTTCCAAGATAAGCTCCACTTGAAGATAAAACAGTCATATTCTTACATTTCTCATGTGCATATTTTAATATTATAAAAAGGCTTTCATGTCCATGCTCAAAAATATGTTAAATATTTTGTTGCTTTTTCAGATTTTGACATTAGGTTATGACATTCTTGTATAAGTAGCTGGGAAATGTTCCCATCATATATTTTTGAAATAGTTTTTTAAGACTGATAATGTTCATGACTTAAGTATTTCAGTAAAAATTCCAGTAAATTTGTCATTTGTGGAAATCTTAAATTCCATTTTCATGGCTACTAGATTTAGATATCCTATTTTTGTTGCATCTAATTTGGTAAGTTGATTTTTCAAGAAATTTTTCTACTTAATAAGACTTGTTAAATACATTAATGCAAGGAATCATTATACCTCCTGTCCTTTCAATAGCTTTGAATCAGTTTTGCTAATTCAAATAGCTAGGTGATACATATGTATGTGTCAATATGTGTGCTTCTGCTTCTTTTGTCATAACTGCAACTCATATTTTCATGTTTTTAACACAGGTGTAGAGACTTTTGATTGTATGCTAGGCATTGTGAGTGATTTATTACAGGATCTGGGGATTAAAATCTTTCCTTTAAAGCATGTTGTGTTCTGTTTTCATATGCCATTAAATTCCTGATGGATAATTTTTTGTCCTATTAGATTCATTTCATTCTCTTTAAGATGTTTATATTTGAACTTTAAAGTTGGTGCTAAGCCTAATTTTTATAGATTTTAGTTACACTTAATGTATTACCCTTCTTGGGCATCAACCGAGTATTCAATTTGCTCTGTGAGGTTTCTATAATCAGATTTTAAAAAATTCTAATATTTCTCAGCATTGAATAAACACATGGCATTTCCTGTGTGACAGACTGTGTGAAGGTTCCAAGGTCCTTAGCTAAATCTCTCTTTTTTTTTAACTTTTATTTAGTAAATATAAATTTCCAAAGTAGTTTATGGATTACAATGGCTTTTTCCCCCCATAACTTCCCTCCCACCTGCAACCCTCCCATCTCCCACTCCCACTCCCATCCCATTCACATCAAGATTCATTTTCAATTATCTTTATATACAGAAGATCGATTTAGTATATATTGAGTAAAGATTTCATCAGTTTTCACCCACACAGAACATAAAGTGTAAAATACTGTTTGAGTAGTAGTTATAGCATTAATTCACATTGAGCAACACATTAAGGACAGAGATCCTACATGAGGAGTAAGTGCACAGTGATGCCTGTTGTTGACTTAACAATTTGACACTCTTCTTTATGGCGTCAGAAATCTCCCTAGGCTCTTGTCATGAGTTGCCAAGGCTATGGAAGCCTTTTGAGTTCGCCGACTTCAATCTTATTCAGACAAGGTCATAGTCAAAGTGGAAGTTCTCTGTCGCTCCCCCTCTTCCCGGAGGAACGACACAGGACCCTGTGCTGTTCTTTTGTCTGCTCGGCCCTCCCCGGGTTTGCTGCTGGTTCTTCCCGGGTTGGCTACTGTCCCTTCCACCTCCGTGGAAGGGCGGTTCTCCCTGCCACTTTCCCCACTTCCGCGGGGGAGCGGCACACCGCCGGCCGGCTCTCTCGGGGGCTGCACAGGTGTTCCTTCAGATAGATGTTCCCCTTATGCATGTTGTCTCTCTCCTCCTTTATAGTCCTCTTCCACCAATCCCAACTCTGCTACCCACACGCCGAGTACGCTGCTCTCCTCCAATCAGGAGCAGGTCCTACAGTTTATTGGTTGAACTGGAGGCAGCTGTGTAGAAGCTGTTTACTCCTCTCCCAGCGCCATATTGTGGGAGAGCAGATGCATAGAATAAGTCTTAATTCCAATAACTTAGTCTAGTCCGAGTTGCTCCCAGTTGCTCCCCACAGTTCTCCCCTCCCTTCAGAGAAAGGTACCTCCTTCTTTGATGGCCCCGTTCTTTCCACTGGGATCTCACTCGCAGAGATCTTTCATTTAGTTTTTTTTTTTTTTTTTTTTTTCCAGAGTGTCTTGGCTTTCCATGCCTAAAATACTCTCATGGACTCTTCAGCCAGAGCCGAATGCCTTAAGGGCTGATTCTGAGGCCAGAGTGCTATTTAGGACATCTGCCATTCTATGAGTTTGCTGTGTATCCCACTTCCCATGATGGTTCATTCTCTCCCTTTTTGATTCTATCAGTTAGTATTAGCAGACACTAGTCTTGTTTGTGTGATCCCTTTGACTCTTAGACCTATCAATGTGATCAATTGTGAACTGAAATTGATCACTTGGACTAGTGAGATGGCATTGGTACATGCCACCTTGATGGGATTGTATTGGAATCCCCTGGCCCGTTTCTAACTCCACCATTTGGGGCAAGTCCGATTGAGCAAGTCCCAAGTTGTACATCTCCTCCCTTATTCCTTAGCTAAATCTCTACACAGACTTGCATTCCCTATGTATAACCGAGTTCCTTCTTTGGAACCTAGACTCCAAAATCCCAGCCCTTTCATCAGATTGGAATTCTATATGACATGAAACTGGAGCAAATTCAGCTCTTTGATAGTAAATGAAAATTTAAAGTAATTGTGTCTTTCAGTCAGAATTAACAATGATGATTGTTGTCAGGTGCTGTCATCTCGTTACTAATCAATCTAATACTCTGTGCCTCAAAGCACTAATTACTGCTGCTCACAACATTATGGATCAGCTGAAGAATTCTTGTGATCTGGGCCAGACTCAGCTGACTTTATTTGGGCTTTTCACACCTCTTTGGTGCACAGGCAAACAATAGGCTGGCCAGGTTTAAGATGACCTCATTCACATGTTATTAGCTAGGTAAGCATCGACCATGCTGACAGGGTCACTTTCATTATTCAGAAACCTATTTCTTGTTAAAATTCTGATGACAGATTTTCAAAAAAGAGAGTAAATTAATGCAAGGCTTCTTGAGCGTAATCTCATGCCTTGAATAATAAATACTCTGGAATAAGGTATAATTAGATGAAGTCAAAAGTTGACCATATTGTACATATTTTGATGGGAAGAATTACAAAAGAATGTCAAAAAAATGGATACAAGGGAAAAAAGTTTTGCCTATATTGTCAACCTTAAATAGAGTAATACTCCCCAATCTCTCTTCCAAACTCCTAAAAGATGAGATTTGGGTTGTTAGGAAGCTTAAAAGTTTTGATGACGGCATCTGGTTGTTTAGAGTAACCGGTACCAGAAGTTACTCTTTCAGAAAATGACTAAAACTGGTCAAATATATAAAGTACATTTTTAGCACTCACTTTAAAAATAGGTCAATTGATTTGTTTCAGATCTGATGACATGGTCACTGTTCTCATCAAGGATCCTAGTTCATTTTTGTTAGCATGTTTGTATTAATCTTTAGGGTACCATGAGGATGTAATTTCTACCTCTCCTGCTCAAATGCTATTAAGTTCATTTCCTTCACTCACTTCCCAGGTTAATACAATTTTTATGCTTTCCATGAGTCTTAGAGCTTTCAGGTTGCTCCAGTTACCAGACTGTGATGTTCTTTTTTTTTTTTTTTCTTCCAAACTCTTAATCACTGATATATACCTAACTCCAACTGTCCTTTTATAAATGTGCCAGACCAAGTACACTGTCTGGAGTGTATGGAAATGTTTATATTGATTTTGCTTTCAGGGCTATAAGCCTTAATCCTAATTTTTCAGTAGTTACATTTAATAGAAAATTTGAGAAACAGGGGACATTGTTGGTACTTTATTTATTTGGACAAGCAGAGTGGACAGTGAGAGCAAGAGACAGAGAGAAAGGTCTTCCTTTTTCTGTTGGTTCACTCCTCCCACCCCCCCCAATGGCCACTGGTGCTGGTGCACTGCACTGATCCGAAGCCAGGAGCCAAGTGCTTCTCCTGTTCTCCCATGCAGGCACAGGGCCCAAGGACCTGGGCCATCCTCCACTGCACTCCCGGGGCCACAGCAGAGAGCTGGACTGGAGGAGGAGCAACCAGGACAGAATCCGGTGCCCCAACCGGGACTAGAACCCAGGGTGCCAGTGCTGCAGGTGGATGATTAGCCTATTGAGCTGTGCTGCCGGCCCATGGTTGGTACTTTTGAATACCCTTTTTCATCGTGTGCAGATCTTGGATATTGACAGGTAGTTACTCTCTGGTTTATTTCTGTCTGCTTTCTAGCCTTAGAATCCTATTTTTATTAAATTTTTAACAACAACAACACCAAGAAAAGAAAAACAACAATCTTCTTATTCTAAACATCGAAGTGACTTTGTTTCAGCTGGTAGTAACAGAATCAAATAACAGAAATTGGGTTTATACTACTTACCATGAGGCTTTGTGTTACATTTTTTGTAGAAGATAATCACATTACCCAATAAAATGATCCATATATTAGTGAATATCAGCAGTAGTAGAGCTGTAGATGTCAAACTGACTTAGGGTTATCTCCATTAATTGAGAAAGAATAAAACTTAATTATATGTAGAGATATTATTCTGTCATGAATGGAATGGAACAAATAAACCTTGCTTTTGTTTAATTTGCAGAAATTTCAGGACCTGAGATGATTTTGCTTCTGTTTGCTGATAAAACCAGTAAGTCTTGAAATAATGAGGTTCAATGTTTGTTATGTAATTATTTCTAACATAAGAGCCACTGGATAAGTAATCTTATATCTTTCCCTTTTATGAATTGCAACAGGGTTCAACTTATTTGGGTGTGTAGAAATTGAATATATTCAAATTAACACTGTAAAAAATTAATAAATATTAGAACGTTACTTTTACTTTTTTTTTTTTTTTTTTTTTTGACAGGCAGAGTGGATAGTGAGAGAGAGAGAGACAGAGAGAAAGGAGAGAAAGGTCTTCCTTTTGCCGTTGGTTCACCCTCCAATGGCCGCCGCGGCCGGCGCACCGCGCTGATCCGATGGCAGGAGCCAGGTGCTTCTCCTGGTCTCCCATGGAGTGCAGGGCCCAAGCACTTGGGCCATCCTCCATTGCACTCCCTGGCCACAGCAGAGAGCTGGCCTGGAAGAGGGGCAACCGGGACGGAATCCGGTGCCCCGACCGGGACTAGAACCCGGTGTGCCGGTGCCACAAGTTACTTTTAAAAGTTATTTTATTATTATTGTGCTGACAACAATCTCTGTAAAATTATTCTGTCTTGCTTCAGTTCTTGAAGTTCAGGCCTGTAGTGCCTAATAACATAATGACACATCTATAAACTTGAAGACAGAATTTGAGAATACTGAAGAGATTCAATAACATTTTTTAAATAGACTTATTTTATTTATTTGAAAGACAGAGTTACAGAGAGAGGTAGAGAGACAGAGAAAGAGAGAGAGAGAGAGAGAGAGAGAGAGAGAGAAAGATCTTACATCTGCAGGTTCACTCCCCAAATGGCTACAACAGCTGGAGCTGAGCCAATCCGAAGCCGGGAGCCAAGAGTTTTGTCCGGGTCTCTCATCTGGGTACATGGGCTCAAGGACTTTAGCTATCCTCTTCCATTTTCCCAGGCGCATTATTAGGGAGCTGGATCAAAAGCGGAGCAGCCAGGACTGAATGCTGGCACTGCAGGCGGGGGCTTTAACCCACTGCACCACAGCACCAGCCCCTCAATACGCATTTTTGATAACTAAAACTACAGTAAAAGGATTTTTCAAAACAATATTTTATCAAAAATTTCATTATCTAAAAGACCTTGATTTGCATATTTTCTCTAGATAGTCATTCTAAATTAATATTGAGCTTTAACTATGCTTGTAAAATAGCTCAAATCTTTGCCTTGAACAATATTAGCAGGAAAAATATTTCTATGCAATAAGAAAATGATTGCTGTGATCACACTTTCTGAGTATCATAAGAAACAGATTGCTACATCATATGAAAATTCCATTTCAGACTTTATTTTTAAATGTACAAAAGTGATCTCACTGAAGGAGAAATCAGAAAAGAAAGTTCACTCACAATAACTACAAAAGTAAATCATGTAGGCAAAAATTTAACCAAAGTGAAAGAACTCTATGAAGAAAGGTATATACCACTGATGAAAGATATCAGCAGGGATACATGAAAATTGTATTGAAAGGATTAATATTATTAAAATATTTATACTACTTAAGGCAATCTACAAATTCAATGAATCCATGTCAAAAGACCAACCAATTCTTTGCAGAATTAGGGAAAAAAATCCTAAAAATCATATGGAATCAAAAAAGACCCAGAATACTCAAAGTTATCTTGAGGAAAATAATCACTGGAGGCAGCACAGTACCTGATTCCATAGAGTGCTATAGAGCTATAGTAACTAAAACACCATGGTGATGGCACATGGATAAATGGAACAGAAGAAATGGCCCAGCCAACCGATTTTGTACAAAGACACTAAGAACATATACTGCAGAAGGGATAGTCTCTTCAACAAATCTTGCTGGTGAAACTGAATACATACATGCAGAAAAATGATATTAGATCCCCACCTCTCATCATGTACAAAAATCAGCTCAAGATGAATTGAAGACCTAAACGTAAGAATTGAAATGGCTAGAATAAAGCAGAAGGGAAATACTTCAAGTCATTGATGTAAGTGATGGCTTCACAGGTAATATCCCAAAAGCACAGCAACGAAAACAAAACCAGATAAACTGGATCGTATCAAATTTAGAGGCATTTGCACAGCCAAGAAAATAATCCATAGACTGAAGAGGAATCTGATAGAATGGGAGAAGATATCTGCAAACTACTTATCTGACAAAGGATTAATATCTAGACATATCAGTAACTCAGAAAATTCAACAGAAGGAAAACAACCAATCCACTGAAGAAAGCAACAAATGATCTGAATAGAGAAGTCTCACAAGAAGAATTATAAATAGTTAATAAATATATGTAATATGGGACCAGTGTTGTGCAGCGGATTAAGCCACCGTCTGCAACACTAGCATGCCATATGAGCATTTCTTCGAGTATCATCTGCTCTGCTTCCAGTCTGGCTCCCTGCTAATGTGCCTCAGAAAGCAGTGGAAAACAGCTCAAGTGCTTGAACCCCTGAACCCACATAGGAGACCTAGATGAAGTTTCAGGCTCCTGGCTTTGACCAGGCCTGCCCCAGCCGTTGTGACCAGCTGGGGAATGAATCAGTGGATGGAAGATACCTCTCTCTCTCTCTCTCTCTTTCTCTCTTTCTCTCTCAGCCCCAGATCTGTAATTCTGCCTTTCAAATAAATGAATAAATCTTTAAAAATATTTCTGAAAAATGCTAGCCAATAGGGGAATGCAAATCAAAACCACAATGAGATATCACCTCAATGCTGTCAGAATGGCTAATATCTAAAACACAGAAAGTAACACTGGTGCGGATGCAGAGAAAGTAGAACTCTTACACACTGTTGGTAGGAATGTTAATTAATGCAGTCACTATGGGAAACAGTATGGAGGTTCATTTAAATACTAGAACTGAAATTGCCATATGATGCAGCAATCCCTACTGCGTATATATTCAAAAGGCATGAACTTACTGTGACAAAGAGATACCTGCTTCTATGTGTATAGCAGCACAGCGGACACTGTTCAAAAAATAGAGCCAAACAGGATGTTCATCATCAGATGAATGAATAAACAAACTTGCATATACACACAATAGAATACTATATAAGGTATTTTAGAAAGTGAAATGCTGTCATTTGCTGCTAAATTGTGTAACTAGAGGACATCCTGTGGAGTGTAATAAGCCAAAGAAAGAAACATACTACACATTCTCCCTTATATGTAAGAGCTAAAATTAAAATAAAAACTCTGGGGCCTGTGCTGTTGCTCACTTGGTTAATCCTCTGCCACATGGGCACTAGGTTCTAGTCCCAGGTGCTCCTCTTCCAGTCCAGCTCTCTGCTGTAGCCCAGAAGGGCAGTGGAGGATGGCCCAAGTCCTTGGGCCCCTGCACCTGCATGGGAGACCAGGAAGAAGCACCTGGCTCCTGGCTTTGGATGGGTGCAGCGCCAGCTGTGGTGGCCATTTGGGGAGTGAACCAAGGGAAGGAAGACCTTTCTCTCTGTCTCTCTCTCACTGTCTATAACTCTACCTGTCAAAAAATAAAAATAAAAACTCAATCTGAACACAGAATGTTGAATGTGAGAGGCAGGGGGGAGTAGAAGGGATATAAGGGGTTTGTGGTTCATTCATTGTGACAAAAACTCTAATATGAGATGTTAATAGGAGAAATAGGGTGAAGGGTACATGGGGACTCTTTGTATTTCTATTGCACAATTTTTGTAAATTTAACACTATTCGGAAATAAAATGACCTTAAAATAGACTTTAAAAATAAAATAAAAATGAATGAAACAAAAATGGACCAATAAGCCAGCGCCGCGGCTCACTAGGCTAATCCTCCGCCTTGCGGCGCCAGCACACTGGGTTCTAGTCCTGGTCGGGGCACCAGATTCTGTCCCGGTTGCCCCTCTTCCAGGCCAGCTCTCTGGTGTGGCCAGGGAGTGCAGTGGAGGATGGCCCAAGTGCTTGGGCCCTGTACCCCATGGGAGACCAGGAGAAGTACCTGGCTCCTGCCATTGGATCAGCGCAGTGCGCAGGCCGCGGCGGCCATTGGAGGGTGAACCATGAACCAACGGCAAAGGAAGACCTTTCTCTCTGTCTCTCTCTCTCACTGTCCACTCTGCCTGTCAAAAAAAAAAAAAAAAAAAAAAAAAGAACCAATAAAATGTTTCTTCTGAATTACTTTTTAAATGTCTTCAAAATATTTTAATAGCATTATGACTTTATTTTTCAAAAAAATTAAAAACTTTCTAAATTTTTAGATAGAAAAATAGAAGATAATCAAATTAAAGATAAAAGGGGGGATATAAAAGAAAGCAATATTTTACATGTGAGGTAATCAATTATGTATATTTGTGTGGTGGTGTAGGAGGTGGGGAGCCAGGCCTTAGAGTCATATAATTCAAGACAGAAGAGGTGTAAGAGAACTTTTCATTCCTGATATATAAGCCCTCTCAATGAGAGGAAAATTAGACTTGAATTTTCATAGATTAAAAAAAGTAATGTTAATAACAACATCTTAGTTATGGTGTAGAATTCCTAAGAACCACTTTGCATGGAAGAGAAGATAAAGACCAATGGAGACTTTCCATGTTACATTTGAGGTTTGTACCCAAACATACAATGTGCCCCAAGACTTCCTTATGGTTTTATCATATTTATTCTAAATTGGAAACAGAAATCTCAAATTCTTTGTCATTGGTGTTTCTTCAAACATCATCAATGGGATATTCTGTCCTTCCTTAGAATTGGAATGAATTGACTGATTTTTATATTGGAATTGAAATCTTGGTGCATGCCTCAAGGTTTATTAGTTAAGCATTAAAATTAATTAAGAAATCAGAGGAATAGTTAAATATCATCAACATTACCTACTATTTTAATGAAAAGCATGGGAGACCAGGATAAGTACCTGGCTCCTGCCATCGGATCAGCGCGGTTCGCTGGCCGCAGCGCACCAGCCATGGCAGCCATTGGAGGGTGAACCAACGGCCAAAAGGAAGACCTTTCTCTCTGTCTCACTCTCTCACTGTCCACTCTGCCTGTCAAAAAATAAAAAAATTTAAAAAAATAAAAATAAAAATAAAAAAAGAAAAGCACAAAAAATTATTGCCCTAAAAATACATTTTTTAAGATTTCCAAGCATGCGACTATACCTAGATTTTTTTTAAAGACTTATTTACTTGAAAGTCAGAGTTACACAGAGAGAGGAGAGGAAGAGAGAGACAGAGGTCTTCCATCCACTGATTCACTCCCCAGCTGGCTGCAACGGCCAGAGCCACACTGATCTGAAGCCAGGAGCCAGGAACTTCCTCCATGTCTCCCACGTGGGTGCATGGCCCCAAGGACTTGGGCCATCTTCTACTGCTTTCCTAGGCCATAGCAGAGAGCTGAATTGGAAGTGGAGCAGTTGGGACTTGAACCGGCACCCATGTGGGATGCCGGCACTGAAGGCAGTGGCTTTACAGCACTGGCCCCATACCTAGATCTTAAAGATAATTATTTTATCAAGGTAAGTAAGAGCATGTTTATTTGTTTCTAGATGTTCATCATTACAGTTCTTAATTTTGGGTATTTATAATATAATACTTTTTTATCCATTGTCTTCATTATTTTCCATCTTATTTTACTTTGTGATAGATATTTTATGAGTTGACTGCCATAATAAACATATATATTTGTCACACTTATTAGTGAATATTTGTGATGATAACCTTATATGCTAACAAACATCTAAATAGCCTCCTTGCTCAGTTAGCTGAAGGAGAAGAAAAATGTGCCTCCCAAATAGGGGAATCCATTCGTTGGATACTAGTGCAATTGACCATGGCTGTTAGTCTCAACTACATTTGACACTTGGATCTGGCAGAGATGGGGAAGCTCTTCTCTGCAAAGGGCCATTTGGATATTTACGGCAGCATCCACAGGCCATATAAAATTGTCAGCTTAAAATTAGCCCGCTCTAGATTCATTGCATTTCAACTGTAGTCTTAGGTGCCAGAGTTAGAGCAAATTATTTTATGAGCATTATATAGCCTGCAAGCCAGACATATCCCAACCTTTGATATAGCAACTAATCAAAAATATAAGAACTACTTTCCCTAATTATTCTTCCTGTAGTTTTTCTAGTAGCTATTATTCATTGGCCTGAACAGACACAAAGAAAGCACAAGTGTTGTAAACAAAAATAGCTGCATCTCCAAAAATGTGAGAAATATTCCCTCTTTACTCAACTAGTACCTCAATTCAAAAAGAAAAATATCAAATTTTACTAAACAAAACTATGTAAGCAAGATTGACACAAATGTCATAATTGAGAAACTATTTAAGAGACCATTTTTCAACCTGAATAATTTTGGTATTTTAAATCTATATTTAAAATGCATTGTTTGTAAATCAATACAAGTGATTAAAATATATATCTTAAAAGACATCTCTCTCAGGGATTTCAGAATCCTCTTGGAAATTTCGTTGTTACAACAGGGAAAAGAATTGCTTTGTTACTATGGTTACTGCATAAACAATATCTTTCTTATTAAATTTATTTTAAAAACAATTACAAATAATTTATCATGTTAGTTGTTTATTCCTCATCACATCATCAGAATTAATGACTGCATCATAATTTATGATAAAAATATTGTGCAATAAGGAAAATGTCAAATAAAATGATGCTGTTTGTCATTTTAAAAGTATGGATTCAAATTCTGGGAAGAGGAAATGATGTTTAATGTATCAAAGCCTGATATTTCAGGCATGTTAAGACATTTTTATTCATTAGATATTTGTATGGTACAGAGATATTTTTCATTTACATCATGAAAAGAATTTAAGCCTGTACAGCTATGAAGAAATAAATACACGATCATAATTAAAAATCTATATGCATTTGGTGACAATGAACATGTAGTGGTCATTTCCAGGTTGCAATTTCAGAAAGTCTAAAATTTCTGCACATTTTAAATGGGAGTAGGTGGGGCTGGCGTTGTGGCATAGTGGGTAAAGCCACTGCCTGTAGTGCTGGTATCTCATATGGACACGGGTTCAAGTCCCGGCTACTCTACTTCCAATCCAGCTCTCTACCTTGGCCTGGGAAAGCAGTAGAAGATGGCCCAAGTCCTTGAGCCTCTGCACTCATGTGGGAGACCTGGAAGAGGCTCCTGTCTCCTGGCTTTGGATTGGCACAGCTCTGGCCGTTACAGTCAATTGGGGAGTGAAGCAACAGATGGAAGACCTCTCTCTCTCTCTCTGCCTCTCCTCTCTCTAACTTTCAAATAAATAAATATTTATAAATAAATAAATAAATGGAATTATGTATAAAGTTCTGTTTTAATCCAGAAATTTCTTCCACAGTCCTAAAATTCTTGGTACAGTTTATTATTTCAAAATGTTTGTGGAGGAATGATGATTTCAACTGCATAAAATAAACATGGAAAATGGTCAGCATTAACTTTTTTTTTTCTGATGACTTGGAATTGGTGCTAAATTAAAGCAGGGAAAGAAATATAAAGATGTTATGCATTGAGAATACATTCAGGGCCGGTGCCACTGCTCACTAGGCTAATCTTCTGCCTAGCTGCTCTGGCACACCGGGTTCTAGTCCCGGTCGGGGAGCCAGATTCTGTCCCGGTTGCCCCTCTTCCAGGCCAGCTCTCTGCTGTGGCCAGGGAGTGCAGTGGAGGATGGCCCGAGTACTTGGGCCCTGCACCCCATGGGAGACCAGGAGAAGCACCTGGCTCCTGCCTTTGGATCAGCGAGGTGCGCCGGCCACAGCGCACTGGCCGTGGCGGCCATTGGAGGGTAACCAACGGCAAAGGAAGACCTTTCTCTCTGTCTCTCTCTCTCTCACTGTCCACTCTGCCTGTGGGGGAAAAAAAAAAAAAAGAGAGAGAGAGAGAGAATACATTCATGCCGGCTCCATGGCTCACTAGGCTAATCCTCTGCCTGCAGCGCCAGTACTCCAGATTCTAGTCCCGGTTGGGGCACTGGTTGTGTCCTGGTTGCTCCTCTTCCAGTCCAGCTCTCTGCTGTGGCCCAGGAAGGCAGTGGAGGATGGTCCAAGTGCTTGGGCCCTTCACCCACATGGGAGACCAGGAGAAAGCACCTGGCTCCTGGCTTTGGATCTTCGTAGCGTGCTGGCCGTAGCAGCCATTTGGGGGGGGTGAACCAACAGAAAGAAGACCTTTCTCTCTGTCTCTCTCTCTCACTGTCTAACTCTGCCTGTCAAAAAAAAAAAAAAAAAAAAAAAAAAAAAGAGAGAGAGAGAGAGAGAATACATTCAAATACTAGTAGTATTGTGGCAGCTTTTAAACCTATTTAATTAATTAAGGGATTTACTGAGATGCTTTGTCAAATGCTCCATTTCTATTGCTGTGGGAAAATGGGGAGGATAGTGATTTTAGAAAATTTAGATTTTAATGGCCTCTGTATAATTGCATATTTTAGTAAATTGAAAGCAGAAAATTAGATCAAATTAACTTTAAATATGGAAGATGTATCAATCAAAACTAATGGAAGAAAAAGTTGATAAAACTCACAGTAGACACCGTGTTTGTTGATCTACTTGGAATATGCTAATTGCTGGGTGAATTCAAATTTTTATTTTAGCAACTGCTAGAGTTTTGAAATATTACACAAAGAATAAATGCTTAAGTTTTCATGTAGTGTATGTCACTTTTAAAGTTAGATTAATTTTAGTAAAATCTATATGTTGAAAATATCACCATCTTTTGTCCACACTGATGACTTTTAAAATATATATATATATATACAATTTTATAAATAAAATTTCTGTTATTTTGGAGAGAGTCCTGGTGCCCCTTTTAGATAATTTAGACCTTTCACTCTCTGTCTCTGGAGAAAGCCAATCTGATTTCCTTTCCTATAGTTTATCTTTTCCTAAATGTCACTAGACATCCAATATACACAACTTCTCATGTCTGCCTTCTTTCTGTATACATTTGATATTGAGATTCGACCTTATTGTTGGACATTTGAGGAAAGTATCTTTTGTTGCTGAGTAGCATTAACTTGTATAGACAAACAATTTTTTTTTTAATCATTTCCTTAGCATTTGGATATTTGGGTCATCTCCAGTTTTGAACAGTTACAAATAGAAAAACTGTTAAATGTTTACAGAGAGGCCTGATTTGGACATGCACTTTTATTTTTCTTGAGTAAATACATCAGAGTGGGACGGCCATACTTAATGGCAACTGCATGTTTAACTTTATAAGAAACTGAAACTCCTTGCAAAGTGGCTACAGCACTTAGCTTTCCCACCAGAATCATGCGGTATTTCCACTTGCTCTACATTCTTGCTCGGCCTTTCTATGGTCATTTTGCTTTTTCTTTCACATAAGTCATGTTCATAGCTGTGTTGAAACATCTGACTGTTGTTTTCATGTATACTTCCCTCATAACCTATAATGCTGAAAAAATTGTAGATGCTTATTTGTCAAGCATCTGTCTGATAATGTGTCTTTCTAAATATTTTGCCTAGAATTAAAATGTATAGATTATATTTTAAAGGAGTTTTAGGCTCATAACAAAAAATAAGAAGGCATGGGGGATTTTCATATATCCTATGCTCCACACAGGCAGTCTTCCTGACTATCCAAATCCCACACCACAATGGTAATTTATTACAACTGAAAATACCTACAGTTCTATAACATTGTTAGCAAGTCAGTTGTTTCCATCAGGGTTGGCTTCTGGTTCTGTACATTCTGTGGTTTGGATACACCTATGCTGACAGGCACTTAACATTTACAGTTTCATACAGAACAATTTCTCTGCTCTAAGTGTCCTCTATGATCTGTCTATTCTTTCTCATCTCACTACTCTGTGATCACAACTGTCTTCATAGTTTTTTCCTTTTCTAGAATGTCTCATAGTTGGCTGTAATATGTAGGCTTTTCAGATTCACTTTTTTCACTTAATGTGCATTTAGGTTCCTCCAAGTTTTTTCATGTCTTGATGTCTTATTTTTTTTTTTTCACCACTGAAGAACATTCCATTATCTGGTGTTACCAGTTACTTATTCATGCACCTACTGAAGGACATCATGGTTACTTCCGTGTTTTGGCAATTATAAATAAAGCTGCTATAAATATCGATGTATTTGTGTGATATAAGCTTTTAAATCACTTCAGTAAACACCAGGGAGTGAACTGGTGGATTACATGATTAGAATATGTTTAGTTCTATAGGAAATCATGAAACTGTCATTCAAAATAGCTATACCATCTTAAATTCCCAACAGTAATGAAAAAGTGTTCCAATAATTTTACAATTTTTTAAAAGATTTTATTATTTATTTATTTATTTGAGAGGTAGAGTTATAGACAGTGAGAGGGAGACATGGAGAAAAAGGTCTTCCTTCTGTTGGTTCACCTCCCAAATGGCCCCAATGGCTGGAGCTGTGCCTATCCAAAGCCAGGAGCCAGGTGCTTCTTCCTGGTGTCCCATGTGGGTGCAGGGGCCCAAGGACCTGGGCCATCCTCCACTGCCCTTCCGGGCTACAGCAGAGAGCTGTAGAGGAACAGCCGGGACTAAAACCGGCGCACATATGGGATGCCAGCGCTGCAGGTGGAGGATTAACCTACTGCGCCATGCCACCGACCCCCATTTGACACTTTTTCTAGCATTTGCTGTCGTCAGTATTTTCTATTTTTGCCAATCTAGTAAGTAAGTAGTGGAATCCCATTGTTGTTTCAACTTGGATATGATACTTTTCACATAGCATATTTGCCAACTCCGTATCTTCTTTATTGAAGTTTCTGTTCAAATCTTTGTGTACTTTAAAATATGATCATTCATATCCTTATTGTTGAATTTAAGAGCTTTTCAGCTTTTTTTACAAATATATGTTTAAACATATATACATGTATATTAAAACACACACACTTTCATCTGATCACACATACGTATATACACAATATCAGCTGTCAATCCTTTATCAGCTGTATCTTCCTAAAATGATGTTTTTAAGATTTATTTATTTATTTGAAAGTCAGAGTTAAACAGAGAGGAAAGGCAGAGAGAGAGAGAGAGAGAGAGAGAGAGAGAAAGAGAGAGAGGTCTTCCAACCACGGGTTCATTCCCTAATTGGCTGCAACAGCCGGGACTGCACCAATCCGAAGCCAGGAGCCAGGAGCTTCTGGGTCTCCCACATGGGTGCAGGGGCCCAAGGACTTGAGCCATCTTCTACTGCTTTCCCAGGCCATAGCAGAGCTGGATCGGAAGTGGAGCAGCTGAGTCTCTATTCGGCACCCATATGGGATGCAGGCACTGCAGGCCAGGGCATTAACCCGCTGTGCCACGGTGCTGGCCCCTTGACTCGTCTTTAAAAATCTCAACATCATGGGAAAATTTACATTTATGACGCTTATAGTTTTCTTTTATTTATTTGTTTGTTTGTTTTTTATTTATTCGACAGAGTTAGACAGTGAGAGAGAGAGAGAGAGAGAGAGAGAGAGAGATGGTTCACCCCACAAATGGCCGATATGGCTGGCACTGTGCCAATCCGAAGCCAGGGACCAGGTGCTTCCTCCTGGTCTCCCATATCGGTGCAGGGCCCAAGCACTTGAGCCATCTTCCAATTTCATTCCTGGGCCACAGCAAAGAGCTGGACTGGAAGAGGAGCAACCGAGACTAGAACCCGGCACCCATATGGGATGCCAGCGCCGCAGGCAGAGGATTAACCAAGTGAGCTATGGCACCGGCTGTATAGTTTTCTTTAGTTCGTGGATTTGCTTCTGAGTAATTCTAAGATTAATTTTTTGAATTCTATTTCTGGCATTTCTTCAATCTCTTCATCTTCATATTCTAATACTGAAGTTTTGTTGTGTTCCTTTTGGAGCAGTCATGGAGTCTTCCTTATTCTTGTTTCTTGAATTACTGTATTGTTTTTAGGCATTTGTGGAGTTGATTTTTATTTTTGTTTTTGTTCTTTGTCCTCCAGTGGCTTTTATCTTTGAGCTATGCCTCTGTGGCTTAATAGAATGTCTGTACTTTCAGTGATTGCCAAGAGGTGTGTGGTGGGTGTGGCCAGGGAGCTCTGGTCAGTGCTCCAGGGTGGGGCGAGTATCCAGGGTAACACTCAAGTTGGGCATGGTAGATCTCAGTGCCCAGGTGTTAGCCCCCAGTGTGTTCTGCTCCACATATGAACTGCATAAATGTTCTGCTCAGTCCTCACTGTCAGCACAGTTCCTGCTGCAATGACCTGCCCTAGGCAACCATGGAGCGCCGAGTGTCTGGTGTTGCACCCAGTGATTGCCTGGAGACCCAGCTACACCTTGCACCTTCTCATATCACCATCAAGTCCCCACGGTCTCAGCTCACAAGGGTCCCACAGTCACTAGGTGCAGAGGTTTTCCTCTGCCCTGCCAGCCTGTCCAGTCAACAGAGAAGCAGACATTTCCTGAGAAAATTCCACCTAGGGGTCTTGATCCTGGGAGGCTGCAGGCACCTCACAGTCCTACGTGGTTGCTCAGCCACCTCCCAGCCAGGTTCAAAGTCAATAGTGACTGCAGATTGTTCCCTCTGCCGGAATCTCTGGATCACATGTATACAGAAGAGCCACTGGTTGAATGCTTTTCTCTCCCTGCCACTGCTGCCAGTACCGCCAAGAAGATGGCATCCTGTCTCAGCTAATTGCCATATATAAAAAGTCTAAAGCTCCTGCCCAAACTCAAAATGGTGCCCACTCATTCTGAGCCTTTTCTTGGGCATCTTTTTGGGCAATTTGGGGTAAGATAAATCTGCTCCCTACACTTCCACTGGTCCATGGGCAACTGCTAGCAAACGCTAGCCCCCATGGCTCCAGTCTGGACTCACACCATGCTCTCCCTCCTGCTATATCACCACGGGTTGCTGCAGTCCAGTCTCACTTCTGTCTCCAAGCTGCTGCCTGCTCTGGGTCTCAGCTGTTGCAATTGTGCTTGTGTTCTTTTTTTTTTTTTTTTTTTTTTTTTTGGACAGGCAGAGTGGACAATGAGAGAGACAGAGAGAGAGAGAAAGGTCTTCCTTTTACCATTGGTTCACCCTCCAATGGCCGCTGCGGCCGGCGCGCTGCGGCTAGCGCATCGTGCTGATCCGAAACCAGGAGCCAGGTGCTTCTCCTGGTCTCCCATAGGGTGCAGGGCCCAAGCACTTGGGCCATCCTCCACTGCACTCCCAGGCCACAGCAGAGAGCTGGCCTGGAAGAGGGGCAACCGGGACAGAATCCGGTGCCCCGACCGGGACTAGAACCCGGTGTGCTGGCGCCGCAGGCGGAGGATTAGCCTATTGAGCCATGGTACCAGCCCAACTTGTGTTCATGTTCATGCTGCATCCTCCCCTTCCATAAAGGACCACAGCATTCCTCTTCCCTTTGTAATATTTCCAGTGTGGTTTTCTCTCCAATTCTCCTCTGAGAGTGTACGTCCTACACTTTTTTTTTTTTTTAACTGTTTAGCCCTAGCCTAGCACACTATGTCATTCCCTAATCTGCCCTCTTAGAATCTCTGATTCATTTCCTTTTTAGCAATCTGTGTACAGTTTATTTGGTTTTTAAGCTTTATTTTTGTTTATTTTATTTTTGAGATAACGTATCTTTTTATGTAAACAATTTTATTAGAATGCTTACTAATTAATCATAGAAATAAAATGAGCATTATTTTTGAACAGCAAGCAGAGGCTATTTATTATTTGCAATACTGGACACTAGTGTTTTAAGTGAAAATGTTTAAGACCTCGTATGTGTCGCAGAAGGTAAGATGGCAGCAATCTAGCAGGTAATATGCTCTGGATTCTGCAAATGATGGTAGAATCCATGAACTAAAGTTTATTTTTTTGGGGGGGGGGATTTTTTCTTTTCTTTTCTTTCTTTCTTTATTTATTTTTTTTAACTTTTATTTAATGAATATAAATTTCCAAAGTACAGCTTATGGATTACAATGGCTTCCCCCCCCATAATGTCCCTCCCACCCGCAACCCTCCCCTTTCCCACTCCCTCTCCCCTTCCATTCACATCAAGATTCATTTTCCATTCTCTTTATATACAGAAGATCAGTTTAGCATACATTAAGTAAAGATTTCAACAGTTTGCTCCCACACAGAAACATAAAGTGAAAAATACTGTTTGAGTACTAGTTATAGCATTAAATCTCAATGTACAGCACACTAAGGACAAAGATCCTACATGAGGAGTAAGTGCAGAGTGACTCCTGTTGTTGACTTAACAAATTGACACTCTTGTTTATGGCCTCAGTAATCACCCTAGGCTCTTGTCATGAGCAGCCAAGGCTATGGAAGCCCCCTGAGTTCACCGACTCTGATCATATTTAGACAAGGCCATGGTCAAAGTGGAAGTTCTCTCCTCCCTTCAGAGAAAGGTACCTCTGTCGCTCCCCGTCTTCATGGGGGAACGACACCAAACCCTGCCTAGGCTTCATATCCAAGTCACGGCACCATTATGTCGCTCCCCCTCTTCGTGGAGGAGCAACACAGGACCCTGCGCTGTTCTTTCGTCTGCTCGGCCCTCCCCGGGTTTGCTGCTGGTTCTTCCCGGGTTGGCTACTATCCCTTCCACCTCCGTGGAAGGGCAGTTCCCCCTGGCCGCATTCCCCACTTCCGCAGGGGAGCGGCACACCGCCGGCCGGCTCTCTCGGGGGCTGCACAGGTGTTCCCCTTAGATGTTCCCCATAGATGTTCCCGGTGCATGCCGTTTCTCTCCTCCTTTATAGTCCTCCTCCGCCAATCCCAACTCGGCTGCCCACACGCCGAGTACGCTGCTCTCCAATCAATAGCAAGTCCTACAGTTAATTGGTTGAACTGGAGGCAGCTGTGCGGAAGCTGTTTACTTCTCTCCCAGCGACATATTGTGGGAGAGCAGATGCATAGAATAAGTCTTAATTCGAGTAACTTAGTCTAGTCCGGATTGCTCCCCACAGATCCCCCTTTCTTTTTATTTTTTAGCGTTGATACGCGCCTGTCTTCGGTGTCCCGCGGCACACACTCTGCTCTACTTGCTAGAGTTGCCACAGGCTCTTACAAGTCCTATCAGGCAAACCGAATCCGGGTCCTCTCTTCGCCATGTTGTGAGGAGGTTTTTAGGTGCTGATACGTGCCTGTGTTCGGTGCCCTGCAGCGCATGCTCTGCTCTGCTAGAACTGCCTGCAGGTGCTTACAAGCCCTACCAGTCAGGCAAACCGAATCCAAGCCTTCTCGTTGCCGTATTGTGGGGAGACTTATTGGTGTTGATTCATGCCTGTCTTCGGTGACCTGCGGCGCATAAGCTGCTAGCCGCCCAGGTGCTCATCGCCTCACTTAATCAGGCAGACCGAATCCAAGCTTTCTCATTGCCATGTTGAGGGGAGGCCTTTCTATTTCTCTATTTCTCTATCTCCGGGCATTCCTATTTCTCCCATTTTACTTCTATCTTCCAGCATTCCTATTTCTCTCACTTTACTTCTAAACTTCTGTTTCTCTTATCCCTGCAGCTTCCCGGCGCCTCGCCCCGCCCCGAGGCTGCTTCTCGGTGCCTCGCCCAGAGCCGCTTCAGCCTCTCTCATCTGCGCGGCTTCCCGGCTTTGCGCGGCTTGGCTTCGCGCGCTCCGCGGTCTCCACGCCCTTCGCGTCTGCACCACGGCCTCGCGCCAGCCCCGCGTTCCCTACCTATTCACGCCCCGTGCTCTCTCTGCACGCGGCGGCTTCCGCGAATGTTTCTGCCACCACCGGCATTCAGTCCAAGTTCCCCGGACTAACCTGGCGAATCCTGGCGGCCCACGTCTCTGCCTCTGGCTCCAGATCTTCGCCTCTTGCTCCCCGGGGTGACTTGAAGAATTCCAAGGTGGCTTATGTCTCCGCCTTGGCCTGCACTCGCGGCTTCATCCTCCCTAACATTTTTCTCTACCCGGTATGTTTCCTTAAGTTTTCTTCCAACAATATTCCTCTCATTTCTCCTGGCTTCTCCCCACAGTCCGTATCCGAGTCCAAGCCTCCTCCAGGTTTCACTTTCGCTTTCAGTCTCCTAGCTTCTCCGCCATAGTCCGCATCCGAGTCTATGAAAGCTTTCACTTTCGCTTTCAAATCCTGACTTCTTTCCCACAGTCCATATCCAAGTCTATGCCTAGGCTTTCAATAGCTTCTTCCGGCACCTTTCTCGTCCGGCTTTCCCCTAGGCTCTTCGCTAGTCTCTCTCTCCGGTATTTTCCTGCTTCTTCCCGTTTCTTCCCTCCTAAGTTTGCTATCCGTCCTAAGTTTTCTATCCGTCCTAGGTTTCCTATCCGAGCTAGGTTTCCTATCCGAGCTAGGTTTCCTATCCGAGCTAGGTTTCCTATCCGAGTCACGGCACCATTATGTCGCTCCCCGTCTTCATGGGGGAACGACACCAAACCCTGCCTAGGCTTCATATCCAAGTCACGGCACCATTATGTCGCTCCCCCTCTTCGTGGAGGAGCAACACAGGACCCTGCGCTGTTCTTTCGTCTGCTCGGCCCTCCCCGGGTTTGCTGCTGGTTCTTCCCGGGTTGGCTACTATCCCTTCCACCTCCGTGGAAGGGCAGTTCCCCCTGGCCGCATTCCCCACTTCCGCAGGGGAGCGGCACACCGCCGGCCGGCTCTCTCGGGGGCTGCACAGGTGTTCCCCTTAGATGTTCCCCATAGATGTTCCCGGTGCATGCCGTTTCTCTCCTCCTTTATAGTCCTCCTCCGCCAATCCCAACTCGGCTGCCCACACGCCGAGTACGCTGCTCTCCAATCAGGAGCAAGTCCTACAGTTAATTGGTTGAACTGGAGGCAGCTGTGCGGAAGCTGTTTACTTCTCTCCCAGCGACATATTGTGGGAGAGCAGATGCATAGAATAAGTCTTAATTCGAGTAACTTAGTCTAGTCCGGATTGCTCCCCACATACCTCCTTCTTTGATGACCCATTCTAACCTTTCTCTTTTTTCTTATGATGCTATGATTTCAATTTTATTGATCATTTTCAAAGAACCAGCTGTTAGTTTAATTGATTTTCTCTATTTTTGCTTTAAATTTAAAAAATTTTTTTCTCTAATATTTGTTATTGCCTTGTTTCTGATTGCTATGAATTTAATCTTCCCTTTTTCCCCAATACCATGAGGTATAAAGTTAGTGGATTTGTTTAATTTAATTGTCAATTTTATGCTCTAAAGTTTTCCTGCAAGTATTGCTTTATCTTCATTTCATAAAAGGTGATATATTATCTTCAATTTTAGAAATTTGCATGTTCTACATTTCATTTGTATCTTCCTCTTGATTCAAAGATTGTGTATATGTAGATTTTTCCAAATATCATTTTTTATTTATTTCTATTTGTAGGGTTTCATTGTTTTTAATTTTGTCAAGATTTGTTTTACGGCTCAGAAAAGCATCTTTTTTAGGAATTCTGTGCAGTTGAAAGAATGTGTGATTTTTGTAGATATTGAGTGCAATTTTGTGTCAATATTAGTTAAATCAATTTGGTTGATAGTGAAGTTCAGAACTATAACATTATTTCTGTTTATCTCTTCTATCAATTATGTCAAAAGGAATTATTGACACAGCTATAATTGTGAATGTGCATGCTTTTTTTTAGTTCTATTAATTTTAAACATTTATTTCTGATGCATACTTTTAAAATAGAGCATTTCTGTTACGTACACTTAAAACAACATGTTGCTTTACATACATTTACATATTATTACTTCAGTTAGGAAATTAGTATATTCATCGCCTTCCATAGTTATCTTGATGTGTGTGTGGTAAAGCACCTAAAGTCTACTACCTTGGAAAATTTTCAGTATAGAATACAAAAATAAGGGCCAGGATTATAGTGCAACAGGTTAAGCCACTGTTTGAGACACTGACATCACATGTGAATGCCAGTTGAGCACAGCTTCTCCACTTCTGATCCTGCTCCTTTCTAGTGCACCTGAGAAAGCAGTGGAAGATTGTGGGGAGCAACCGGACTAGACTGAGTTACTGGAATTAAGACTTATTCTATGCATCTGCTCTCCCACAATATGGCGCTGGGAGAGAAGTAAACAGCTTCCGCACAGCTGCCTCCAGTTCAACTAATAAACTGTAGGACTTGCTATTGATTGGAGGAGAGCAGCGTACTCGGCGTGTGGGCAGCCGAGTTAGGATTGGCGGAGGAGGACTATAAAGGAGGAGAGAGACGGCATGCACCGGGAACATCTATGGGGAACATCTAGCTGAAGGAACACCCGTGCAGCCCCCGAGAGACCCGGCCGGCGGTGTGCCGCTCCCCTGCGGAAGTGGGGAATGCGGCCAGGGGGAACTGCCCTTCCACGGAGGTGGAAGGGATAGTAGCCAACCCGGGAAGAACCAGCAGCAAACCCGGGGAAGGCCGAGCAGACGAAAGAACAGCGCAGGGTCCTGTGTCGTTCCCCCATGAAGACGGGGAGCGACAGAAGATGTCCCAAGTGCTTGGGACCCTGTACCCACATGGGAGACCCAGATGGAGTTCCAGGTTCATGGCTTCAGTCCGGCCCACCCCAGGGCTTTGTAACCATTTGGGGAGAGAACTAGTGGATGGACGATTCTCTCTCTCTCTCTCTCTGCCTTTCAAATAAATAAATAAAGCTTGTTAAGAACATACAATATTAGTTGTTAATTAAATGTTGAACATTGTTCAGCACCCCGACTCATGCATACATTTAAAACCAAAGTCAAAAGTTGATGGTATTGAGATCCAATTATGTTGTCAGAGATAGGTCTAAAGGGAGGTCTTTGGTCACTGGAGGCATGCAGTTGAAGATAGTTCTTACAGCAGGATTGGTTATGCTGGGTAAGGCCCAGTTGCTCTGATAATGGACTTAGTATTTGATCCTTTCTTTGCAGTCATTCAGCCATCCACCACCCTCATCAGGCACCATAATAATAGGTTCACTCAATATTGCACCACAAACTTCCAAAAACTGTAAGCGAATAAGAAAAAAAAAAACCTTCATTACTAAGTACCCTGCTTTTGATATTTAAGATTTAGTTATTGTGATGAGAAATTGACTAATAAAAACACTTTTAACTGGTGTTTTCATGCTATGTATATTTCATCTCTAATTTTATTATTCTTACCTAAATATAGGTTCATACTCTGACTTACTTCTATAATTTCCTCCTTCTCTGGACTGTAAGAGAATGGCACAGCAATCATCCAATCTCTGTTCTGTTCCTATTTATTTGGATTTACTTTTCTTTTTATTACAGATTCTGGATATAGGAAGATCATATTTTGTGTCTAGTTTTTTTGTAAAATGTATAGTGTCTTCAAGGTTTATCTACATTTTGACCTTTTAAAAGTCTGAATAATAGTCACACACATATATTCATATAAAATATGTATTATATTGTATATATTACAACTTCTTTCTCCATGCATTTGTCGATAGACAATTATGTTGTTCCAATATTTTGGCTATTGTGAACAATGCTGCAATGAAGAAGGTGCTAATTTCATTTTGGCTTAGTATAAAACCAACAAAACAAATTGACAGGTCATTTGGTCATTTTATTTTTAATTTTTTTGAAGATCCACCACATTACATAATGGCTATACAAATTTACATTCTTACCAGTATTCTATAAAGTTTTTACTTTCTCCATTCCTTTGCCAATATTATCTCATGTCCTTTCAATAATCATCATAACAGATATGAGGTTGTATTCCTTTGCTCTTTGACATTGAGCATGTTTTTACATACTGTTGGCCATTGTGCATTTAATGTAGAAAAAAGGTTTAATTCAATTAACAATGTTAATTATTTAACTGTTGAAATGTGAAAAATAATTTTAATTATGTTTTTGTTTATTGTTTTGCTTGCTGTGGAAGTTAATGTTTTGGATATTAATCCATTATCAGATATGTAGCTTGCAAATATTTTCTCCCAATTGTAGGCTGCTTTTTAATTTGAATATTGTTTGCTTTGCAGATTTTAAATTTAGATTAGTTCCATTTACTCCTTTTTGTTTTTGCTGCCTGTGCTTTCTATGATATTAAAGAAATAATTGCTAAGGTCAATATGTAGGAGATTTTCTACTGTTTTCTTCCAGAAATTTTATGTTTTAAGTCTTTAATTAATTTTGAGTTGACTTTTGTATTTAGTGTAAGACTTCAGTGTGATTCTTTGATGTGTGGTCATCAGTTTTCCAAACAACATTTCTTGCAGAAACTTTCTCCTCATTGTGTCTTCTCTGTGAGCTTTTCAAAAATTAATTGACCATAGAGGTTTAGGTTTATTTATGGACTCTCTATTCTGTTGCATTGGTCTACACAATTATTTGTATGGCATTACCATACTGTTTTCATTACTAGTGCTTGGTAATATAATCTGAATTCAAAATGTGTGATACATCCAACTTTGTGGGGCTTCTCACTTTCAAGATTATTTTTAACCATTCAGGATCTTTCGTGGTACCACAGGAATTTTAGAATTGTTATTTTGATTCCTGGGGAAAAAAATCATTAGAATTTTAGTAAGGATTCCATTGAATCTATAAATCACCTTGGGTAGATTGGGCATTTTAAACATTAATTCTTCCATTTATTTGTGTCTTCTCCCATTTCTTTTTTCAATGTTTCATAGTTTACAGTGGACTAGTCTTTCACCATCTTGGTTAAATTTATTCCAGAGTATTTTGCTTTTATGTTGCTACTTTAAAAAGTCTTTTTAAAGTTTATTTGATTTTCAGTAAGATTACTATTGGTATAAAAATACAATTGGTCTTTGTAAATTTATTTATATCCTTGTGTTTACTGAATTCATTTGCTAGGTACTTTTTTTGGGTGGTGACAGCTTTTGGATTTTCTACATGTGGAATTATATCACTTACAAACAGGAATAATTTTATGTCTTCCTTCCTAATTTGAATGCCTTTCTCTCTCTCTCTCTCTCTTATTTTTATTGCTCTTGCTAGCATTTCTGTATGGAAAAGCAGGAATAAGAGTAGGCGACCTTGCCTTGTACCTGAGCTTATATGAAAAGCAGTCAGTTTTTCTCCATTGATTATGATGTTACCTGTGACTTATCATAAATAGCATTGTTAAGGAAATTTCCTTTAATCTCTGTTTTGTTGAAAGTTTATATCATAAACATCTTGCTATTTTATTATCATATAAGGTTATTTATCATTAGTAAGCAGTTTAGTTCTGAAATCAATCATTTATATTTTGATATATTGAATTCAGCTTTCTATTAATGTTTTTTTTTTCTTTTTTTTTTTATCTTTTATTTAATGAATATAAATTTCCAAAGTATGACTCATGGGTTACAATGGCTTTCCCCCCCATACCGTCCCTCCCACCAACAACCCTCCCCTTTCCCACTCCCTCTCCCCTTCCATTCACATCAAGATTCATTTTCGATTATCTTAATATACAGAAGATCAGCTTAGTATACCTTAAGTAAGTATTTCAACAGTTTGCTCCCACACAGAAACATAAAGTGAAAAATAATAGATGATTTTTTTTAAATGATGATGAAATCAGATCAGACCTATTGTCATGTTTAATCCCAGTGAGAGTCAAGTTGGGAATTGAAAATTTCTTTCTTTTTTTCTTTTTTCTTTTTTTTTTTTTCTTTTTTTTTTTTTTTTTACAGAAGATCAGTTTAGTATACATTAAGTAAAGATTTCAGTCGTTTGCACCCCCATAGAAACACAAAGTGAAATATACTGTTTGAGTACTCGTTATAGCATTAAGCCTCAGTGTACAGCACGTTAAGGACCGAGATCCTACATGAGGAGTAAGTGCACAGTGACTCCTGTTGTTGACTTTACCAATTGACACTCCTGTTTATGGCATCAGTAATCTCCCTATGCACCAGTTATGAGTTTCCAAGGCTATGGAAGCCCCTTGAGTTCTCCGACTCTTATCTTGTTTAGACACGGTCATAGTCAAAGTGGAGGTTCTCTCCTCCCTTCAGAGAAAGGCACCTCCCTCTTTGAAGACCTGTTCTTTCCACTGGGATCTCACTCACAGAGATCTTTTTGCCAGAGTGTCTTGGCTTTCCATGCCTGAAATACTCTCATGGGCTTTTCAGCCAGATCCGAGTGCCTTTAGGGCTGATTCTGAGGCCAGAGTGCTATTTAGGACATCTGCCATTCTATGAGTCTGCTGAGTATCTCACTTCCCATGTTGGATCACTCTCCCCTTTATTTATTCTATCGGTTAGTGTTAGCAGATACTAGACTTGTTTATGTGCTCCCTTTGACTCTTAGTCCTTTCATTATGATCAATTGTGAACTGAAATTGATCACTTGGAGTAGTGAGATGGCATTGGCACATCCTTTATATCCTTTTATTTTAACATCTTTAATTTATATACTCTAAGTAAGTTACTTAAAGATAGCATACAACTTTCTTGCCTTTTTATCCAATATGTCAATTTCTCTTTTGAGTAAAATATTTGATCATTTACATTTAATGTAATTGTTGGTGTGTTTTACATTTATTTTTTTCTCTTTGTCATATCACTTCAATGTTCCTTTTTTGGTGCCTTCCTCATGTTCTTAGTTTAAATAATATTTTATTCTACTTTTCTGTGGTTTTGAATTATTAGAACAAAAAATCATGGTAATCTTCTATAGATGCAGAGGAAGTATTTGGCAAGATTCAACATGAGTGAGGAGCTTCATTGGGTCTCCCATGTGGGTGGCAGGGGCCACAACACCTGAGTCTTCTTTTGCTGCTTTTTCAAGGTCATTTGCAGACAACTGGATTGGAAGTGGAGAAGCTGGGACATGAACTGGCATCTGTATGGGATGCTGGCATTGCAGGTGGCAGCTTTAGTGCTTTACCACAATGCCATCTTCGAATGGTAATGCATAATTGAATTGTGTGTTGAATTTTGTTTTTTATATCATAATCCTCCTTGCAACACAGCCTTCAAATTCCTTGAGTGGCAGGTTGATTGAACCACATGGCCAGAGTGAAAGCTGTAGTACTAGAGGATTTTCTCAATCTCTCTGCTCCATACTCAGCACTCAGAATCTGTTACATGGCTACATGCAATACAGGGTCTATCTCTCCAAACTCTTTTGCTCTATCTTGTTATTCCATGCTTAGCTCATTGTGCATGCAGGGAGTAGATATTTAATTTTTTGATGTGGCCTTGATCTTATACAGTGCCTGTGTGCCTACTCATCGGAATGGAGTTTTGCTATCATTCTTGTCCCACTGTTCCCCATGTTAGCCATGTTCCAACTGGTGTCTCTGAAGGATCTTAAACAGGGGAGATACTGTGTGCCCCTGCTTGATCCTGCTGACAGTATACCTCCGCTTTACGTTGGCACAGGATCCTGAACCATAAAAGTACAGACAGCTTGGAGTCTTGCCTGTATCTGGTACATCAGTCTTTACTTAGTTCTTGGTGTCAGAGAGGAGGTTTTATTAATCCTTTTCAGAGGCTGATGAATTTTGCTTGGAAACAAAGCATTGGATGTTTATCTGGGACTTGGGGACAAGATGATTTGGTGTCCCACCCTAAGAATTTAAAGCCCTTTTCTTCCTAGAGTGAAGAGTTCAGAATAGTTAATCTATAATTAATTGCAAATGTCCTTGTATCTGTGCGCCCAGTTATTCTAAACTCATATTAGCATACCTTTAACCTTTAGCAATTCATTACAATTTTGGCTGATTTCTTCTAACCTGCTTCCATGGCAGCCCTGATTTCCTCTATGTTTTCCAAAGTTGAGCAGTTTCATGTTCTGTCTTACACTGGAGGCTTTTCACTCTTGGGAAATTGGTTCACTTTGTTGCCCCACCAAATCAGCCCTCTGATAGACTTGAGAAAATTTATATTTTTATACATCACCCCGTATTTTCTCAACATTTCTCAACATAGGCTCAAAACAATGTTCTCCTTTGACTTCGTACATTTAAAGCAAAAGTAGAAATATTAAGGCATTTTAAAAAGAAAATATGTTTGTTGCTGAATGTTCTTTATTATTTCCACCAAAGAAGTTCCAAACACAGATAGGAAATTCCTTTTAGAGTACAAAACATAATCTTTCCCTAGAAATGATAGATCATTCTATAAGTTTGCAATCTGGCTAATGTAAACATCCACAACCATATGAAGTGGAAATGAAACACACACACATACACACACACACATTACTTTTGGAATTTAAAAATGAATTGCAACACTGTTAGAAAAGGTATGTTGTATATTATAAAAAGGAATGTTGGGTAGAGTAGGGAGGGGGCTTACTGCTCTAGGAAGAGATGTGTAAAAAAAAAAAAAAGGAGTGCAGTCTCAGGGAAGAGTTAGGGAGAAAATGGCAGGGGGAAATCTACACAAATTAGAGGGAAACATGAACCTAAGTGAAGGGTGTGGACACCCACAACTCAGGACCCAAGGAGCCGAGAGCCTATGCACCAGCATTGGAAAGTGAGGTGAGACCAGACCACAGCAGCCCAAACCACTGGCTTTAAAGCTACAGGAAGAGTCTAGAGGGAACACAGCTTGATAACCATGGGGGATCGGTTACCTGCCAAACTAGGGGATGAAAACAAAAAGGACAGGATGGACACATCTGTCTTTCCCTAATCACTTTACAATGGCATTCTGTAACAAGTCGATAGAGCAGGCACCATTTTGGACATACACAACAACCATAGCAGCTCACGTCTGCAACCAGCATCCAGCCAAGTGGAGACTCCTGACTCTGGTGGGGAGAACTAACAGGGGGCTGGGAGCTTGTGACTGTGGGAAACTTGTGTGCCAGGACAGTGAAAAAATCTGAGGCTGTGTGGGGGGACTCACAATATGACTGGGACTTTGGGCAGCCACTGTGGGAGACTCCACATGCTCAGGGCTTCCTGGTTACCTGATGAGGGACATTGTTCTGGAAGCTGAGATTACAATGAAGATTGCACAGATCCTTTGTGTGGTCCTGGTGACAGAGCAGATGAATATTGTACACAATGAGGCTAGCTGTCAGACACTGATCTCCTCTCAGGAGAGGAGCTCAGCTGAGCAGAATAAACTTCCCTTCTGATTTAAAAAAAAAAGATTTACCATACCAAACCTGGGTGTGTCACACTTCACCCTGGAGAACTGAACAGAGCTCCCTGGCCACACCCACTACAAGCCTCTAGATAGTCACTGAAAGAAGACACTCCACTTATCTACAGAGGCTAGGCACAAATATAAAAGCAACCACAGCAAATTAAAAAAAAAAAAAAAAAGAAGAAGAAACTAAGGAAACTAAGGAGTATCTCCACAAATGCTGAATAACAAGTGCACCAATTCAAGAAACAAGAATAAGGAAGACAACATGGTGTCCCAAATTAACACAACACTTCAATTCTAGATTGTGAAGATAATGAAATGGAAGAAATACAAGAAATGGAATTCAAAAAATTGATCATAAGATTACATAGAAGTAATCAGAAGCAAATGCATGAACTACTGAAATCTGTATAGGACATGAAAGAAAATTTCCACCATGAAATGGGAACTTAAAGAGAAATCAAAATGAAATGACAAATTCAATATAACAAATAAAAAATGCAATAGAAAGCCTTAACAATAGAATCAGTGAAGCCAAAGAAAGAATATCTGACTTAGAAGACAAAACACAGGAAATTATACAGTCAAACCAAAAACAAGAAGAGGAAATTAGAAAACTAAAAAACACTGCTGGGAATCTACAGGATACTATAAAATAAACCAACATAGGGGTTCTAGGAGTTCCTGAAGGCATGAAAGAGAGAAAGGATTTGAAGGTTTTTTTAGCAAAATAATAATGGAAAACTTCCCTAATTTGGAGAAAGAAATGGATATCCAAATATAGAAAGCACATAGGATGCCTAATAGACATGATTAGATAAGATCGTCACCATGACATACTGTAATCAAACTCACCACAGTAAAACATAAAAAAAGATTCTAAAATGTACACGAGAGAAATACCAGATTACTTTCAGTGGATCTCCAATTAGGCTCACAGAGAACTTCTCATCAGAAACCCTACAGGGTAGGAGAGAATGGTGAGATATACTCTAAATCTTAAGAGAAAAAACTGTCAACCCGGAATACTAAACCCTGAAAAACTCACATTTACGAATGAAGGTGAAATAAAGATCTTCCATAACAAACAGAAATTGAAAGAATTTTCCACCACATGTCAAGCCCTACAAAAGAAGCTTAAGGATGTGCTTCACATAGAAACACAAAAACATGATCATCAATATGAAAGAAGGTAATAGAAAAAAAATCTTTCAGTAAAAGTTCAAAGGAAATTCAAGGAAACAAATAGGAATATTTTTGGAAAAATGACAGGGCAAAGTCATTACTTATCAATAGTCACCTTGAATGTAAATGATCTCAACGTTCCAATTAAAAGACACAGACTGGCTAAATGGATTAAAAAGCAAAACCCATCTATTTGCTGCCTAGAAGAAACAAACTGAAAGTCAAAGGATGGAAAAAGATATTCCATGCCAACAAAAACCAAAAAAGAGCTGGTGTAGCCATCCTTATACCAGACAAAATAGACATTCACACGAAAACTGTTAAAAGAGACAAAGAAGGGCACTATGTAATGATTAAGGGATCAATTCAATAACAAGGTTTAACTATTATAAATGTATAACTACTTAATTACAAGGCATCCGGCTATTTAAAAGAAATATTATGAGATCTAAAGGGAGATGTAGACTCCAGTACAATAGCAATGGGGGACTTCACTCCACTTTCAGCAATGGACAGATCAACCAGACAGAAAATCAACAAGGAAACAACAGATTTAATCAACACTATAGACCAAATGGGCATTATAAATATCTACAGAACTATTCATCCCACAGTTGTAGAATACACATTCTTCTCACCAGTGCATGGAACTTTCTCTAGGATTGACCACATACTAGGCCATAAAGCAAGTCTCAGCAAATTCAAAAAGATCAAAATCATACCATGCACCTTCTTGGACCACAATGGACTTGAACTGGAAATCAGCAACTTAGGAATCACTGGAACATATGCAAACACATGGAGACTGAATGTACAATGAACAATGTACAGTGAACAACATGCTCCTGAATGTACAATGAGTCATAGAAGAAATCAAAAGAAAATTCAAAAACTTTCTGGAAACAAATGAAGTTGATAACATAGCATATCAAACCTTATGGGATACAGCAAAAGCAGTAATGGGGAAAGTTTATAGCAATTGGTGCCTGCATCAAGAAATTGGAATGGAACTGAACAAATGAGCTGTCGATGCATCTCAAGGATCTAGAAAAACAACAGCAAACCAAACCCAAAATTAGAAGGAGAAAAGAAATAATTAAAATTAGAGAAGAAGTCAACAAAATTGAAACAAAAAAATACAAAATGTGAACAAAAGTAAGAGCTGGTTTTTTGAAAAAAAAGGGGGGGGGGAGAGAAGACCCAAATTAAGAAAATTAGAGATGAAAAACGAAATGGAACAACAGACACCACAGAAATAAAAAGTCTTCAGAAATTACTACAAAGAGCTGTATGCCAATAAATTGGGAAATCTAGTAGAAATAGACAGATTCCTGGACATGTACAACCTACCTAAATTGAGCCATGAAAACATATAAAACCTAAACTGACCCATAACCAAGACTGAAATTGGATCAGTAATAAAAGGCCCTACCAACAAAGAAAAGCCCAGGACTGGATGGATTCACTACTGACTTCTACCAGACATTTAAAGAAGAACTAATTCCAATTCTTCTCAAGGTATTCAAAACAATTGAAAGAAAGGGAAACCTCCCAAATTCTTTCTATGAAGCCAGCATCGCCTTAATTCCTAAATCTGAAAAAGATCATAAGAAAAAGACAATTACAGACCAAGTTTCCTGATACACATAGGTGCAAAAATCCTCAACAAAATTCTAGCCAATAGAATCTGACAACACGTCAGAAAGATCATCCACCCAGACCAAGTGGAATTTATCCATTCACAAATCTTTCAATGTGATATATCACATTAACAAACTGCTGAACAAAAACCATGTGATTCTTTCTTTTTTTTTTTTTAACAGGCAGAGCTGGACAGTGAGAGAGAGAGACAGAGAGAAAGGTCTTCCTTCCATTAGTTCATCCCCCAAGTGGCCATTACTTCAGGTGCACAGCACCGATCTGAAGCCAGGAGCCAGGTGCTTCCTCCTGGTCTCCCATGTGGGTGCAGGGCCCAAGCACTTGGGCCATCCTCCACTGTACTCCCGGGCCACAGCAGAGAGCTGGACTGGAAGAGGAACAACCTGGACAGAATCTGGTGCCCCAACTGGGACTAGAACCCAGGGTGCTGGTGCCACAGGTGGAGGATTAGCCAAGTGAGCCGCAGCGCCAGCCAAACCATGTGATTATTTCAATAGATGCATCAAAAGCATTTGCTAAAACACAATACCCTTTCATGGTGAAAACTTCAAGCAAATTGGGTATTGAAGGCATGTTCCTCAACACAATCAAGGCAATTTATAACAAACCCATGGCCAGCTTCCTATTGAATGGGGAAGAGTTGGAAGCATTGCCATTGAAATCTGGTATCAGACAAGGATGCCCACTCTCACTATTGCTATTCAATGTACTCCTGGAAGTTTTAGGAAGAGCCATTAGGAAAGAAAAAGAAATCAAAGGGATACAAATTGGAAAGGAGGAAGTCAAACTATCCCAATTTACTGATGGTATAATTCGATATATAGAATATGTGAAAGATGCCAGTAAGAACATACTAGAGCTCATAGAAGAGTTTCGTAAAGTAGCAGGATATAAAGTCAATACACAAAAATCAACAGCCTTTGTATACACAGACAATGTCAAGGCTGAATTGTGCTTGTAAGATCAATCCCTTACATTAAGTAAGGATTTCAACAGTTTGCTCCCACACAGAAACATAAAGTGAAAAATAATAGATGATTTTTTTTAAATGATGATGAAATCAGATCAGACCTATTGTCATGTTTAATCCCAGTGAGAGTCAAGTTGGAAAAGTTGGAAGTTGATAGTTTCTTTTCTTTTCTTTTTTTTTTTTTTTACAGAGGATCAGTTTAGTATGCATTAAGTAAAGATTTCAACAGTTTGCACCCCCATAGAAACACAAAGTGAAATATATTATTTGAGTACTCGTTATAGCATTAAATCTCAATGCACAGCACATTAAGGACAGAGATCCTACATGAGGAGTAAGTGCACAGTGACTCCTGTTGTTGACTTTACAAATTGACACTCCTGTCTATGGCATCAGTAATCTCCCTATGCTCCAGTCATGAGTTTCCAAGGCTATGGAAGCCCCTTGAGTTCTCCAACTCTTATCTTGTTTAGACAAGGTCATAGTCAAAGTGGAGGTTCTCTCCTCCCTTCAGAGAAAGGTACCTCCTTCTTTGAAGACCTGTTCTTTCCACTGAGATCTCACTCACAGAGATCTTTTGCCAGAGTGTCTTAAGATAATCGAAAATGAATCTTGATGTGAATGGAAGGGGTGAGGGAGTGGGAAAGGGGAGGGTTGTGGGTGGGAGGGACGGTATGGGGGGGGAAGCCATAGTAATCCATTATTCGTACTTTGGAAACGTATATTCATTAAATAAAAGTTAAAAAAAAAAAAGAAAATTGAGGTAATACAAACGCCCTTTGGTTGGCTCAGTGGCTTGCTTGCTCAGTTTTACAAGTCTTTAATATGCTTTAAACTTATTTCTCTTAATGATAAAGATCTTTTCAAAGTTGTAAACATGCACTAGTGTTTGCTGTCCAGGAGGTGTTATCCTCATGTTACTTAAAAACATAAAAGTGTAATTTTAACTTTCATTTCAAATAATGGTGTGGTATTCATTAATAACTCAGTGTCTTAAGTCATCTAGGCATCAGTGCTAAGTAAAACTTGAAAAAATATATTTCTCATAGGTTGTCCATACATGACAATTCAAGGCTATGTAAAAGTAACTATGGGTATAAAGTTTCAAAAGGTGTAAACAAGTCATAAAAAGTTTTAAAATGTTTACGATTTTAAAATATTGTTTACAGAGTTGAGTGCTAATGCCAAAATTACACTGACCTAAAGTTGAAGTCTGATCTTCTGTTATAACAATGGGTTAAAAAAAAAATGTGTACTAATATTAGTAAATATCTAAAAATGGTCTAAATCATAAAGCTTGGAATCTGTTTTTGCAAAAACTGTAATGTCTATTTTAACAGTGTCTGCTTAATCGGTTACTCTGCCATTTCTAGAGTTAGGTCCTGTAAGCTCTTTTTGACTCTGTTAAATAATTCTAAATTATGTAAACGCTTATATACAAGGTTTTTTTTATTATTTCTGGTTTATTCGACAACAAGAGACATAAAATTCATGTTAATCCAAAAAAAAAAAAAAAAAAGATCAATCCCTTTCACAATAGCTACAAAAACAAACAAACAAACCAACAAAAATACCTCGGAATAAATTTAACCAAAGAAATCAAAGATCTCTACCATGAGAATTATAAAACATATGTGTATAAAGTCAATTGAAAATAGATCTCAGTAAAAAATGAGTGGGGATAAGAGAGGGAGGAAGAAGTTTGTAACTGTAAAGCTGTATAGGATACACTTACAGACATACTTCTAGGGTTACAGTTTTTTTTTTATTTTTTTTTAAGATTTATTTTACTTATTTGAAAGAGTTACAGAGAAGTAGAGACAGAGAGAGAGAGAGGTTTTCCAACCACTGGGTCACTCCCCAGATGGCCACAAGGAGCTTCTTCTGGGTCTCCCACATGGGTGCAGGGGCCCAAGGACTTGGGCTATCTTCTGCTGCTTTCCCAGGCCATAGCAGAGAACTGCATCAGAATAGGAACAGCTGAGACTAGAACCAGCGCCCATATGGGATACAGACCAGGGTTTAACCCGCTGAAACACAGCACCAGCCCCAAGGATACAGTTTAAAAATTTGTCATGGGACTCCAAATCTCATTAAGTTTGGTGATAAAAATGTTATGTTAATTGTTAAAGTGATCATATTAAGTAATAAAGTGAATATATAGATAGGATTCAGTGTTAAAGTGATCATATAAATAGGATCAAGTGTCTGGTAATAATAATAGAATTAAAGAGGAGAGAGTTTTCCAATATGGGAAGCAGTCCACACAGCAGACTCATAGAATGACAATCCTTTGAAGTAACACCCTGTCTTCAGAATCAGCCCTTAAGTCTTCCTGATCTGGCTGAAAAGCATGTGAGAGCATTTCAGGCATGGAAAGCCTAGACATTGCGGCAAAAAATGTTCTACATGAAGGATCTCTGTGAGTGAGACCCTGGCACAAAGAAGTGGCCATCAAAGAAAGAAGAAATTTTCTCTGAAGGTAGGTGAGAACTTCCACATTGCTTATGGCCTTGTCCAAATACTGACAGAGTTTGTGGTCTCAAAAGACTTCCATAGCCTGGGAAGCTCATGTTAAGAGCCTTGGGTGGTCACTGACATCATACATAAGAGTGTTCATTGCTAAATTAATAACAGGTGTCACCATGCACCAGCTCCCCATTCAGAACCTCTGTCCTCAATGAGTTGTATTATGAGAGTTAAATGTAAAACTAATTATCAAACAGTTTTTATTTTGTGTGTGTATGCAAATTGCTTAAATATTTACTTAGGATACAGTTGGTCTTCTGTGTACAAAATTAATGAATCTTAATGGAGAATGGGATTGGGAAGGGGAGAGGGAGGAGGGGGAGGGAAGGGAGTGTGTTGGGGGGATATGGTGGGAAGAATAACTATATTCCTAAAGTTGTACTTATGAAATTTGTATTCCTTAAAAAAACAAACTTAAAAAATAATTAAAAATAAATATAAAAGAATGTCAATGGTAAAATAAGTTTGAAATATTTAAATATAGGTTAATGATTGGCTTCCTCTGAGATTTCTCTCTGTTTATAATTTATTTACATGTGCTACAGGTATAAAAAAATCTTTTTGGCATTTTGAAATTTTATGTGGCAAATATACTTCACTTTCCCCCACCACAGGACAAATCATTCCATAAGGTCCAACATAGGAAAAGCTGGTTCATATATTTCTGACAACACTGGCAATCTAAACATTTTTACTATTGTGTCATTTTCACAACCTTATTGTGGATAATTTTTTTATGATCCCACTCTCTCCTGATGAGATAAAAAAATGTGAAGAGGCAACAAAGTGTAACAAACAAAGGCTAGAGAACAAAAGCTTGACAATATAATTTTAAGTTTTTATGAATTAACTTTGAATGCATTCTGTGAGATCCAACCTAAAATTAAGGATTTGTCTCCCCTCTGTCATTTTTATTCACATAATCCCCACTGCAAAATAGACCGAGTTAAATTTAGGCAGAGATTCTTATTTTGGTTTCTCTTCCTGAAATAATTTTTATTGACATCTTTTAAAGCATTCTTTGAAGACATATTCCATCTTCTCTAGACCAAATACAAGGATTGTGTCTGTGTTGTAAGCTGTCAGACTGATACAGAGGAAAAATAATCTTAGGAAAAGATCAACTTGACATCTCAGTAATGTATTTATTGTATAGTGAGTTAAGGCCATTTTATCTTATCCTGCAAGAGTAATATTCCATAATATGTAAAATTTTTAGTTCATCCTTTCACTCACTTTTTTTTTTGACTTGCAAATATTCATTATCTTTGCTTTTGATATAATTTGAAATTTCAGATTGAAATTTTTGGTAATTGTTCTGTTTCACAACGGGCTTGCAACAAAATTCCTGAAAATTGCACTGTTGGTGCTTCTGAGCCAGGACAAGCCAGCTCCAGGCCACTGCAGCTGCCTGTGAGCCTGGAGGATTTCACGTTCACGGTAAGACATCGTCCAACAGCACAGCCTGAGAGCTGCGGCTTACTGGGGAGACTTGTTACAAATGTGGGAACAAGTGGGACAGAAATCTCCAGGCAGGCTGCCATGGAGGAATCATTTGGGGGGGTGTCGAAGTACAGGAGGGGAAGAGAGGAGGGCAGGACCCACTTTCCTCCAAGGAGGAAAAAGGAAAAAGGAAAAAGCTTCAATGTAGAGGGAAAAGCAGCTGAGTTGGAGACAGCCACTACCTCTTCATTCTCTGTTCTCAGGCCTCGATTCAAGACAGGCAGGCTGAGTGGAATAGTGCAGACGGACACCTTTGATTGGCTGAGCAGGTGTTCAGTGGTTTGCCCCTCTTTCTGTCTCCCAGGAATTCAGTATGCTATTCTCAGGAGACAGGAGGGGCTTGGGCAGGAGTGGCAGAGCCTGGATAAAGAAAGGACACAGGGAGGAGTCTGAAAGGGGTGCAGATTGATGTGGAAAATGTGGGGTTGCTAGGCCATTTAAACTGTCCATCAGGGCAGAGAGGGGGCACTCCCCTGCACATGCCCCTCCATCCTTGCCAGGAATGGGAGGGTCAGGAGGAGGCTCCTACCATGACCTTCCTGCCAATATCATTTCCCAGACGTTGTCTTCTGCATCCTTAAAGCTCTGCTCTATTTAGGATTTTTCTCTGCTCTAGTTCTTTACTTTTTTCTTCTGCTATATTCTGTTTATCAAACCATTGATTGTGAATTACCTCCTTGGAATGAAGAATAAACATTCTCCCCACACTTTCATACATGTTAGTCTCATCTACCAAAGTCCTAATTTCTGTATCTGTAAGATGTGCATTTTTTTTTTTTTTGTTCTGTTCAGTTGCTCAATCTGTATGTCAGCAAGCTTCGCCTTCTGTTGAGTGGCAATAACTTTGGCTTGAGGCTCTGTGAAGGCCTTCTTCAACTCGAGATCCACAGGGGCAGCCATCTTGTGGCCCACTAACTCTGTAGTTCACTATTGTTTATAATCAGCTAACATTCAAATGCACCACCAATGTTCAGGAGCAACAAGGAATATGCAATTTATTGTACTCAAGTCTATAATTATTATGCAATTACTCACTAAGAAGTGGAAGTAAATGTTTATAAAGTTCTATGCCTTCTTGGAAATGACCTCCAAGGTCAATATAGATATAGCAGAAGTGTTTGAGTGTTGATCATGCTTTTGTTTCTCTATTGATGTTTCCTTCACTCTATGTGGTATTATATAATACAGTGTAATGGGGCTGGCACTGCAGCGCAGCGGGTTAGAGCCCTGGAGTGAAGTGCCGGAATCCCACATGGGCACCGGTTCCAGTCCTGGATGCTCCTCTTCCAATCCAGCTCTCTGCTGTGGCCTAGGAAAGCAGTAGAAGATGGCCCAAGTCCTCAGGTCCCTGCACCCATATGGGAGACCCGGAGGAAGCTCCTGGCTCCTGGCTTTGGATTGGCACAGCTCTGGCTCTTGCAGCCATCTGGGGAGTGAACCAGTGGATGAAAGACCTCTCTCTGCCTCTAACTCTCGCTGTAACTCTGTCAAATAAATAAAATAAATCTTTAAATATATATATAATACAGTGTATTTTGAAAAAAATGGATAGTTGAGTATTTCAGTCTACTCCACAAGTACACATTGTATTTGAGACTTATGTGTCTAGAAAATATATGTACAAAAGAAATGGTTTATTTTATAATTAAAATAATCATTGGCAGATGAAAAATTTGACTTTTTGTAGGTTCTTTAATGATAATTGATAATCACTATAATTGACATTATGCATGCAATTGTTTGTTTTTGACCTACACAGAAATTTGCCTTAACTGCTCTGCCTCACCAGCACCAGAGGGGTCAAAATATTCATAATAGATAGATAATATCTTTATCATGGCCAAGTACAATTCCCTCAGGATAGATAATTTTTTAGAAGAAGAAAATAGTTACATTGATTTCAATTTTGAAGACTTAATATTTACACTAAAGATTGAAATCACAGGATAATGTCCTAGTGTTCTAATTACTCTTTAGTACATGAGTGGCATGTTATTAGTGTTCTGTTGATATTTAATACCTAAATAGCTGATCATACCAGACAAGTTGTGAATGAAGTATACATTGTAACAGCCTCATAACAGAAATTTATCTTATGTGAAAGTTTTAGAAGCATTAGAAGAAATAAAACTGCAGAGAACCAAGTTATCGAAAAAGTCACTTAAAATATCAAGTTTGTTTCATTACAGTAATTTCATTAGTGTGAAAAATCACTCTGATAAACTGGTACATATTGAGAGATTTAAAAAATAAGCTGATTAAATTGAAATCAAGCATGGCTGCCATCTTGTGGGGACAGGATATAATGTAGTGAGGGGCCAATCTCAGTAAAGTGCTCCTTTGGGCTATAAGTCACCTTTCGACTTCTATTACCCAATTGGTTGATGTGTATTAATATTCTCCTTGAAATGCCACATCAGCATTCAGACAAGAAGAGACATGGCAGCCAAAAGAGATCTACTAATAAATATTTGTATAACTGAGTCGCTGGTCTGAAAAGCTCAATATCATGACTAATGTATGGACAGTGAAAACGTTTTGAAATTCAATTTCACTTGAATTAACCTTAATAATAGATGAGTTTGGTAAAGCCCTAGTTTTTATCAATCAAGTCAGTTTCAGACTTTGATTGGGATTTGTATCTCAGTGAGTTAGAAGAGAATAAAGCATTGCCCTGACAGGGGAACCTCACAGATTTAGGGAAAACTCTGAACAGAAGGGTGGGATCAAGAGCTTGATTTAGAAGTCAAGAAGGACAGGATAGAGGGAGTGAGCAAGATAGCACCTATTTTCGAGGGTAAGACTTGTACCAGTGTCACAGACAAGATGTTTTAATAAAGTAGAAAGTGCTGAGTCAGGGTGAAGTCATCCTGAAATAGAATCAGGATGAGGTACGCCCAATGTTAAAATTCACATGTTAATTCACATGTTATATAGGAGTTTGTGAGTTGATGATTTTCTTGAACATACTTATTTTCTAAGTTCTAGTCTTGCAGCACATAGCGGTAGAGTTGCTATGACTCAATTTCTCCATGTTCTTCCAGAAAACAAAGGTATTGAATGAGTGAGATCCTAAAGTCTCATTGAGTTCTAAAGTTCTCTGATCTGCTAAGTACAAAAGTTGCCCTTTGAGTCCCTCAAAGAGGAGTTGTTTTTCACTTCTACAAATGAATACTTCAGTTGTGACTTTATAGCCATTTACCAAAACTCATTACATCTCTAGATGGTCACTGTCTTACAGTCTTCCCTTCATACTCCTGCTAAACTTGTAATGGACTTAGAATCTTTCGTGAGATTAGCCATATTTATAATGGCAAAGATGTAATTATAGAGAACTAGAAATAATGATTTAAATACATTCTATACCATTTTCACTGTGATAATTTTTTTTTTTTTAATTTTTGACAGACAGAGTGGACAGTGAGAGAGAGATACAGAGAGAAAGGTCTTCCCTTTGCTGTTGGTTCACCCTCCGATAAGCTGCCCTGGCCGGTGTGCTGCGGCTGGTGCATCGTGCTTCTCCTGGTCTCCCATGCGGGTGCAGGGCCCAAGCACTTGGGCCATCCTCCACTGCACTCCCTGGCCATAGCAGAGGGCTGGCCTGGAAGAGGGGCAACCAGGACAGAATCCGGCGCCCCAACTGGGACTAGAACCTGGTGTGCCGACGCCGCAAGGCGGAGGATTAGCCTATTGAGCCTCTGTGCCGGCGGTGATAATCTTTTGAAAGCTAACTATGTTTCCCCCTTAACTTTCATAGATGCTGTCTCATAAATGGACAGATCTTGTATACTAAAACAAAACTCCTGAATAGCTGAATATTTTTGAAGAGTTATTCAAAATTGACTAATGTAAATTGACTTACTGCTGTTATAACTGAACAAAATTTTACATATTGGTATTCTTAGCATCTTTTTTTATTTTTGACACGCAGAGTTAGACAGAGAGAAAGGTCTTCCTTCCGCTGGTTCACCCCCCAAATGCCCGCTATGGCCGGTGTGCTGCACCGATCCAAAGCCAGGAGCCAGGTGCTTCCTCCTGGTCTCCCATGCAGGTGCAGGGCCCAAGCACTTGAGCCATCCTCCACTGCCTTCCCAGGCCAGAGCAGAGAGGTGGACTGAAAGAGGAGCAACCAGGACAGAATCTGGCACCCCAACTGGGACTAGAACCTGGGGTGCCAGTGCCGCTGTAGGAGGATTAGCCAAGTGAGCCGCGGTGCTGGACCTTAGCATCTTTTAAGTGAAAATGATAGAATTATATATTCCAAGAGTTTTCTTCACCTCACTTTCTTTCCACAACTGTAGTCGACTTGAGGAGTGTGCACTTGGACTGTTTAAGCAAATGCAAGTTCATGTATTTTCAAAAATATATTTTCCATTAAGAAATACTAATTTTCCTTTACATCTTTAAGCTGTTTACATTATCTACCATTTCGTTAAATTATTGATGTTCATATCACAAATAATATCTGAATGAAATGACAGTTTCCATGTTAAAAGTATAAATTCATGAATGTTTCACTTACATTAAAAATTAAGAATTTGTCTTCAAACTTTTTTTTTTAAAAAGATTTATTTTATTTATTTGAAAAGCAGAGTTACAGAGAGAGCAAGGGGCAGACAGAAAGGTGGGTGGGAGGAAGGGGGGAGAGAGAGAGAGAGAAATCTTTCATCCACTGGTTCACTCCCCTTATGGCCACAACGTCCATGGCTGGACCACACCAAAGCCAGGCACTTCTTCCAGGTCTCCCATGTGGGTGCAGAGGCCCAAGTACTTGGGCCATCTACTGTTGCTTTTCCAGGCACATGAGTAGGGAGCCGGATCAGAACTGGAACAGCTGGGACCTATACAGGATACTGGAATCGCAGGCGTCTGCTTTACCTGCTAAACCACAAAGTTGGAATGAAACGTTATCATCCTTGTGAAATATGCCAGAATGTCACAAGTCGAGTCCCTGATGCTCACCTTCTGATCTAGTTTACTGCTAATGCACCTGGGGAGGCAGTGAATGATAGCCCAAGAAAGGAAACAACGTGGAGTCCCTGGCTCTTGGTTCCTGGCTTCAGCCTGATCCAGCCCTACCTGTTGTGGTTATTTGAGCAATGAGCCAGTGAGCAGAAGATACCATACTCTCTCTCTTACTCTTTCTGTCTGTGTCTGTCTCTGTCTCTCTGTCCTTCCCTCTCCCGATCTTTCAATCTCTCTGTGTCACTCTGCCTTCCATATATATAAAAAAAAAAAATCTTTTTTAAGTACAACTAGTGATTTTCTTTTCTACTGCTGGAAGGTAATCTTTAACTTGCACATTATAAACATTTGTATCCCTCTAAATATTATAATACAGTAATTTTCCAAAATAGTGAAAAATATAGTAAATATATTACTTAAAATGTGTTTACACTTAAATACAAACTCTACTCCTCATGTTATTTTTGGGAAGTTACAATTCAGGATTCAAGGATCAATGCCTCTGGCAGACGTGATGTGTCACCCAGATGCATCTAAGCGTTTGAGTTTTAGCACAGTGATTTGGGTACTGGCACTGTGGCATAGTTGGTAAGGCCACTACCTGCAGTGTTGGTGTCCCATATGGGTGCCAGTTCAAGTCCCAGCTGCTCCGCTTCTGATCTGGCTCCCAGCAAATGCATCTGGGAAAGCGGCAAAAGATGGCCCAAATACCAACATGGGATACCCGAATGAAGCCTTGCTCCTGGCTGCTGCCTGGCCCAGCATGGGCCTGGCCTTTGTGGCCATCTGGGGAGTGAACCAGCAGACGGAAGATTCTCTCTCTCTCTCTCTCTCCCTCTCCCTCTCTCTCTCTCTCTCTTTCTCCCTCTCTTTCTCTGTAACTCATCCAAATCAATAAGAATTTTATTTTTTAAAAAGAACAGTGATTCGTAAGTATGACTACACAGGACTCACCCGAGTAGTTTTAGAACAGCTGCTTTACAGGCAAGGCCCCACACTCCAAGGTTGATTACATTAGCCTAAAGCGATCCTCAGAAAAGCTTTCCAGGTGAAAACCATTAAATTAGAGCGTTTGGAAATAATGAAAAAAAAATTGATACATTAAAAGTAGATTTCCAAGAAAAGATAGGATTATATTTAGCTTCTCCAAAGAATTAAATTTATTGTTAGAATTAGTTCAGCAAATGGTTGGCATTCCTCTGATTCTTCTATAGTGTTCTTTCCATGATACATGGTTATTTCACAATCTTTTTCTTGATATGCATTCTGACTCATCAGCTTTTAAAATGCCCCTGTGAATATCATTGAAGCAACCATCAGGGAAGTGCATCCATTCTTTTGGTTCATTATCTGTATCAACAAAGTATAATCTGTGAAATTGCCATCAGAACCCACGAAAAAGTAAAATGACATCAACCACACATTACTGTAATCAATGTTGAGTCTACAAATACTAAAGGTGGGGAAAGGAATGATTAAAATTGAAGGAGAAAAGCAGAATCAATGATGACTTCGTAGAAGCACTGGTGTTCCACATTCAGAAACAAGTGACGATATTCAAGTCATCAAAGGGAGTCTTGCATGAAGTGTGTACCCAATGCCATGCGAATCAGCTATGGGCCTCCTTCTCAGGATACTGAGGATCTAATTCAAAGTAGCCCAAAGTCTAGTACAAAGGGAATATAGGCTGTGAAACACAGAAGGTGGATGAATTTATTTCATGTTGAGGGATAGACACCAATTCACGGGCAAAAGGAATCTGAATTAGCCTTGAGGTGGCACGGAGAGATGCCTGGAGAACGAAAATGCCCCAGTACTGTCCCAGCAGAGCTACTAACACAACTAACAGCATAGCAGTGCAGCTTTTTCTAGAATGTTCAGGAAAAACAAGCCAAAACCAGCAGTTCAGAACTCAATCTGGGCCGGCACCGCAGCTCAATAGGCTAATCCTCCACCTGCGGGGCCAGCACACCCGGTTCCAGTCCCGGTGGGGGCGCCGGATTCTGTCGCAGCTGCTCCTCTTCCTGTCCAGTTCACTCCCCAGAGCGTGCAACAGCCGGGGCTGGGAATCCGGAACCCAGTCCAGGTCTCCCACATGGGTGGCAGCCACCCAACTGCTTGGACCATCACTGCTTTCCACCAGGGTGTGCATCAGCACCTGACTCGGATGCGGGACATATAACATGGACAATCATTTCACAGAGGTGAGAATGTACAATTGTGTTTGCTGAAAGAATAACCCATGTTAAGCAGGCTAAAGAGGGGGACCCGAGGGAGAATCAGAAGAAAACATATTTGCCAAACTGGAGGTAATGGAGGGATCTGAAAGGCTGTTTGATGAGTTTAGCAAGCTAGCACCTAAAGCGGCCACATTTCCAAAGGATTCCAGTTTTAACAGAAACAATACTGGAACCATTAGCAGCTGACCTCAACTAGTCACGTGATTGTGTTAACACATCTGCAGCCTGCAGGAAGGCCAGATTGATATAATATTATCAGGAGATAGGAAGTCACAGTGATCAGGAATTTGTTAAGGAATAAGCTTCCAGAAAATCCCCCCCACTGGAAACTAGGAGGCTCTCATTCAGCCCTTCTTCAGCTCTTTCCATGGCAGAGCAACCAACTTGCTCATTCTGAATTTATCTGCGTGGGTTACTGAGCTAGTCAATGCAATATTTGGACCACATGTTTCATTGAAACATGCTTCTGTTTTATTTAATTATCATTTTTTTTTTACATTCCAAGATCTGTATTCTGATGGAGGAGGCTTTTCATCTATAGAAAGGATTTCAGGATCCTTTCTCTATCCTGATTACCTACAAAGTACACTGGAGGCTGAAAAAAAAAAAAACCCTTACTGTATAAAAGGTAATTAGCACATTCACTCCTTTTTATAACTTTATAATTGAAATCTCATTAAGAGCTTTCTAGGTCTCCTTTTCCCTAAGTGACCAGGTGTCCCTAATTTGTTTTCAACTAATGTGACTAATTCCAGGCAAAAACTAGAAAAAGTCTGATACCTGTTGGAGAACAGCAAGGTTAAATAAGTGGGGTGGCTTTTTTAGGTTGCTTTTAACCTCCTCAAAGAAAAAGGGGGTGGGGGGAGGCTCCAGCGTCTTTTCTCTTAAGGTCCTGCCTTTTTCTCAGTCCCGGTTGAAGATTCCAAGGGAAATGAGAGCACTATTTTGTTTCTCCCTTGTATTGCAGATAGGGGGAGGAGGTGGTTATTAGAGAGAAGCTCTTCCTCTCTCGGTTTCCCCCTCTCCCTCCGCCTGACAGCACCGCTCTCGCGGGCTCGCTCCTTCTCCTAGGTGATCCATTTCTAGGCAACGTGGGGCTGGTGCTGAAGCTGCCAGGCTCGCTCGCTGCTTCCTGCATCCCGCCAGGCGAAAGCATCCTGCAGCCCGCGGCGGCTTCCCTCCGCCGGCCTGGCCCCGGCTGCTCGCGCCCGGCGCAACTCCCCCGCCACCGCGCCCCAGCGAACCGGCTCCCCGGGCCCGCCTCGCCACGCTCCGCTCCCCGCCTCGCGCAGGAACGGGATTTTCTCTGCATTACTATCTGCATTACCTTGAAGTTCACTTTTTCTACCCCTCTCGGAGAGGGCTCCCCCCCGTCCCCGCTGGAATCTGGCTGCTCCGCTCGGAATCTCCTAATCGCTCCTTTCCACTCCAGATTTTTGGCGGCGAAGACGAGTGATTCTCTGCGGGCCACGGGGGCGGGGGGCGGGGGGGCTTTTTGGCTGGGGGAGGGGGCGGGGAGGGGGCACATCCGGCGTGGGAGGGGGGGTGGGCTGTTGGAAGTTGCGGCGGAGCTGGGACCCGAGACCCGCGGCCCCCGCGCAGCTATGGGGATGGTCTGAGCTCCAGCCTCTCCCCCGGCCCGAAAGCAGCCAAGGCTGGATACGTTTTTACAAAGCCAAACTGCAAACAACTCTGGCGATGCCAAAATTCCCCTCCAAGTGACACGGCTTTGCGAAGGAGGCTTCTTCAGGCTGGGCGCTTTCGTTTCCCCCAGCCCTCTCCAGCGACGATCCAAAGGCTTTTGCTCTGGCAATAGGAATTTAGGAGGAAAAAAAAAATAAATAAAAGAGCTGCACTCAACTCTATCGTGACCTCAAACTCTTTGGACTGGTTTTTACAAAAGAACAAAAACAAAAAATACTGGAAGGAAAAACCCCGTTCTCCAAGGGAATCGGCATAGGAGGAGATGGAAGTTTTCCCCTTGCTGTTGGTTTTGTCGCTCTGGGGGTCTCGAACCTGGGACGCGGCGACTGCGGATTCGATCATTCACATCGGTAAGAAAGGGCTGGCGTCGCTCGCCCACGCCCGCGGAGCTCTCGCCCCTCGCGTGCCCCTCGGCGCCCGCGCAGCGCCCCTGCCCGCTCCCCTGCCCCACGCTCGCTCCGTGCTCGGGAGGGAGGTGCAGGCTCGAACCCGGACGCGGGCTGCTGCCTCGCGGTGGCTCCTGGAGAGGGCTGCACGCGTGGGGGTCTCGAGTTTCCCTCATGGTGCGTGCAGGGGAGTGCGGGGGATTCCGAGTGTGTGGGGAGAGGAAGTTTAATTGACTCTACCTTCCATATTTTCTCCCGGATGTGCATTTGCTCCATTTAAAAAAAAAAAAAAAAAAGATCTGAGGGGGAGCAGGAAAGGTGTCACCTGCGAGGCGAACGGCACGGGGGTAGGGGGCGGGGGGCGCTGCCTTCCGAGCGAACAGGTGGTTTTGCAACGTGAGGCGGCTGAGTCCGCCGCAGCCCAGGGCGACGGTGCTGGGGGGCGCCCCCAGCCGCCCTCTCCCGCCGGCTTTGCGGTCCTCGCGCCGCGACGGTGGCGGGAGGGGCTGGCGGCGGCGTGGCCCAGGACTGGGAGCCGCGCGCCTCGCCGCCTGGCCGCCTCGCTCGCTCGCTCTCTCGCTCGCGCGCGCTCCCCGGGCCTGGCGCGCCGGCAAACCGGCCCCCCGGGCGCTCGGCACACGCGCGCAGGCCGCTCTCCCCGGGGCCGCCTCGCCTGAAGCCCGCAGTCCACTCCGAGTTGCCGCTGGGGCTCCGGCCGTGGCAGCCCCGGGGTTCGGGGGAGGCCGGCCGAGCCCGCTCGGGGCTGCTCGTGGCCCCACCTATTGGCCACCAGACGGTGCCGGGACCGACCGCGGCGGGGGCGGGCGGGGGCCGCGCGTCATTATCATGCACGGCGCTCGCGGCTTCGGGCTCCAACTCTTCTCACTTGCTAATCCGCCAGAGCTGAGCGCAGCCCGGTTCTCGCAGCCCTGGTGCGTTAATGCGACCATTTCCTTCATGGAAATTCTCATCCGTGGGCTAGCAAGCTTCGCTGGCGGGGCTGCAGAAAAGCCCCTGTTGGGGAAATTTTTTTCTGGGCATGGGACTTTTGTCTGTCCACAAGGCTCGGCGTTGTGTAAATCGAAGCGACAGATGGGTCACAGCTTCTCCCCTCTCCGTCCCCTGCCCCTCCACTGCGCAGCTCCACACACACGCGCCTGGAAGGGGACCCTGCTGCAGGTGGCGGATGTGCCCTCCAAGCCCGGGGCTTCTGTGTAATGTGCTGGCCCACAGTGGCCTGCCCCTCCGCTCCTTGGGGCTCCCTGACTCGGACTCAGAGGCTCTTTGTAAACATGTCTGCCATCTCTGTCATTCCTATCAATAGAACTGTATATGTCTCTGTGCAAGGGATAATGAGGTCAGGATTCAGAAAACCTTGCACTGGTGCCTTAAGTAAATTATGCACTAGGAGGCTCGCCGGCTGGATCCTGTTTTGCTTGGAGGCTGGCAGTGCTTGTGGGTTGAGAACTTTTCAGGGAGAAATGATGGTCTCGTGGAGGGGTTCAGTGATGTTCTGATAGAGTTCGGAAATGAACTATGCTTCGCTTAAAGAAATGACATACGGTTATGTCTTGTTGTAAATGACTGGAGTGGGCATGCAGATATGCAATGCTCATACTTTAATATTCATTTTATGAGTAGGGGTTTCTGCCTTACACTTCTCCTTCCTCAGGAGGGGAGTCTCCTGGATAAATGCTTGCTTAATTGATTACTCTGTGGTTTACAGGATACATACACTATTTCCACACACCTACAGCTCTTGCTAGCCTTCGGCAGCTGAATACTATTTTGCAATGCAGTCTGAGCATTTGTTTCTAAATAGAAAACAACTGTTGTATTTTTTCTTTCCATACTGTTGTTTGTTAGTGTGACATGGCTTACTTATTTATAACTAGATTTAAAAAAAGTGTGTACAAATTACAGATTTTTTAGAAAGCTGCTTGTATGCATTAACTATGTATATCCTGCTAAAAGAAGTAGTTCTCAGAATGAATTTTACTTGAGTGCAATTTGTACATTTTTTAAAAAATGTATCTTAGAGACTACCTAATGGGACCATAAAATTGGCAAATTGATTGTTTCAAAAGATTCATACCTTTGATTAACATACTTAAAAATGTTTACTCCTAAATCTAAAAAAAACCGGTTTTTGCACATTTCAGGGGTTAAAAGCCCATTCTGTGTCCACCCCCACTGTCAGCATGACATATTCAAAACTGTATATCCGTGTTAAAATTGCAAGGCACCAGGTCACATGCAGTTTACTAGGTGGCTTGGAAAAGAGAATTACATTCTCTAAGGATGTGATTACTTTTATGTAAATATGCTTATAGGAGAATGTGTTAGGACAGAGGGATGAAAGTGATGAAGGTGAAGGGAGAGGAGGGAGCATTTCAAATGTAGAGACAGAAGGAGATACGCAGGAATGAAAGGCTTTCCCAGCCCCATGTGATGTGTTCAAGCAGAAAGTAGCTGCAATACGTGGTTCAGGAAAACTGGAAAGATAAAAAGACATTGCTCTAATAGGTTCTTTAAATATTGAATCCTCTTAGTATTCAACCAGATTATATATGTGAAAAATTTCTCCTTGCTACTGTTTTTGCTTCATGCAGGTAGTTTAATAAAGTCAATTACATATTTTAAGCTCATATGGTTTATTAAATCCATTCGTTCTCTACAAGGATGGGATATATTATAATGATCAACCCATTATGATAGAAATGAAAATGTGTTTCAGTCAAAAACTGTATAGTATTACAACTGTGTTGAGTTTCTGTTAAATCATATTGAAGATACTTGATACTTGCTTAGTACCTCGGCGCACACAGGTACATGCAAGTAGAATATTTAGGAATGAATAACCTCTAGTGGGCCCCAATAAAAGAATCTTTTGACATATAAAGAGTATGCAATTTTGAATTATGCTTCTACTTTGAGCCTGTGCATTGATTGAGTAATTTCATCAGACCCACATTACTTGATTGCTTAGAAGTTTCCTAATGATCTGCATGCTGTAGGAAGAACCAAAAAGTCGTGAGTGGAATGGCAATGATATTGTGTTTTATGAGGCTATTCAGAAGTCGCTCTGATTTATGTAGCTAGAAAGCTCCAAAGTCTTTGAGATTAGCCACGCTGACTGCTGTTTTCTTCATACATCAGTCGTCCCACACTCTTTACTCCCTAAACACAACAGGAGTTTAGAGCCCTGCTTTAATTAAGCAGGGATTAGGTGGCATTTCCAGTCAACTGCACAGTTTGTGTTTTACCTCATATCTAATATAGAAGATCTCATGTTTTAACAGTTTAATACATGCTCATTTCCTTATCTGGTTGCTGTGCTCACAGAACTGATCTGTAAATTAGTTGTCTTCAGTTATGTATCTCTACAAGGGAGCACTCAAATACTATACCTACTCATAGATTACACACGCCACTAGCACACTTTGGTTGTTATCAGTCATAGTAAAATGCCTTATGTCAACAGAGTAGTAAAGAAGCATTTATTCATGATTTTCTCATAAGCAGATGATACTTATCCTCTGAGATCCTAATCATCAGCTATGACATTATGTTTGAGACACCTGAGACAATTCACAAAATTTTTTGATCCTGAGTCTGTGAAACTTAAAGCACAATGTTGAAAGAATGTGTCAACGCATTACAAAGAGTAATAGCAGGTCAATTTAAAGTGTGTTTTAAAGACTTCTGTGCTGAGAAATATTTTATCAAATACAAATGTAAACACTTCCAGGAGATGCAGTATCTCTTAGACCAAAATGCTGTTTTTTTTTTCAACTCCTTACATGACTTGCATTGGTTAATGACAGCCCTTGGGGCTCTTCAAGGGGTTTGCACTTGTTAAGATGTATCAATTACTTATTACCCCAACAGTAGTTCTGGATAACTGATATATAAACTTCTCAAAAGTACTAGTACACGTACATTGCTATTATTCTTCTCTGTATCATTAATATAGATATTTGAAGCACAATTCAGGTGTGCATTAAGTTAGACAATCTTGTATTAATCAAGGATATCAACTATGACATGACTAATAAGCCATTACACTAAGGACCTTTACTTTCTGTTCCAAGTGAAATGTACACACACTAAATATCTACCATAAATTTAAATTCAAATGTGAATAAAAATTGAGGTGATTCAGTTTTGACGTATCCAAAAATGAAAATCAGTTGAAATGTTTCGGCACAGTGGAAGATCCTTTTCATTCATTTCTGATTGCTAAAGCAAGTATTATCATACTGTAATCTTATCTTAAAGGGATATTATAATTTTAAGATCATACTTTTAAATCTAGTTTTCTTTTTTCCTTCAAATGCATATATTACTTTATTTTTGGAAGTAATGTATTCATATTTCTATTGGATCATCATTTTCTAGTATATACAACATATTGGTGAACAGCAATGTCTAGAGAGTTACTACATATGTAATGTTTATCAGAAAATACATTTATGACCTATAAAGATATCTTTGCCATTAGGGGTCACTACATTCTGAGCTCTTTGTTCCTTTGTAGTCCTCATTGAAAACCACGTGAAATATATTTTTTTTAAGTTCTCAGAAAAAAAGATGCTACTTACTGAGGTTTGTAATTCTTTAAGATACAGGTTTTTATTTTCAAACAAGGAAAGTGAATCTAATCCTTTTCTCTTATTCTTGTAAGAATTAATTTTAGAACAGGTCAACACTTGATAAATTCCAGCTAGGTTAGAGTGCTACACCCAGCAATATAAGTGTTTTTTCACAAACTTAAAATAACAACAACAATATATTTTTTTAAAAAAAATTTATTTATTTGAGAAGTAGGGTTATAGACAGGGAGAGGGAGAGACAGAGAGAAAGGTCTTCCATTTGCTGGTTCACTGACCAAATGGGCACAATGGCCAGAATTGTGCCAATTTGAAGCCAGGAGCCAGGAGCTGCTTCTGGGTCTCCCATGCACGTGCAGGAGCCCAAGCACTTGGGCCGTCTTCTGCTTTCCCAGGCCCTAGTGGAGAGAGGGCAGCCGGGATTTGAACCAGGGCCCTTATGGGATGCTGGCACCACAGGCGGAGGATTAACCTGTGCCACAGCACTGGCCTCAGCAATATATTCATGTAGTAATATTTATTCTCTGTGAAAAAAAAAAAACAAAACAAAAACTAAGGCACTGGGAAGAAGATGTTTGCTCATGCAAGCAGACATTAGTGAATAAAGTTGTTTGGTTAAGTAGTTTCTAACTGCAGTAAGTCTGCAAATTATGGAATGCCTGAGGTTCCAAAATGATTGATGTTTGGGACATGAAACATAAACAGCTTTGGAAGAAAACATGTACATCAACACAAAGCTATATCTAAAAATAATGTCGACCATGGAATTTTGTGAATGATCACATGTTCTCTGATAGTTTTTGCCTGGTTAATTTTAAGTTTTAGGGATTGTGTCTAGCCTCTGCTGACCTACAACTACTACCACCAGTACTAGAACCATGGGCTTGTTGGCCATGTAAACCAATGTCTGTTCTCATTTAGTGATTTCTATGTTACTTTAATTACTTTGAAGAAGCACTCTTCTTCTAGCATCAAATTTTAACAATAAGGGTGAAATATAGGTTGAATTTCAATCTGATAACTTTGAAAGTTGGAAAGATCCCACATTCTGTGCAACCTTAAATAATAATTTGCCTTCTGTTATGCCTCTACCAATATTAATTAATTGGAATAATGTTATTAAAATTCAAAGTACAATTAAATGATCTGGGATGTATAAGGGATGCAGAAAAATACTGAAGTTATTTTGTAACTGATTGTTAGGGATGTCTGCAGATTCTGGTCATTTAATTAGTGAGTTCAATATTTGGGTGTAGACAAATTTCCTATGAGTTGAAAATGGAGAATTTCAGAATATAATAGCATGTATGCTAAATTATAATATAGAAGTTTTGAGACTAAATCTGAATTTTATAAGTAGCTATCTGAGCAATATTAGAAAGTGATGGAATTTCCTTAGTCCACATATTTTTTCCTAACACAAGTTTCAGACTAATTTTCATTTAAAATTTAAGATTTTATGAGGGGCCAAGGCTGTGGCGTAGTGGGTAAAGCTGCCACCTGCAGTGCTGGCATCCCATATGGGCACCGGTTCAAGTCCCAGCTACTCCACTTCCGATCTGGCTCTCTGCTATGGCCTAGGCAAGCAGTAGGAGATGGCCTAAGTCCTTGGACCCCTGCACCCACATGGAGACCTGGAGGAAGCTCCTGGCTCCTGGTTTCAGATCGGCGCAGCTCTGGCCGTTGCGGCCATTTGGGGAGTGAACCAGCAGAAGGAAGCCCTCGCTCTCTGCCTTTCCTTCTCTTTCTGTGTAACTCTGCCTTTCAAATAAATAATATTTTAAAAAAGAGATTTTATGAACTACAATGAAGAAACTAATGTTTGAGGAATATGAGAAATATCAAATTTGGAGATGAGATTCATTCAAGTGGTTCGTTATATTTACAAGATAATTTAGAAAGAATTATAAAAATCAAAATATCAGAGAAACTGATATCTGTTACATTAAGGACCCCTTAGAATGAAGCTTATTTTTGGTTGAAACAAATTATGAATAATATCTTTGATCATCATATACTCTAAATAACCTCAATATCAAATTGTGAGAACTGGGTTTATCTGTTTCCAGTTTTAGATGGTTTATGTTTTGTCTAGTATTAATACTAAGCTATTATGCATGGTGACTCATCACACAGCATAAAACTAGTCCCAAGTAAGGCTAACTACAGAGATGAGAAATCTTATGTTTTCATTAATCTTTGGACTTTACAAACTGGAAGTACACAGGGAATGTTAGCATATGCTTGACACCGCTCAACATGTATAGAATATGACATAAACAACCAATTCATAGTTCTTCATTGTCTTGGACTCTTGCTGCAGGTTTTGTTGCTTTTGCTCTATTATTGTCCATCAGGTGGTAGTTGATGTGATGCTGAGGCTGGGTTGGCCCACTGAAAGCCCCTGAGTAGAGAGAAGTCCAGGGGTGAACACCTAACTAACCTAAGCACCGACTCTTGCCCACATGTTAACAATTCTTAAATCACTTGTTAGTCCAGTCCTGAAATAACAAATATATTTATCCAGGGGAAACACACACACACACACACACACACACACAAGCATTTAAATAGATAATAGCAATTCTCATGCTTTTCATACAAAAATAGTATTTTTAAAATGTTACTTTGTTGCTTTGAGTACCTGAGTTGTCTTTTGTAATCTTAAATAAGGTATTTGCTTCTGTAACGAGATCATTACAATTTTAGGAGTTAAGATTCCTTAATTTACAAGGCAATACAAGTATTGTTATCGACATGCAGTATGTGTGTCAACTGGAAAAGTATTCTTTCACTCAGCAAATACTTATTCTAAATCTCTCTATGGCTTTAAGTGCCTAGAATCATATGTTGAGCAAGCAAGCTGTGTACGTTTTCATGGAGGAGACAACTAGGTAAACACAGATGACATGATGTAAGGTGATCATAAAAGCTATGAAGAAAAGTAAGGAAATGGTGGGTAATAAAGTATGTTGTTCTCACTAGGGTGGGCTCTTCCGACCTCTCTGAGGAGGTGATCCCTCATGAAAAGGGTTGATTCAAAGACAGGGATTGAGCTATGTGGATGTCTGATGAAGGGTTTCACGCAGGGGGTATGGCAAGGGTAATGACCATGAAACAGGACACTAAAGAATGCACCTCATTTGCTTAAGGACCATCTTGGAAGCCAGTTTGGCTGTAGTTTAGTGAGAAAAGCAGGAAATGGAAAGAAATGAGGTCTGAGAGGCAATTAGGGCAGATCCTGTAGGGACTTACAGGTCATAGTAAGGTATTTAGATCTTCTAGGTGTATGTGGGCCAAGATCAAGGACAGGATATTAAGTAGTTTGTGTTTTAGAAAAATAACTTTCTCTGGGTGGACTGGATGAACCAGAAATACAATTTGGCAGTTATGAATTAGACTGAGTTGGTAACTGAACTGGGAGGGCAATTGTCAGACTGGGTAAATAATTTGAATATAGAAGAAAGGGATTTTAGATGGAATATTCAGATGAGAGAAATCCAGAGGAAGTAAAGAGGCTTCCAAAGTGTTTTACCCGAGCAATTAAGTGAAATGTATTATTATTAACTCTCACTGGGAATATGGGGAAGTGAGCAAGTTCTAGGTAGAAATCAAACTTGCATTTGTTGAATTCTGTGTACTTCCATTAGATAACAAATTTGAGAATTTAAATTGGCAGTTGATTACATGAATGTAATTTTGGGATGAGTTTGGGAGTTGGGATCACTGTTTTCAGTAAATATAGTCTACAAGTTTACCATTGTAAATACAGTCTTACACTGAATTGAAGAAGCAAGCGAAGAGCTCCAAGTGTAGGCATTGGGACATTCCGAAATTTAGAATTCAGAAAGAGGAAGGGGATCTAAGAACAGGGAATGATGAGTGGCCTGTGAGAAGGAAAACCAGGACATGTGGTGTTCTGGAAGAAACGGGAGTGAAGTATTTCTAGGAAGAGAAAGCGAGGAGCTCTGTCACATGGTTCCATATGAACACTGAGCCGGGACCACTGCATTTGACAATGTTGACAAGGATGACTGACACCAGTGCTTTTAGTGCATTGCAAACGACAAACTGCTGACTGGAGAGGATTCAAAACTGTAATAGGACGTGAGGAATCCCATGAATTTTGCCATAAGGGAGAAAGAGAGCTGGAGAAATGAAGAAAACAGGGGGATTTCTTTTTAAATATGTTAGTTGGAATACACGTGGTAATTCTTAAAAACTTCATGCATGGAAGAATTATCAGTAACAGGATTTCAAATAAATCCTTTTTTTTCCTTCAATCTTACCTGATTTCCAACTTTAGGATAGGAAGTGTTCAAACAGCGAGGAGAGTGTTTTTTAAATCTTGGATCAAGTAGTACTGGGGCACAGACACTGTAATTGGGCTGAGAAAGCAGGTTAGATGTCCCTTCTGAATCAAACTTTTATTAGTTCTTCATTTTTGTTTCATTTGGTTTCCCAGATTACTGTGCAAATTTAGTAGAAATTTCTTACCTGAAACAATGAGTGGGTTACATTTTGATTATTGCTATACCTTTACAAATAAAATATTTAGTTTTTGAGATTATAGAATTACATAAAATCCTCTTGGTGTAATAGACATATTTGAGCTGATTATGGGTTTTCTTCCACATCAATATTGTTATGCAGTTGATTTGTTTAAAATCATTATTGTACAAAGCAATGTGTATCATCGCAGCATAGAAGTTAAATAAATGAAAGAAATTTATTTAATATTTATTTCCACTGGTACTTGTAAATATTTCCTTTGGATCTTTCACTTATGTTATAACTGACAGATCTTCAGTCATAGGTGAAAATAGGGAAAGGAACTGTTCTAAATTTTCAAATATCAAAATTTGGCATTTTGAAAGTAAATCTTAGTTGTTTCATTGGTATATTAAAAAATCCACAAATTGTGTAAATTTTGTTGACTTTGCACCCAAGATAAGAATAGCTGCATTAAAATAAGAATACAGAATTATGTTTTGCCTGTTTCATTATTTACACTGCTGTCTTTTCTCTAGAAGCATTTGTCATTTGGAAACAATGTCATATGGATGTTGTATGGTCGTTTCTGCTTGATTACATCTTTTAGTCGATGTGTGAACATGTAATACATGAATAGAGAGAGGATAGGATCTTGTGGTTCAGGAACAGCAATGATTGACAAAAAATATACTATGTTAAGGTTGGCGCCTAAGAACACAATTAATATACTACAGAAGAGCAAGATATTTTCAACTTACTAGCTCTTAACTTCTTGGGGTGGTGAAGTACAGTCATTTGAAAGAACCCTCAGTAAATTTAAATCCGAATTTCAGAATGAGCATCTAAAATTGGTTGAAATGCTTAGTATACTTAGCATGAATATCATTCCAATGTAAGGTTCCATCAACAACGGAGTATTTATTTATTTATTTATAACACAGTTTAAATGGACTTCGTATCTTAAACGCCAAAGACCAGGTACTATTTTGGAGCTGAAGTAGGGTGAGAGAACTGTTCTGTTTATTTTGTTGCAGGTAGTGTAAGGTGAATTGAGACCTAGAAGACTGATTCTTCTTTCTGATAATCTGTACAATCTGACAATGTACAAAATTATATTAGTGATATAGCAGCAATTGCTATGTTGCTAGGTAGAGTCTAGATGTATTCTTTGCTGCTTTTGTGAAAGGAAAATAAGAGATCATTGAATTTTCTTTCTACATTTACCAACAATTCTCAGTATTGCCCAAGGAGGCATGACTTGTATGAGAATCATTTTGCATTTATTTTAGCAAAATTGATTTTCAGCTTTTTAAAAAATATATTTAGGCTGGCACCGCGGCTCACTTGGCTAATCCTCCGCCTGTGGCACTGGCACCCCTGGTTTTAGTCCCCGTTGGGGTGCCGGATTCTGTCCGGGTTGCTCCTCTTCCAGTCCACCCAAGTGCTTGAGCCCTGCACCCGCATGGGAGACCAGGAGGAAGCTCCTGGCTTTGGATTGGCGCAGTGCACTGGCCTTTTTGGCCATTTGGAGGGTGAACCAACAGAAAGGAAGACCTTTCTCTCTGTCTGTCTCTCTAACTCTGTCAAAATATATATATATATATATTTAAATTCCACATTTTCTATGAATTTTTTTCAAACTAGATTGCTTTGCCTTTCAAATAAATAAATAAGTCAGATTGCAAGGGAGAGAGGCAGAGCAAGCTTCCCTCCACTGGTTTTACTCCCCAGGTAGTGTAACAGGCAGAGAGGTAAGACAAGCCAAAGCCAGGAGCCAGGAAGTTTATCTTGGCCTCCCACGTATGTGACAGGAACCCAAGCACTTGAGCCATTATCTGCTGTCCTGCTAGGTTCCTTAGCAGGAAATAAGATTGGACTTGAACTGGCATTCTCATGAGAGATATCTTTTCAAAAGCAGCAGCTTAACCCCCTGTACAACTCCAGCCTGTCCATTTTTTTTTAAACACTTCATTCACGTGGGTCATGCCTCACACATAGACTTCAGTGGGTTTGTATTTTATTTGCTGTGATGAGGTAATGGTGAGGTTTGGACATGCCATATCATTCATCACTTTCAAGTTGTGAAATTGCAGTCTGCATCCTCATATTCATTTGTAGAACATGTATACTTAAGGTTTCATGTAAATTAGAACGTGAATGTGGGGGATCAACAAATGTTTATTCAGGCATGTTATGTGCTCAGTGGAATCCCAAAATGCTTAAAAAAAAACAATGAATTTTAAACTTTTAGAACGTTCAGGTGTATCTGCCATCTGAGAAAATGTTGTAATGTTAGAAAGCTGATGGTAGGACATTCAGCAGTTCAGGACTCCAGTCATCCCTGGATGTCTGTGTCCTACAATGGCTCTAAAGAGTGTAATATTTCAGTCATGCCATCTGTGTGGCATTTATTGAAGCCTGAAGGTGCCATAAAGCAAACATATTTCAGAAAAAAACTTATAAATAGATGAGGAGGTTATCCCTTACAGATGGTCTTCATCTATAATGAAATCTCTTTCCTCAGCTTCCTGACAGTTAATCATTCACCTTATTGTAACTATAGGCTACAAAGTCAATACAATCTCGCCAAAGTCAGAGCTCAGGGAGAGGATCTATCATTTGCCTCTTTTCCTCTTTTTTTTTTTTTTTTAAATAGATGTCAGTTGTTTTGATGCTAAGGGAGGGGGAGGCTTTAAGATCTACTGTTTCTGTAATTGATAAAATAAATAAGGTCTTTCTAAATTTAATGCCATGGATCAGATAGTCCACTAAACACGATCTCTTGAATATGGGGAACTTAAGTTACATTTCCTTATTTGCCTTACTTTTGAAGTTAACAGGACACAGCTGTTTCATATTACTAATCTGTACTTTGTATGTACAAAAAACATCAATGAAAATGGCAGTTTTATACTGTAGCAAACAAAAGGAGAGAACTTACCCTGCAGCAAAGGTGAAGTAAAACGAGATTCCTTCACAAGTGACCTAAGTGGTTTTGGAAAACATATTTATATCAACTTGTAATTCCGTAGGTGTCTTTGAGCCGGGATAAACATTGGAAATAACAGATAGTTCAAAAACTAACTGGCCAGTTCTGATGTTTTTCGCCACAAGAGTTCTTGTTGTGGTTGATAAACAGTTACTAAATGGCAAAACTGGCTGCTTTGATACTTTCTTTTTATTTTCCCTGTCCACCCTTCAGTGGCAATGCTAATGAGCAGTGAAATGGCCAAAAGCAAGGGAAGAAGGCGCAAAGGGTTTCAGATCATCTATAAACCGGAAAATCAGTCCCGGAATACTCATCTTCACAGGCTTGCTGAGAAGGAAAATATTTTATTTTCTCCAAATATTGCCCAGATACTGAAGAAGCATTTTCTCTTGGCTGCTGGACTCCTAAAGTATGCGAAGCTTTGAGACCCACAAAGAGGAATAGGCTGAGTGAGTGGCAGGCGCTGGAAACACAATGCAGCATCTTATTACTGGGACAAGAGTGCCCTACAGGGGAGATGCTGCTGACAGCCAGGGCCCCAGGGATTCGCCCAGGTCCCCATGTGATGCCTATGGTGATTGTTTTACTGGAAAAAAATACAGATTTTATCAATACTACTTAAACACTTTACGTAACTATGTATAAACTGCTGGATTGACATGCCTATCAATACATATTAGGTACCGAGAATTCACATTGTATATTCCCAGTTAGCCTCCAGCTCATGCTTGCTGATAGATCATGAAGAAGAATTTATAATTGCACTTTTCAAAAAGAACTGTGAAACACGTAGCAAAGATAAATGTAAAACTCTGGTTGGTGACTAATTAGTGGGAAGAAAGGGAATAGGGGAAAGTGGTGTGATCAAGGGGAGGTCCCCGACTTCAACATCCCTGATCCTGTTTTACTTGTAAGCCGCCGGCTGGCCGTTTCATGGGTGTTGACTGCATGTCCACCCGACTCTCACCCCTTTAAATAAATGAAGGTATGGCTGCTGTTGCTGTGGCACACAGAGAAGTCTGCTAGTTTAGGTCAGTTTTATCTTGGCTGGGGAATGAGCTTTTTCTTTTAGGTCCTTGTAGCACACAGAGTGACTCAGTCTTCAACCCTCTTTAGAGGGGACAGGGGTGCCTACAATATGCCAGGATCATAAAATGGGACATCAGAGAACAACTCATAAGTCTCTGTTCAAGCGTGGGGTCCTTGTGATGGATTCAAAAAGCAGAATTTTTTCTCTGTTGTTTAGGAGTGTGTCTTTGAATCTTTGTTTCCCCTTTGGTATAGGTAGGGGATACTCTTAGATCGTATGAGAGAGAAGAGGGAAAAAATTACAGGAAGACCAGACAGTTCAATCTTGAGAGAAGTATTTTGGAATGTTTCCTGTTTTGAATGTTTCATAGTGCACATTTGAAATGTATAATGTATATATATTTATTTTGCCATTATGCTAACACCTGTCATGTTTCCCTTGGGAAGGAAAGTTGTTCTGTCATTTGGTAAATACTTATAAATACTGCTTCACTGAATAATACCATATATATAATGATACCATGACAATATACCCCTCTTTCTGCACATTATGGCCATTGTCATGAATCTCTAACTCTGTGGTATTAATATCTCTGAAGAAAAAAAATAGTGTCTATGTGTGTATTTATATATGTATGTGTATATATATGCATATGTACATATATATGTATATATAATGACTACATTTGAGCTGAATGTGGCAGAATGTTAAAAAAATATAAGACATCCCCAAAAGATAATGTTTTCTTTGATTTGTGGCAACTAACATATAGAGTACAAGAAAATATATGAATGAAATTGACATCTTGAGATTTGATTATTGTTTATAAACCTTGTCTATGTTCCAAGGAAAAGTGGTTTTTCCACTTACTACTTGTTGAGTTCTTTATTTAGTGGGTGAAAAGTTTGTGATTATAAAGTAAATTGAGTGTATGTCATCAAAGACATTTAAAGAAAAATAGGGAAGGAGGAAGGAGAGTGGGAAATATCATGTTCTTAAAACTATAGGTATGAAATACATAAAATCTATTCCCATCATATAAATAAGTGAATAAATTATAAAATGATGGAAAAAAGTATGAGCAATTCTTTACAAAGTATCCTTGGAGACACTCCTAACATGTGACTTTTTAGTCTTGGTTTTTAGTCATTGAGAATGAGTTTAATCTGCCTAATTGTCCTTTCAATATTTTAATAGTAAGTATACTTCAGTTCATTATGAACTAAGATATTACATACTGCAATGATGAGCAGAAAAAGAGCTTTTTGCAGCCAATGAGTTTCATGAGGTGAACCTTTGAACTACTAAGTGCCTACGTTTGCTGTATGACCTAGAAGCTGCCCCTTGGGAAAATAATTACCTTTCATTTTTACTCCTTTCATTTTTACTCCGATTTAGATTGTATCTCTTGCACTTCCTTGCCTAGACAAAGTAGAGAAAAATAATACTAGCGTGCAAAAGGGAGACCTGTTTTGGGGAAGTTAGAAATGATATTTTATTTGTTTAAATTTCACAGAACTAGTATAGTAAGTAGGAGACCACAGATAGTTATAAACTATCACCTTCAGAGGTAGAAGCCCTTATGTGCTTTCAAAGCCTATGTTTCTAAATTTTAGCTGGGGATAATAACAATACCTCCCACCTTGGCTTGGTTATCATGTGGAAAAAAACCCACTGTAAATAAACATGCTTATTAAACTCTAAAATATGTTGTAAATATGAGATGACATATCAGTGTGCTGCCTCTATGTTTCTAATTTTCAGGTATCTTGACACAATCCTGAAGGATCAGAAACCAATGCCAATGTTTCCATTGCCTTTATACTTTTAAAGTAGTTTCTTAAGTTGTAACTACCCAACCTCTCACTTCGTGGGAATCAATTACACTCATGTAATTTGGAATGAAAAAATATGCTTAAAGTTCAGTTGACTTTGGTTAAAGTCATGGAGTTAGAAAATAATATAGCTACACAAGGAAGTGGTAAAAAATTCCTGTTGGAAGTAAATATACAGTTAAAATGGGGACGTGGCAAGAGAGAAGGTTAGACGTTAAGAAGTTCCCTGTGGGATCCACTGGCAATTCTCCAACTATGTAAGCGAAGAGACTTGGGCTTTATGTTATAAGAACTTTGTAGTGTCAGTGTGATCCCAGTTAGAAGAACTTGGCAGTACTCCAGGGAAGTGTTGATGAAGGATTGTGCCTAGCAGAAGAAAATTGGAATTGGGGGAAGAATTTGCCAAGGAGATGAGCTAAGGGATAGCATCCAGTGAGTCCATCATTCTTGAGAACTGAAAGCAAAAGAAGAAACTCCAGCATCATTGTCTAGAACAGGCTTGAGTGACTGAGTGTATGCTGATATCATTCAAAAGTATATGAAAAGGGAGTTGTTTTGAGAGAAGAGAAATGGAGTTCAATTTTAAACTTGAAATAATTTTGACATAACTGGGAAATGTCATACCCCAAGAATCATTTTCTCAATAGTTCCCTTGCCTGTTTCGATCCTATTTTGACCTAAAAAATTTAACAGTATTTTTCTGATTATCTTTCCTAATATTTCTCTCATGTATAATCTTAAATATTATTTTCTGTTTAAAATGTGAACTATTTAAAATATTTTGATCTGCTTATGTCCAGAAACTACTAATTGTATAACAGTAGGACAATTATGATTATTAGTTTGCATGTGTACTTCTTCATAATTCTAAATAATATTTAAAAATATTTATTGACTTATTTAAAAGGCAGATACATAGAGAAGAAGAGAGAGAGAGATTTTCCGTCTTCTGATTACTCCCCCAAATGGCTGCAACAGCTAGGACTGAGCCAGACTGAAGCCAGAAGCCAGGAGCTTCTTCTGGGTCTCCCATGTGGGTGTCTGGGCACAAGTTCATAGGCCATCTTTCACAGCTTTCCCAGGCGCTTTAGCAGGGATCTGGATTGGAAGTGGAGCAACTGGGACTTAAAGTGGCGCACATATGGTATGCCTTTGCTGCAGGCGGAGAATTAACCTACGCCAAAGTGTGTATCTTTCTTGCTGGTTCTTAATGTGAGTGCACATTTTTATGAAATGAATGTGATCAGCATTAAGCATGTCCTTGGTAATTTATTTGATGTGCATTTATAGTCGCAAGTGTGTTTACACAGGTAAAATTTTAAAAAGGTAAAATAAAAAGATAGTGACTTCAGTTTCTTTTGCATAATTGTTTTTCTAGTTTTATATTGCAAATAGAGTCCCCTTATGTAAATTAATAGAATTATGTGTGAGTATAAATAAATTTTCATAGAATTTTGTGCTTTTCAGTTGTATGCTATCTGCAAACGTAATTAACTAGAGGAAAGGCAAGTAATTTAGCAAGACTGGGAGAAGCAAGACCTGGAATGGAACAGGCTCTGTTTAGAAACAAACTTGAAGGAATCTTACTAGAACTTCATGCCTCTTTTTGAAAGATTTCTTAGTCCCCAAAGACTCTAGCTTCATGGTAAGAGGTCTCTGATAAGAAGACTTATGTGCAGATACCAGTCGGGAGTCAGAATAATGCAGAAACTGAGGCAGTGTGTCTGTGTGTAAACCATTGATAGAACTGAGAAGTGGAATGGAGAGGATCCAGTTGCTGGTTTTCTTTCTGGTTTTTAAGTCTGTTTTTGTTGTTGTTTATTTGTTTGAATTTTATTTATTTTTGAGAGAAAGAGCAAGAAAGTGACAGAGAGTGTGCAAGCTCCCATTTGCTAGTTCACTCTCCAAATGCCTACCATACCTGGGACTGGGCTGAGATTGAAGCTGGGAGCCAGTGTGTAAATCCAGTTCAAATAGGTCAAATGTGGGTGGCAGGAATACAATTACATGAGTCATTGGTGCTATCTTCCAGGGTCCACCTTAGCAAGAAGCTGAAGTCAGGAGTTGGAGGGAATTGTCAAACCCAGGTATTCCAGTGTGGGACACAGGCGTCTTAACTACTAGGCTAAATACTCAATCCTTTTTTAAAAGCATTTACTTTATTTATTTGAAAGGCAGAGTCACAGAGGGAGGGAGAGGGAGAGGGAGAGGGAGAGGGAGAGGGGGAGAGAGAGAGAGAGTGTGAGAAAGTGCTTCTATCTTCTGGTTCACTCCTCAAATGGATGCAAGGCTTGGGGCCAAAGCCAGGAACCTAGAACTCCATCCGGGTCTCCAACATGGGTGGAAGGTGCCAAAGTACTTAGGCCATCCTCTGTTGCCTTCCCAAGTGAATTAGCAGGGAGCTGAATTGGAAGAAGAGCAATGGGTCTGGAACCTGTGCCCATATGTCATGCTGTTGTCGCAGGTGTCAGATTAACCCACCACACCACAAAATTGACCCCTCAGTCTGTTTTTAGCTTGTAAAATATTAGGATATTTATATCTAATTTGGTAAAAAAACACTAAGTATAAAATTATTAGAATTGAGTTTTACCATCTCATATTTTGTGTTCTTAATGAATTGGTAATTGTGACAGCCACAAATGGGAAGTTGAGTCCTTTAATGGGGAGGAGGGCCTTCATCATGTCGTAGTCTTGCTATCAAGCTGTTAATTCAAAGTAAACAGATATGAACCTTCAAATCAGTGCAGGGTAACTTGAATGAAGTGAGTCTTATCAAAACTGTGATAATTGGTAAGCTTAAAGAGCTCTAACTAAATATTTTTGTTTTGTAAAGTCAGAGAGGTGTGGAGTAGAATAAAAAATAATCACTGGATTTGGTGGCTTGATTATAGGTTCAAGCCTTGCCCTGGTTACTTTGCTAATTTGTGACTGTGAATCAAAGCCTCAAATTTACTTGCTCCTCTATCTTCTCTATTTCATCAATTGTAAGCACAAATCGTAATAAAATTAAAACATGGACTTGTGGACTCCGCCAAATTCAGCATTCACACTTCAGGAGATTGAAGTTCTGAAATAAATATACTTCTAATAAGGGCCATGGGCTTTGCAGTAGGAAGTGCAGACCCAGGTTGAGATCTGATAGAGTTGCCTATTTACCTGCTGTCCCTGAAATGTTAATTCAGTTTTACAACCATGGTTTTTCTGCAACACATAAATCAAAGTTGAAACTAGGCATTGAACAACCTGAATTTAAGGTTAACTGTTGCTTTGAAGATAATTCATTCTAAATTTTCATGAAATTCATGGCTAACATGTTATGAGATCTCATTGATTCTGATAGTTGACTATGCCTTAATGCTCACACCCTTTTGTTAGGTTGCTTTGAAACAGGATGATTCATAATTTAATGTACAAAGCAGATTCTTTTGAGAGTGAAAGATGTGTTAAGATTACTGCTGGAGTGAAAGAAGCAAACTGGGACTGAGTGAAGGAAAAGGGGAACAAGGCAGCACCCTGATTTCAAAGTCCTAATCCCTGACAAGTGATTATCTTTGAGTTTGGGCCAGACTTTGAGCTCCCCTAAGTGAATTCTCTATTAATAGCCAGTGATTCTGTCTTAGCAACTGGTTGTTTGTTCCTCCCATACAAGTCTTTTAGGGGGAATGAAGAAGTGGACTTAGATTTTCTTTTTGTTTGGTTTTATTTTGAATTATTCAAGGAGCCTTTTTCTTTTCTTCACAGGTGACAGAAAAGAGAAAACAGCTAAGAATAAGTTGTCTCCTATAGACAAATATATTTAGCTGTTTTTTTTTCTTTCAATCAGAAAATGGGGTCTGTGATGGCTCCTTTTATTATTTTCTGCTCATTCTCTTTATCTGCTATTTGACCACAGTGCCCAGCAGAGCTGATTGGATATTGGCAATTGCATCAGTTTACACCTAAGCTAAGATGTTGTGTCTCCCGAGCTAAAGCTCTGCTATTCCAACTGCAGTGTGTTGTTTTAAAGAGATCTACAGAACGTTTATAGAACAGACTTAAAATTGCTTTAGTTTGTGTCATGAGTGGAGAAACATCTGGTATCTAACAGTTTGGACAATTTTTTATTTATTCCAGAAATATATAAAATAGTAATAATTCCAAATAAGAGGCAAGCCCTAACAATTGACAGTTCATAGATGAATGGTGATTTGTGTTATACCATTAGTATAATGGAATGTTTTGTGACTGTGAATTACTTGTGTGCGCTAACTTATTCAGTCTCTACAAACCTCTTTCTGAAGTGTATTCTTTTTTATTTTAATTTGACAGGTAGAGTTACAGACAGTGAGAGAGAGAGAGACAGAGAGAAAGATCTTCCTTCCATTGGTTCACTCCCTAAATGGCCGCTACGACTGGTGCTGCGCTGATCCGAAGCCAGGAGCCAGGAGCTTCTTCCTGGTCTCCCATGTGGGTGCAGGGGCCCAAGCACTTGGGCCATCCTCCACTGCCTTCCCAGGCCACATCAGAGAGCTGGACTGGAAGAGGAGCAACTGGGGCTAGAACCGGCGCCCGTATGGGATGCTGGCACTGCAGGCAGAGGATTAACCAAGTGAGCCATTGCGCTGGCCCCCTCTGAAGTGTATTCTTTCCAATTTGATGTACAAGTTACTAAATTCTTTCAACTTTCCTTGTCCTTCTTCCTGTTCCCAGTCTGGCTTTGCCTGCAGAAATGATCATGTAGTCACCTGCATTGGTCTCTTATACTCTTGGACTTCTTTTGCTGGGTTACTTCATGGATACCCTACTCCTGTACTTCTGATGCCCTGGTTCTCTGGATTTGAGAGCATCTTTCCCACAGTGTGCGCCAGAGAAGATTTCAGCCTTTCTCCCATTTTGTCAGTGGTAGTTTGTAGTTGTTGGCTGACCCTGCTCCTTAGGTCACCTTGCCTGTAGAAATATGTGAATATATACTCTGGGAGTTGGCAGGAATACTAAAAGTTGTCTATAGGGACCTCCTATGGATCATGAGAATATTGATAGATTAAGTGAATTGAATGTTGCATAGATACCTTTTGAGTAGCATCATTTTTACTAAATAGTTATAGTCACATAATCAAAATAGCATTAACATGAGATATTGCCCAGGAGATAGAAATAGCCCAATTGTGCAGAAATGGATAACTGTTTTCATTAACATAGGATCCATTTTACATGTGCTCCACTATACTTCTTTAGAGTACTATGATTCTTTTGAAGCCTACTAAATGTAATGTTTGAGGTAGGAAATTATCTCAAGTTTTAGAGAACTATCTGATCCTTCATGCTGCTGGGGTATGTCGTTTTCATCTTTTAGGCTTCTCTCAGATTTAAAAACCAACAGAAATCCAAACTGTTCTTCTTTTATCCTCATATTTGTCATTATTATTCCATTTTCTTTTTTTGGACAGGCAGAGTGGACAGTGAGAGAGAGAGACAGTTTTTAAGTTTAACTAGTTTAACTTTAAAACTAGTTTAACTTAAAAAAAAAATAGGCAATTAGTAAATCACAACTGGTATGTGAAATTGCCCAGAGAATTAAATGCTTGCCAAATTACTGTAACTTCTCTCTTTATGTATTTTTAAAATTTAAACTAGTTTTCCATTGGTCTTCCATGAGGGTACAGGGCCCAAGGACTTGGGCCATCCACCACTGCCTTCCCGGGCCACAGCAGAGAGCTGGCCTGGAAGAGGAGCAACCGGGACAGAATCCAGTGCCCTGACTGGGACTAGAACCCGGGGTGCCGGCGCCACAGATGGAGGATTAGCCTATTGAGCCACAGCGCCGGCCATATTATTTCATTACATATTAAAAATCTTGGCTTAACAACTGTTAATTTATAGAAATGAAAATCATGGATTACATCACATGCATCTATGCTTGTCTTTTTCCCAATTTTTAGTACTTACGAACAGTTTATTTCAACTTTTTTTTTTTTTTTTTTTTTTTTTTTTTTTTTTTTTTTTTTGACAGGCAGAGTGGACAGTGAGAGAGAGAGACAGAGAGAAAGGTCTTCCTTTGCCGTTGGTTCACCCTCCAATGGCCGCCACGGCCGGCGCGCTGCGACCGGCGCACCGCGCTGATCCAATGGCAGGAGCCAGGAGCCAGGTGCTTTTCCTGGTCTCCCATGGGGTGCAGGGCCCAAGCACCTGGGCCATCCTCCACTGCACTCCCTGGCCACAGCAGAGGGCTGGCCTGGAAGAGGGGCAACCGGGACAGAATCCGGCGCCCCGACCGGGACTAGAACCCGGTGTGCCGGCGCCGCTAGGCGGAGGATTAGCCTAGTGAGCCGCGGCGCCGGCCTCAACTTTCTAATACATAATGTTCCCCTGTGTAAAAGTGTAGATGATATAACCACTATATAGATAAAACAGTCTTTAGAAGGCTGAACAGTTACTGGGACAAAGTGTGTTTTCAATCAACATCACTTTGCCATCTCTCTCTCTTTCTGGCCTTCCTCCAAAACATCATAAATATAATTGGTTTTGTTTAAATAATTGTACAGTTTATTTCTGTCTATTTTGCATACATTAGCCAAATATCTTGAGGCTAGAGTTAATTGATTTTTTTAATTATGTCAAGTGAAGAGGAAAACTGCCTATGACTATATGGATTATTTGTATTCTCGTTTTCAATGTAAAACATAGAGATTTGCTATACTTTGTGGCCAAAAAAAAAAAAAATCACTTTGTCCTTTTAAAAAACCTCTTGTTTTGATTCAGAAAAAAAGTGTCTAGTTAGTTATAAACTTTCCATCTTTCTGCTATATGGACCCAGTATCTGATTTTTCATGGCCATACCACAAAAACGAATTGCCTACTTAACTTTCAATTTAGTATTATAATTATCATTTAAATCCCTAGGTCTACTTTTCTAAAGTTCCTAATACATACTATACTGAAATATCTACTCCTTTTTTTTTTTTTTAAATAAAAACATTTATTAGAAAGGCAGAGCTAAAGAGAGAAAGATGGTGAGAGAGAGGTCCTCCATCTGCTAGATCCCTCTCCAGATGGCCACAGTGGTCAGAACTGAGCTGATTCAAAGTCAGGAATCAGGAGCCTTGAGCCTCTTCCAGGTCTCCCATGTGGGTTCAGGGGCCCAAGGATTTGGGCCGTTCTCTGCTGCTTTCCCAGGCACATTAATAGGGAGTTGGATCGGAAGTGGAGCACATATAGGATGCTGGTACTGCAGGTTGGGGCTTCAATCTGTCTGCTGTGCCCCAGGGCTGTCCCCCAAAATGTCTACTTTTTCATGTTTGCGCCAGAAAGTTTGATGGGGAAAAGTATATTTGATGAAAAACATAAAGAGAGAAATTATAGTAATTTGGTAAGCATTTAATTCTCTGGGCAGTTTCACACACCAGTTGTGATTTACTAATTGCCTATTTTTTTTAAGTTAAACTAGACTTGTCCTCCCAGATTAAGCTATTAATGTGATTTTAATCAACAGAGCTAGCTCCTCAGGTTTATAACTGATTAAAAGGTCAGTAAATTGTTGGACCATTTGAAGGCAAATCAGTACAATTTGTATAGAATCCCAAATGTAATGTCCACAATTTAATTTTAATTTATGCTTTCATTAAAAAGTCTTTTACTGTATATTTGAATTGTTATTAAAAAGAAAATACAGCTAAACTGTTTCCATAGCTTAGAAATGTATCATTGAACTAATTTGCTCACTTAGGGTTCAACTGTCATCAATGTATTAAGTTGATCCTTAATCCTACTTTATCTCTCTTTGAACATGTCCAGAGGGATTCTATAGAAGAGAACAAAAGGATGTAGTGAAAACAACTAAACCCTTTCTCTGCAATGAGAATGACATATAACTTGTTATTCATAGAAAAAACAATAATTAGAGTTACATTTATTATGTACTAACAGTATGCCAATTGCTGTTGCAAGTACTTTTTAGGCATTAGCTCATAACACTGTAATGATAATCCTAACAATACTGGTAATATGACTTTCCCATTATGTTATTGAGATAAAGGGAGATTAACATAGCTATTCCTACATAATCTCCCAACTTCACTCAGCCACAGAAGATAAACACTTGTACTTAGTTCTTCCCATATTAACTGTTTCGATGGGATAGTTTTCCTGGATTTGTGTCTTTTCCATGCAACCTAGGCTTCTCCATGTAACCTCCATTACCTTGCCAAGAAAAAGCCATATTCTCTCTTTGGGGCATTCTCTGGTTTCCTGGTAATTGTGATCCAGGGCATCTCATGCTATTTCTACTACGTTGCCCCATTATAATATTACTGAAGACTTGTATTTGATTTTTATCAACTTCAAAGCAAGTGTGAAATACTTTTTAAAGATTTATTTATTTTATTTGAAAGTCAGAATTACAGAGAAGGGGAGGCAAAGCAGAGAGAAAGAGGTCTTCTTTTATCTGGTTCACTCCCCAAATGGCCACAATAGCCAGGGCTGGCCAAGGCCAAAACCAGGAGCCAGGAGTTCTTCTAGGTCTCCCACATGGCTGCAAAGATCAAGGACATGGCCATCTTCTGCTGCTTTCCCAGGTTCATTAGTAGGGAGATTTATTGATTTATTACTTGAAAGACACAGTGACAGATAGGGAAGGGAGACAGATTCTCTACGCACTGGCTTACTCCCCAGATGGCCATGATAGCCAGGACTAAGCCAGGTCAAATCCAGCAACCAGGAACTCCATCTGGATCTTCCGCATGGATGTGGAACAGCCGGGATTCCAAGTGGCACCCATATGGGATGCTGGCACGGCAAGTGACGGTTTTACCTGCTGCACCACAGTGCCGGCCCCAAGTATCACATATTTCTAGTGAATAGTCCTAGATTTGTTGGCGCTTTGCAAATGGCTGCTAACTTTATTGTGGCTTTTTCCCCCATCACTAATTAGTGAAATTACTAATAGATTCAGTGTCTATTTCTCTAAGTAATCTGTTCATTTCTCTCCAATTTGTTATTAGTGCATCTCGCAGGTACTTGGAGTTAGCCTTTCTTTACTTCACAGTATTCTTAGAAAATGGAATAGCTGTGCTTAGCAGCAACATTCCTGTCTATAAACTTACAGGGAGTTTTTAAATGTCTCCTCCGTCTCTGGTCTGTATGGCATAACCTTCTGTGAGATCCTCATTTGACAGTGGTATGTATCACTCATATTTTATGTTTTATCTTCCTTCCCTAGTGAGAGATGGAAGAGGCTAGTTAGCATTGATTCTTTGGCCTAATATAAGTATTATGGAAAATTTCCAGACCTTTAGGTTGAGTTAATGCAGTCCTACATGAAACTTTTGATCGATATTCTTCCTTTATTATGAAAAAAAGAGGCAATTGTTTCACAGAAATAACATAGCTCCTGTTTAGTTCCACACGTTGAAAAATAAGTTTATTGTGTTCCTTCCTAAAGTTTTGTTTGCTTTTAATCAAATAGATATTTCAAGCAATATTTCTGAACATGCATTCTTTTGTTACTGCTCTCACAGGTACAATACAAAGAAACTAACAGAAAATTATAAAGGGGCCATTGTTGTGCACAGCTGCTTAAGCCATCCTGCATCCCATATCATCAGAGTGTCAGTTCAAGCCAGGCTACTTCACTTCCAAACTAGCTTCCTGCTAATGCACCTGGGAAAGCCATGGATGATGGCCCGGGTACCCCTGACATCCATGTGGAAGATCCAGATGGAGTTCCTGGTTCCTGGATTTGACCTGGCTTAGTCCTGGCTATCATGGCCATCTGGGGAGTAAGCCAGAGCGTAGAGAATCTGTCTCCCTTCCCTATCTGTCACTGTGCATTTCAAGTAATAAATCAATAAATCTTTCAACAAAAAACTATAATGGTTAAAATAATGTATAACATGGGAAAAGAACATTGAATATTATTTATGAGAAACTATTTTTATATTTGGTAGGATGATACACTGGAGGACAATCAGGGAAAAAGAAAAGGTTACTTGTTCCAGTATACTTTCTGTATGCTTTTTTTTTTTTTTTTGACAGGCAGAGTGGATAGTGAGAGAGAGAGAGACAGAGAGAAAGGTCTTCCTTTGCCGTTGGTTCACCCTCCAATGGCTGCCATGGCTGGCGTGCTGCAGCCGGTGCACCATGCTGATCCGAAGGCAGGAGCCAGGTGCTTCTCCTGGTCTCCCATGGGGTGCAGGACCCAAGCACTTGGGCCATCGTCCACTGCCTTCCCGGGCCACAGCAGAGAGCTGGCCTGGAAGAGGGACAACTGGGAAAGAATCCGGCGCCCTGACCGGGACTAGAACCCAGTGTGCCGGCTCCGCTAGGTGGAGGATTAGCCTATTGAGCCGCGGCGCTGGCCAAGGCAAATAGACTTTCTAGTCATTTACCTTTCTCCTGTACTTGGAGCTTACCAGATCAGTTCTTCATACAGATATAACACATCACAGTGAGTTATAATAATCCTACTGTGTAACAAAAACCACAATGAGTTACTTTCAACCTAGTGCATATTAGAATTCATTATCCAACCTTCCCTTTTTACCTTCTCTCCACTCTTCCAAACCTCTAGAAATCACTATATTAGGATTAAATATATATGTATATGTATATTTATATGTACATATATATTTATATATATTTATATGTATATTTATATATACATATATATTTATATATATGTACATGGCGCACTGTGCTGATTTGATGGAGGGAGCCAGGTGCTTCTCCAGGTCTCCCATGGGGTGCAGGGCCCAAGCACTTGGGCCATCCTCCACTGCACTCCCTGGCCACAGCAGAGAGCTGGCCTGGAAGAGGAGCAACCAGGACAGAATCTGGCGCCCCAACTGGGACTAGAACCCAGTGTGCCAGCGCCGCAAGGTGTGGAGGATTAGCCTAGTGAGCCGCGGCGCCGGCTCTGTATGCTTTTTAAATATTTTAATGTGTAAACTGATAAATGCTCATCCACTTGAAAAAGAACTGTCTAAAAATAAGAGACAGGGAGAAGTGTCAAATTTTAAATAATAACAAAAATCAGAAATTTAAGAGGGCAAATGGCCTGGAGAATGCCTAACAGCCACAGATAGCCCAGGTTTCTGCTGGCACAGGGAAGGACTGTGTGCTGCTGTGAAGTGTTCTCTGGTGCAGGTGCATGGGGGTGGTGAGGGGCAAGAGAGTGAGAGATGGGTCACATCAGGAATATTGGCCAGGTATGTGACTTTATCACTCCCTGGGCCTGAGATTTGTTGAGTAGAACGTTTTTAAATTAAGCTAGAGTGGTTGAAGGTCAACATTCAGAAGGAAGCCCATTCTACTCCTTTCATTAGGAAAGGGATGGTGCTTTGTTTCTGTTATATGTGCTATTTCTCCGACTATCTTTGCCTTACCCTTTGCTAGCTTCTCAAGTAGTCATGCCAAGGACACTGATATCTCTTTCACTGGAAGAATAAATTGAGTACTAATTGACTGTGTCATTAAACCTGCATTTCCCCCTAAGTGTGATCTCAGGGTTGTTTTTTGTTTTGTTTTGCAAAGTAATTTTATGCTAAAAATGGTCACAAAGAATATAATGAAATGTAATCTGAGGAAAATATTTGTCATTATAAAGAGCTAAAAGCAACTGGTTTTTTCCTGAGTGTTCCGATTTATTTGAAAAAGCAGATATGGCTATTAAAATTGATCTTTAAGGAATGATTTTTCTCTAACTACCATGCATATTAGTTAATGCTTACTGGAAGGTGTTTTCTCGATATTAATTTGTGGTTTTATTATTTCTCTTTATGTCTCTGTGGAATAGTATTGATTCATTTGTGTTTGAGGCAGAAAAAGATTGGATGTGAAGCTGGACTAAGTATTTCATTTTTTTTAAGGTTTATTTATTTTTTTGAAAGTCAGAGTTATACAGAGAGGGAAGGAGAAGCAGAGAGAGAGGTCATCCATCCGCTGGTTCACTCCCCAGATGGCCGCAACAGCTGGAGCTGAGCTGATCCGACGCCAGGAGCCAGAAGCTTCCTCTGGATCTCCCACCGGGTGCAGAGGCCCAAGGACTTGGGCCTTCTTCTACTGCTTTCCCAGCCATAGTAGAGAGCTGGATCAGAAGTGGAGCAGCCAGGTCTTGCGAACCGGTGCCCATATGGGATGCAGGCACTACAGGTGGTGGCCTTACCCGCTACACCACAACGCCGGCCGCTCACTTTGTTCTTAAGGAATTCACAATCTGGATGTCTATAATTGTGTGTAGAGATTTGCACTGTGTGTGTGGTATGTGTACATACATAATACCAATCTTACTGGATAATAATAATCTTTTCCATGTTTTTCACCATATAAGATCATTATTGTGAATTACTGAATTTTTTAGTAATAATTGGCTATGTGTCACAAGTGTATAAATTTCTTTTTTTTTTTTTTTTTTTTTTTTTTGACAGCAGAGTGGACAGAGAGAGACAGAGAGAAAGGTCTTCCTTTTTGCTATTGGTTCACCCTCCAATGGCCACCGTGGCTGGCGCGCTACTGCCGGTGCATCGCACTGATCCGAAACCAGGAGCCAGGTGCTTCTCCTGGTCTCCCATGGGGTGCAGGGCCCAAGCACTTGGGCCATCCTCCACTGCACTCCCTGGTCACAGCAGAGAGCTGGCCTGGAAGAGGGGCAACCGGGACAGAATCCGGCGCCCCGACCGGGACTAGAACCTGGTGTGCCGGCGCCGCAAGGCAGAGGATTAGCCTAGTGAGGCACAGTGCCAGCCTGTATAAATGTCTTTTTATGAAGCTCTGATTCTCTTGGAAGCTGAGAGCACAAAATTGTGCTTCCTGATTTCTTCTTTTTTTATAAAAAGGATATATTCGTGTATTTCATATTTTATTTGAAAGGCAGAGGAAGAGAGAGACAGATCTTCCATTTGATGATTCATTCCAAAACACCCATAAGAGCCAGCACTGGGACAAGCCAAAGCTGGAAACTGGGAATTTAACCTGGATCTCCCATGCGGATGATGGGAACTCAGGTCATTGAGCCACCTTCGGTGTGCATTGTCAGGAATATGGATCGGAAGTAGAGTCACCAGGACTTGAACCTGTAACCAGGCACTATGATATGGGATGCAGGCATTTCAAGCAGTGACTTACCTCCTGCGCCACACATCCTCTCCATTTTTTTTTTCACCTTCTTTCTAATCCCTCACTATTTAAACTTTGGAATTAATGAAAAGGGGGAAAGAACTAAAGATGCTCTCTATATCTATCTACACCCTTTGTTTCACTACTTGTCATTTACTAACCAGAAATGCTGAATTGCATGAGCACAATTCAGTCAACTTTGTGTTTCTCCCTGCCCCCTTACTGTAGTTACTCATTGACTTGTGCTCCTTTGTGATCTGAAAGATAAAATTGAGAGACTTTTTTCTCTTTAAATGTCGTGTTTTGTATTTCAGTAGAGTTGTTAGGTGACTCACATGGAAAATTGCAAATCCTGATAATATAAATCATTTTAATATTTATCAACTTTTTGTGGAATAGCTGTATATGCCAAGTACTCTTTTATACTCTAGATATAAAATAATAAAATGTAAAACATTCAAAAGTCTTGCATTCCTGCAGTTTAAAGTTGCAGAGAAACAATAAAGGAAGACTATGAAGAAAATAGCAGCAGGATAAGTGGAGGTTGTCCGTTTTGATTATGGGGTCAGTGACATCCTCTCCGAGGTGATGATATATAGCAGAGACTGAAATGAAATTTTTATTTAGGAACATATTTTTCTGGGGGAGGAGAGAGGGAGATACAAAGGGAGGCAGAAAGACAGGGAGAGAGATGGACAGTTGTTGATGTTCTCCAAGACCAGCAAAGATGTTAGTGTGGCCATGGTGAGGCAAGAGAGGTGAGTGTGGAATAGGATTGGTTCCAGACAGAACATAAAGCACCCTCATGTAACCCATCGGGTATCACATTGCATTATGATAATGGTGTCATAGAATGCTGCCATCATTCAAACATGTTTAATTTGTCTAAGAAAATTATACTCCCAGCTCCATTTTGCAGACTTCTCCTAACCACTGTGGAAATAGGACAGGGGATTTAAGCAGCAATACACGCTCATGTTTGATCCACCTCATCTTCTATGTCTGGCCAGCTTGCTCCAGGTTCTTATAATCTTAGGCTTGCTCAGATCAAGAGAGACAAAAGTTTTGCAGGGAAAAGATTTCCTGCTTGATTCAGAACAAAGACTGGAGTGTGGAGGGATTGATTTGAGTACCAGTGTCGGATTTGGAACAAAGGTTGAGGGCGTTAGGCGCAAGTTCTTCTTTAGAGTAGTTTCCCCACTTGGAGCGCTTCCTCAAGAGTAGTAACCAGAGAACCTGGCTGTGATCTGGATGACGAGTTTCAATAGTAATGACCTTTATACCAATGTGGGTCACCTTCGATTGAAGGCTCACAAGGCCTAGCTGACTGCTATTTGTTATTTGGGTGTACCATTGTATTTATAGCAGTATTCATAAAATTTTCATAATTGGGCAAGATTTCAAAAATGTCCTTGCTCCTTCACTGAAGGAATGTTGAAGAAAATATTTATTCACAGCTACAGCATTTAGAAGTGTCTCATTTGTTATTTTTTGAAACTGCTTCCAAAAAGGATTCTTCGTGTAGTGTCTATAATCAAAGTAGCTTTACACCTGTTATATATTTAGTTTTTCATGAAAGGAATCATATAAATGCCAGTGTAAACTGTAGTGTAGGAGTTCAGAAGGGTGATTTGCTAGTACTAGACTTTGCAGAATGGAAAGCAGTGACGTGCTGCAGAGGTGCTGTTGAGCATTGAATTGAAATGTGTGCGAGTGAGTGAAGAATAGAGCAGAAACGCTACAAAGCTTCCCACATTTCAATGGGATTGCTTGTTGCTAGAGTTTACAAGTGTAGGCTGCTGGAAAAACTGCTTTGAAGTCACCAGAAATTTTACCTTTAGCTTGAGAATTACAGTGGAAGTTGTACATCCTCCAAAAAAAATAAAAATAAAAACAAATGAAAAAAATGAAGCTACGGACAAAGGGAAATTGGAGTGCAAAAAAATCCTGATATTTTTCTAGCTCAACTTCTCATATATTGAAATGTTTTAATCAAGATATTTATATTTCTAAGAAGATGAACTATACATTAGCAGTATGCATGTTGACTTGTTGCACTTATCAAAATACATTTGATAAGTTTATTGAGCAATTATAACTGTTCCTGGCTCTGTGTTACTGTCAAGTGCTACACAAAATTAAAGTGTAGAGTTTTTCCTACTAGTAGTGCAAACAAGTTTGAGACATGAGAAAGAATGATTGTAATACAGATCATGCAGTTTGAATCTCTATTCCTGTATGGTATTTCAGATCTTCATTTACTTTTGTGGATAAATATTTTAAGTGGTTAAAATCTGTTTATTAGCATTAACACACTTTATTATTTTTAAATAGAATACGAGAAAATATGTAGCAGCCACAGCAATTGCTAGTTGATAAGCAGTCTTAAATTGAGATAGCAGAAGTATAATTCAACTTAGAGCAATTGGTCCAAATCTGTCTTACTGTATAGTTAGCTGTGTATCTCTCTCTCTCCCATAGTTTTTGTGTCACCTCAAATGGACAGGAATTTGCCTTACTGCTTGCTGATCTATGATGACTAGCACTCTGTTTTTTTTTTCTCTTGTGGAGAGTCAATAGCTATATGGGAAAGAAAAGGAAGATAGGAACATATGAATGAAGAAAAAGAATGCACACACACATACTCACAGAGTATTTGCTAGTTTTTCTTTGTTATTTTATCTAATATAAAAACCCGCATGACTTGGTAGCAGGGTGTCAGATTTCTAATGTGAGGAAAGAAGAATCTGTTAAGCTAGTCAGAATTTTTTAAATATCCTTGTTCCATAATACTGTAATTTTCTGTATTTTTATATAATAAAGTTAATATTTATTTCATTGGTATTTTAGTCTTAATCTGAATAAGGTGACACATATGCAAATGTAACACACTATGAGACAAGGACACTTACTGCTTGATTCCCCTACATCTATTTTCTCTTAAGTATTCCTGGTATCTCTTGATTTCAATGTGGATATCATGGATATCACAGTACTAGGAGAAAAGTCCTTGATCCAGGCTAAGTCAATCATCCCATCTATTCTTTTGTCAAGGCTAATTGGCAAGGAGTTGACTTACAATCTACACTGGCCAAATTAGCGAATCTGGAAACTCATGCTTGAGTCTTGAAGTTAAAAAAAAAATTTTTTTGAGCAAAGGTTTCCCCATTGTCTCTCATGGTACTCTGAGTGGATGACTAAGGTAGGCTTTCTGTAGTTATCTTGGCTCCCAGCTGGAGACAAAGCCAGCACACAGAGCAGAGCTGAGTCAAGAGAAACACAAAAGAAGCTGAGCCAAGCCTTGATGGTATTGTGAAACTCTGGATCACATTGTGCCTGGAGCCTGCCATCCCTCTAGACTTTCCTTTATGTGAGCCAATAACTTACTGTTCAAGGTTGATTTAGGTTTTCTTATTTATTCCGTATTAAAAATCTCAACTGCACAATAGGTAATCAATAAATCACAGCTTCTTAACCTCTTAAATAGTTCATTTCTACCTTGGAAAAAGGTCACATTCCTTCTGGCTTTTTATCTTCTTGTATGAAGGAACTGCAGTCTAGGAAAAATTATGTCAACTTTCAGTTTCAAAACTAAACCAGGCTACACGCTTTATAAAATGTAGTGTGTAAGGGGTTTGCCATGACGCTGCCGTTACCCTGAATATGTAAGAATCCCAGCCCTACTAGCTATGTGACCCAGAGCAACTTTTCATAACATCTGAACTTTCTTTCTCCCCAAAAGAGCATGACTTGCCTTCTTTACTTGCAAATTTGCTGAATAAGGTAATCCCTACAAAGCATTAAGACCTTGCCTAGCAGATAATGAATACTCAGTAACCATTAGCTATTATTTCTGTTTGACTTTGGGAAGGCGTGATCTTAGTTGTTTACGTTAATCATAGATTAAAACAAGTAATTGAAGGAATTGTGTGTTACTAGTAAGTCAATGCTTTTTTGAATTGATTTGAAACATTTTTTCTTGTGCAATTAAAAGAGTGATACCGAGTAAAAGGTCATTTGAATTTTGAAGAAATATACAATTACTGGAGGATTTTTTTTTTTTTTTTTACAAAATAGGAAACATGAGCTACACAGACGGCTGAATGTCTAGACTTGAATGGTCATAAAAAGAAAAATGCCAGATATGTATATGGAAATTATTTTAAAGATGTACTCTGATTCCAAGAATTGCTTTCTCTAATGCATGCCGTAGGCTGTGATTGATTGTGTAGTCTTCAGCCACCCGTTGGTGGTACATGGAAGGAAAATTGATCTTAACTGATTTTTTTAAGGATAAAATACATGGATAGGTTGAAAAGTGACAAAAAGTGCAAAAAGAAAAATTGACTTGTAAACCCATTATTCTAAGATAAGTATTGCTAGTATTATAATGTATAGCGCTCATTATCAAATACAAACACAGATATGCATGCATAAATACATTTGTGGCAGTACCTATATTGTACATGTGCACACACATTTGTCCCATGCGCATACCACATATGAGTAATTTGGAGTTCTAGATTCATTTGTGGTAAATTATTCTTAGTAGCTACCAGAAAGGCACCCTAACCTTAATATGCTTAGAACTGTAATACTTTCCTGTTCCACTCTCCACTCATTGCTTCATCATGACTGTTTCCACGAGGCGCCACCATCTGACAATCACGAAAGCCAGACTCCTTTAGTAGCGCCTGGGTTTGTTTTAATTTCCAAGGCTGCAACCAACCTAACACTACTCCCATTCTACTTCTAAATACACAAGTCCACCCTTTTCTCTCCATAATGCCCACCATTCTTATTTTGCTGCAATGGCTTCAAATGTTGCACACCTGTGCCTCTACCCCTACTAATATGTTATCTTCAGAGAAAAATAAAATTAATTCTGTGTTCAGACTATGCTTAAAAACCCTTATGATACTATTTGCCTCCCCACAGGTCTTTAAACAAATGATACAATCTTGAACATAACTTAAAATCCTCAGAGTATTAGACTTTTCCTCCTCGCCAGCCTCACCACACTGGCTTTGCAGTTACTCAAAGATGTCATGCTCCTTTTTCCTCTCGCCCATTGAACTTGATACTTCTTTTGCACAGATGACTCTTGCGACTTCACATCCCATCATGCCTCTTGGTTCTAATCAAATACCTTTTCCTCACTGAAGTTTTCTTGGTTTCCCAGCCTAGGTCACATCGATAGTCTTTCTGTGAACTATGCTTGTTCTTCACAGCATTTACTCCTATAGAAATTAAAACATGGTGATTGTGCAGTAATTTATATGTGTCCAATGTTATACTTTACAAGGTCAGTGGCTGTATCTTCTCTTGTATGCACAATCTCCCTATTAGGTAACGTGGACTTTGCTCACAAGACCATGTATAGTGTTTAGTACATTTATTGTATTTTGAACTCCACATAGTCTTTCCCAAAATAGTTTTAAAACACTGCTTGTTATTCTACTATAAACTGAGAAAGAAATTTATTTAACCCAGCCCCTATCATTGGACTTGTAAATTAGTTTTACTGTCTGCTCTTATAGGTGATGTAACAGTGTATTCAGGAACTCAGCTAATGGACAGTAACATAGGTTGGCTTTTCTAGAAGCAGAACCTGAGATAGTGAATCTTGCCTAAATAATTTATTGAGGAATGGTCACAAAAGAAACTGAGTGAAGACAACAGGAGAGGACAGAGGAAGAAGGCAGGCAAAGAAATGGTTCCAGAAGGTTATCGTTAGCACATTCCCAAAGGAGTCTCTAGAGTGAAAATTGTAGAACAGTTGTTACACTCAGAAACAGGGCTCTTGAGCTGTTAGTAAACATTGACCTTTGGCCATGAACTGCCTCTCTGGCTATGGTGGGGGTGGGAGATGTGCACATGTGTGTTTGTGGTACTTGTGTAAGGTTTGTTATTAATAGAATCTAAATGAGGAGTACTTGGAGATAGAATTATAAAAATTACTTGGACCTAGGTAGTGAGACAACTTAAATTTCAAGCTGTTATATACATTGTTAAATGAAGAGTTTTCATTCAACAGATACCTTGCATATGTTTGATTCTGGGTTAATTGTAAACAACTTTAAATGTGTAAATTTAAAGATTTTTATGACAGTACCATGGTATGGTCCTTGCCTCTACGCTATTATAGGTTTTGTTAGCGTTGGTGACCACAAAATTGGGGTGACATTGCCCATTGTATTGAGAAGTTTATATCATGTGAACATACACACTTACCGACCCACATGTACATGCACCAATGCTGTCTTCCTCAGTTTGGAATGTATTAAATACATAACACAATGAAGGATTGTCTAAAGCATTTATACCTAAGCATCTAAAATGTTGTATCTAGAAAATTCATAAAACATACTTTTTTGGTTTTAGTGCTATAAAAAGAATTAAAATATGTTTTTTAAAAGAAGTACCATGAAAAGCAGCACAATGAAAACCACATAAAGATTTTATGCACATGCAGGAAGTCTTGAGAGTCCATAAATGTTATTTAAAATCTTAAAAAAATCATGGTACACCATGATTCCTAAATCATAAATGTAATATTAATTCTCAAGTTAATTTTCCTCATTTGTAAAATGCTGTTGGACACCTCCTTACCTTATGGGAAACGTGACAATTGAAAAGTTAATGAATTAAAGTTTATGGAGGCTTTTTGAGCCTTTAGACAAAAGGTACAGTATAAATCCAAAATATTAATCTTTAAGTATGAAATGCTCTAATTACTTCCCATTTCCATAGAGACATTATTGGAGATTTATACCTTCCTCTGAAATACCCAGCACAATTGTTATATGAGACAGCATAATTTTAGGTGAACCATTATAATTCTGTAGTCACTACCATGTATCAAAAAGAATAGTTTAAGTATATGTGCTATGCTTAATATTTAGCATTTTAATATTTCCATTATTCATTTATTGATGTAACAAACATTAAGATGATTTGAAAAACTGATCCATTATGCTGTTTTATCTGTGTTGCTGCCAGAATATATTTGAGTCATAGGAATAAGGAGAAACTGGGAAGATTTTCAAAGAGATTGAAAAATGAACAGATATTGTGCTCAGTATATTGATTTTAACACTAGACCAGTTAGATATCTATTAATTATCCTATGGTAGCAAAGGAAGAGAATAGCCATTGTAGTAGTAGTATATTTATTTAATAGTGGTACCATACATTGACTTTATGTATTTACCAGACATTGAGCTGATCATATTTCCTGTATTACCAAGGTCCTCACAATAGTCCATGAAATTGAGATTGAACTCCGGAATTTAAACATGAAGGAAGGAGGCAAAAAGTTGGTAATTTTAAGTAGCTTAAAATCACAGAGGCTTTAAACTCAGGCAATGTTATGTGTGAGCTTATTCTTTAACTCCGATTTTATAGCATTTCTCCAAAATGCTGCCTTTCCAATATTCTGCCTATTCACTTTTCTACATCCTGCTGAATCCAGACTGTACAAGATAACTTTAATAACAACATGAAAGTTAAGAAAGTTCTCAACAGCAGCAGAATTCTCCTTTGCCAAGGTTTCCTGCATGAGCTACTCGATGTGGCTTCTTTCCAAACCAATAAGAATAAACGCTGAAATTACAGAAAGGAGAATCCAAGCTGTAAAAGCTCATTTTTTTAGGCTCATGTTGAGAACACAGAGCTAAGGACTTAGCATGTGTAAACTGAGTTTTATGGTAGTCACTTGTATTTCCTTAAGCTTTAGAAACAGAATTCTTCATGTTCATTCTTTGCAAAATAGACAAAAATTCCCTTGAAAAAAACTTAAAATGAACAATCGTAATTAATGCATTACTGAAAAAAGACAGTAAAATACGATATTCCTTATGAAAATCTGCAGAAATGATGCATCTGCTTTAGGAATGATACTTCCTTTCTCCGTGTTTTCCTTCTGGCTCACACCCTCCCCTACCTCTCATTAACATGCATATTCACCATTCATGTAAATCGGATTTCTGAAACAAAAAATGAGGTCGTCTTAGTCTAGCTCCTTCAAGTCTGTTCATCACATTTATCCACATGAATGTCCTAAAACAAATATGTACAGTATTATCTAGAGCACCCCAGGGGCATAATCACATCATCCAAACTCTTCTTTGTCTACAAATCTTTTCTTAATTTGGCACCTGCTTGATTTCCACATTCTTCTCTTGGCACTGTCAGAGCGCTCACCCAAGAACTTTGACTTTCCTTGTGGAGGTTCTACCTGCTTGTTCACATTTTGATACCCTTAACTGCGCTATTTCCCTACCTGGGATCGTGTGTAATGAACACCCTGACAGCTGAAGATTCAACCCAAAGGGATATTTCTCTGAGAAGTGTTCTTGATGGAGAAAGTTTGTTGTCCCTTCTTGGATACTTGCATGGAAGCATACGTATCTCTACATATTGCATGACAGTTTTATTCAGTGTACTGCATTGCAATTACTTACTTACCATTACATTGTCAATCTCAGAAAGCCTGTGTCTGCTGCTTGTTCATCTTGTTTCCCTTGACTAGCATAGTGCAGAGTACTGTCCTGGAAGTTTAAACTGGAAATTGTTTTTTTCTGAAAGTTTTCCATTGAGGCCAAAAAGCAGAGAATAACATGTCAAATATTTCTACATTTCAGACTGTATATATGAACTTGCAAAGGGGGTTTTTCAAACAAGTTTCTGTACATATTTGTCATAAACGAGTAAGTAAGCAAGTTAACTTCTAATAAAATAATGATTCAGTGAAAGTTCATGTCCTTTTTCATTTCTTTCTTATATGTGGTTTATACCTCTGTTGGATTTACTGGGTAAAATAAGATTGGAAAAGCTCATCAGCCCACTTGGGCTCTTCAGTTCCTAACTCTCATTTCTTGTGTCACTGCCACTTTATGTCACCATTGAAAGTGGGCCCCATATAGTGTAATGTGTTCTGTCTAGTGTGCTTTACTTGCTAGTTTGGATTCACACACAGGAAAAGATGGCATTTCACAGTTGATTTCCTAAGGCTTCCATTATTTTTCCTATTTATTTTCATATGCTGAACTATTTATATGAAAAATGATGCCACTGCTTCTACACTCGTCCAAAGCCTGTTCAGCATCCTGCTTCCCCAAGGCACCCATAACCTCATTCAGACAGTTGTTGCTTTCAATGACCTTTGAGCTCTTGGGAGCTGCTAGGCTTCTGTTTGGAACCCATGAATTTGGGACAATTTACAGCTTAAATTCCATAGATGATGATAATGCTTAATATGAAAGTCTTCTGGGAAGGTTTAGTTTCTCATCCTTTTCTTTTAAGGAGAACCCTTATCTCTGTATAAGTTTCCCAACTTTGCGTGGGATCGACTTTTATATAGAAAAAAGATTTCTGGCAAAGACAGTCTTCTAGGGCTACCAAGAAGCCCAGTTACACCCTTGTGCCTAGACGACAGGTTCCTATCCAGCTGTGTTGGCAGAAGTGAGAGGGAAAGTGCTAAGGCATTGTAATTTTCTAGCTTTACCCAGAGATAGATGCCACTGAGAGCTTCTTTGTGAAATCATTTTTTTACACATTGCCTTAAGTAAAAACCCGATTTGAAAGTGAAGTGTTTTTTGTCCTCCAAACTCATAACTGAAAACATTTGGATGTATATGTTTATTTGAGAATTGAGCAAATGGTGTCTGCCATTGCATTGGTAAAGATAAAAGTGTAATTTGGTTGTGGTTGACAGATGAGAACCATGCACATCCTTACAACTATTATAAGCAGATAAACACTTGAGAATCAAGGTTGATCTGTTACACTCTTATGGATAAAAGAATAGTAGGGGTCTTTTAAAAAATTGAAGTCTATGTAGCAACTTGAAGAATAGGAAAGTAGTCATTTTATCCTGTCACTTTTTTTTTTTGTTTTGTTTTTACCGAGCAATAAATAATTGTTGAGTATTTTGTTTAATAAGTATTTATTGTGTATATGCATAGGGGATTCAGAAATGAATAAAATAGAGTCACTACCCTAAGGGAGCTTACTCTTTATTGGGGAGACAAAAAATACTATAAAAATGTAAATGCACACACATATAATTATCAAGAGACTTGAACTTGTGAGGGAAGAACTTAGAATGTAAAATAAAATTTGAGTTAAGCAATGCATGTAAATATAAGAAAATAATTTAAAAGCCCAGGATAGCATAAATTTAAGTGGTATATAAGTTTAAAATGCAAGAATATGATTTCAGAGGGCGTGGTCATTGTATCTTGACAGGTTTATTGAAAGAAATAGGACTTGAGCTTGAGGAAGTCATATATTTCAGAGAGGTCATGATCTCATCAATGGCTCATTTGATTTAATACAGCATCTTGTGTTAGCACACTAGAAATTTCAGGTGGATTTACTCATAATCAATAAACATCAATAGTTGGGTCTTCTTGAAAGGAAATTCATTAACAAAATCTGATAAATCAACCTAAGGTTCAAGTGAGACTTCATTCACAGATTCCTTTTCAGTTTTGCTAGAAGGATCTTTCAGTAACATGATAAAATATATTGATTGTTACTGTCAAAAGCATACATATTTTTAGGTAGTCTGATCCTTGATGTTTTAAAATTCTTAAAAATTGGCAATTGCTTCCCAAGAGTCTAATGCCATTCATTGTTATACATTTTTTTCTTTGTAAGTTGTATCCTGGAAATTAGTTGATTGCCTAGAGAAAATGGGGCAGGTTTTAGGACCTCCCCACAGATGCCCAAAAGCATGGATGTTCAAGTTACTTATATAAAATAATATAGTATCTGCATATAATGATACAGTATTTACATACATATGTAAATCCTTCTGCATACCTTAAGTTTTCTCTAGATTGTGTATATCTTGTACAATATAAGTTAAATGAAAGTAGTTATACTGTTGCTCATTATTTCTTTGAAAGGTAGATAGGGAGGAAGGGATGGAGGATAATGATTGATCTTCCATCTGCTGGTTCATTGCCCAAATGGTTGCAACATTTTAGGCTGGGCCAGGCCAAAGCTGGGAACCTGGAAACCTGAAAACCATTCTGGGTGGCAGGGACCCAAATACTTGAGCCATCACCTACTGTCTCCCAGGGTGCACATTGGCAGGAAACTAGAATCAGAGTGGAGCCAGGGCTTGAAGTTTGGCACTTCAATATGGCATGTGGACACCTTAACTACTGTGACAAATGCCTGCTCTGATGTAATTTTTTTCAGCATTTTTTTTTTATTGGCAGTGAAGAAGATATGGAGGGCCAACTCTATACACATATACATGGAAGTGCATATAGCATACATTATAATCTTACAATCTCTATATAAAATATACAATATCATGTATATGAGATACATCTAACATGTATATGAGATGGATAGATGGATAGTCAGAGGTTGTTTTTAAAGAGTTCCAAAATGAAATCAGCCAGCTAGCTGATTTATATGACACTGCCTGCTTCTGTTTGAAATAAAAAACATGTTCTGTGCCCATTACATGCAGAGAAAAATATTTAGGGTTTGAAATTAATTGCAGACCATTGTGAAGATAATTATAAATTCTGAGCTAACCTTTTTGTTTGCTAGTGTTCTTACTTATATGGCATCATTATATTTCCCTTGAATACCTAACATTGTGTTTTAAATCACTGTCTTCTCAGTTTACTTATTATAGCAAAATATCTTCCTCCTTACCCACTTCGTGACTCAAAAAAACCCAACATTGACTTTGCATATTAATCTGTGATTTGAGCAGGGCTGGATGGGACCGTTTTGTTTTTGCTCTGCTAGGTTTCAGCTGGGGCAGCTCACAGGATTCAGGCTAGAATCTTCTAAAAGTTTGCTTGTTGGTAGTGATTACTGGGACCAGCTGGAACCTCAATGGGACAGGGCCTGGAGTGCCTACTGGTGGCCTTTCCCTGTGGCTTCCTCACTTGCATCATTCTAAGTTTTTGGGATGAGTGCTCAGAAGACATTGACTATAAGGGAAGCTGCAGTCATACAGGCTCACTTCTGCTGCTTTCTGTTTATTATAACAAGTCATAAACGTTAGCCCCTTTTGAGATATGGGGAATTAGACACCACCTTTTGATGGTAAGAGGAGTTCAAACATATAGAAGAAACCATTACAGCTTTCCAAACCATAAAGTCAATTTTGACATTTCACAGAGAAAGATTTCTTTTTATCTTCAGTTAATTCCTATTATTCTCAATCAATTTCTATTTTCTGCTGACTTAAGAAAAGTCCAATACCTCTCTTTCACAAACATTTTTTTACTTTGAAAAAAAAAATTACCTTGATGTCTCTTGTGAAGTAAAATAAGAAATTCTGAAAATGAAGCATATTCAGCCTTCTACTTTATTTTCTGGAAAAAAAAAACTCAGTTTCAGCATATCTAATTATCAATCTTTATAGTATACCATGGGAACAGTACTAAATTGTAAGAACTACTGTTATTATTTATGAGAAATAGAGTAAATTTATATTTCCAAATGTGTGATGTAACCTACTGTGGAAATCAGAATTTGGGGCTAAAATCATAACATGGACAAAATGTAAGGCTAATTTGGAAGCATCTCTACTGATTGGGGAAACAGTTGCTCTCAGTGCAACCTTACCAGCTCTTATCTGTGTGAGCCAAGTCAACTCTTCTCAGCTATTTCCTTCCCTCTGTGAGAGCAGCAGTAGCAGCCTTTGCTTTTTTGATGTAAATTCTTCTGATGTCAATTCAATCAATTAGAGATCCACTTTCCATTGACTTGCCTGCTTTATCTTGTAAAGGGACACTAGCATGAGAAATAAAAAATGATATTCTCTTGTTACTAGTGAAACTTACAGCGTTCTATTTAGTCATGATACAGTTTGAGCTCATTAACTTTACTGGGAAAAAATCAATATTTTGTAGGAAAAGTTTCAGTATTTGATAATCTTTTCTAATTCTGTTGTTGGTGTTATAGCAAATGGTATTTTAAAATTTCCTATTCTGTTACAGAATTCTTGGCATATTTAAAGAACTACCTTTTGTGTGTAAATATTTTCTTGCAGATCATCATTTAATTTGTTTTCATTGATTTTTTAAAAATGTTTATTAACTTATTTAAGTGATGAGAGAGAGAGAGAGCTCACTCTTATCTGGTTTACTCCCAAATGCCCACAAAGATCAAAGCTGGGCCAAGGCCAGAGCCAAGAGACAGGAACAGAATCCAGGTCTCCAGTGGAGCTGACAGGATTCTGGTGGCTTGAGCCATCACTGTGCCTCTCAGTGTCTGCACTACTAGGAAGTTGGAGTCAGGAGCCAGAGTCAGGATTTGATATAGGTACTCCTGTGTAGTACATGGACCTCTTAATTGACAGGCTAAGTCCTTGCCCTCCAAATTATTTTAGTTGCAATGGATATGTGTGTGTGTGTGTGTGTGTGTGTGTGTGTTTAGCATATCATCTATTGATTCTTCCGGGCTGAATACCTCTGTGTTTTTTGTTTTTTTTTTTTTTTTTTTTCCCAGACAACATTTTTGCATCCCAACTATGTGGGGAAAATTGCCTCTGCTAACACCTATCAGTCTACTTCTCCTCCATTCTGGAGGGCTGAGATACTAAGATTAGTTTCACTCATATTCAGTTTTAGGTTTCTGAGGAAGGATGGATTTGCCAAACTGGTATCAGGTTTTCTGAACCAGAGAATTGAGGAATGAGTTTGCCTTAAAGAAATTTGTGACTACACATAAGATTCAAATGATAGTACTGGTCAGTGTGGGAGGAGATGATCATTGCCTTAAAATGGAAGGTGTGCATAAGTTGTGTGTGTGTGTGTGAGTGTATGTGTGTGTCTAGATATGCTTCCACATTGTGGGATATGGTGTTGCTTGCATGCAGATGAGATAGACAATATATATCCACTTTGTGAGGTTTACATGTATGACTAAACAGTGTTTCTATGTTCATCCCGTTTGCTTCTCTGGTTATTTGTTCAAGAGCAGAAAGTATATTGAATAATGTTTGGTTTCAAGATCAAGCTTGTAAATAAAAGCTATACTTGTATTTACAATAGGCTGGCGGAGGTCTTACAAAGTAATGCAGATCTTTATTTTATTTTGTTTTAAAGATTTATTCAGTTATTTGAAGGGCAGAGTATTGAGAGAAAAGGAGAGACAGAGACAGAGAGAGAGAGAGGGAGAGAAAGAAATCTTCCATCCGCTGGTTCACTCCTCAAATGGCTGCAATGACTGGGGCTCAACCAGGCTGAAGCCAGAAGCCAGGAACTACTTCCAGGTCTCCCATGTTGGTACAAGTGTCCAAGGATTTGAGCCATTTCCTGCTGCTTTTGCAAGCACATTGTCAAGGAGCCAGATTGGAAGTGGAGCAGCCAGGACTTGAACCAACATCTGTATGGGATGCCGGCATTGCAGGTGGTGGCTTAACTGTCCGTGCCACAAGGCTGGCCCCAGGATCTTTATTTTAGGAGGAGGATTATATTCTGTATTTATCAACAATTCAGAATATTATGTTTTATAATAGCATTTAAATTTTGAAATGTGTATATTAGCATATGTGCTCAGAAATTTAAAAAGATTTTTTTTTCATATTTTCTTTGAAAGTCACAAATTCAGAGACAGAGAACTTCTATCTGCTGATTCATTCCTAAATAGCTAAGATGGGGGCAGGTGGAAGTCAGGAGCTTGGGACGTCATCTGGGTCTCACATGAGTGTGGTAGGGGCCCTATTACTTGGTCTATCATTTTCTGCCCCCGGGGAGTATGTTATCAGGAAGCACCAATTGAAGCAGAGCTGGGACTTTAACTCAGGTACTCTGATATGGGATTCAGGCATCACAAGCTGTGTCTTAACCTCTGTGCTTAATAGCTGATCCCCTGAAATCATTTTAGATGAAATGTTGATGTGATGACCTGTAGAATTACAAAGTTGAGGAAGAGTGGTTATAAGTAAGAGACTGAGTGTTATGAATGTCTCTGTATTTGAAATGATTATGAAAAGGAATAATTTGCCATATAAAAATAAATTAATGGTCTCTGAAAACAGCTGCAGCTGTATAACATATCTGAAAGTCATTGATTTTAGTTCTTTTGAGCAAGAAGGTCTAGTTTTTTAAGTTGTTAAGTTGTAACATTACAGAAATTTATTTCTTCCATTTTCACAAAAAGCATATTTTGGTTCTCTATTTTCAAATTATTTTTATACATGATTACAGAGTTAGTTTTTATTTCAAATAAATCAAAGTGATATAATAACAGGTATTTAGTATTAGGGAAAACATTAGAACATAGGGCACCTGACCATTTGCTTAACTTTATTCAATTAAGTTATCGGTCTTTCAGGAGGAATCAAGGGGTAGTTCACACTGTTGTAACTAAGTTAGTGCTTTACATGTATTGACCTGGATACAAATAGAAGGAATAGGCCTACATGAACACGAAGAATGAGAATGGTAGTTCATTTATAGGTGTTATAATGTATATCAATTATCAAAGGG